>NC_091979.1:298792083-299092083 GCF_044704955.1 Pristiophorus japonicus | reverse complement strand
GATGCAGTGTGTGTGGACTAGGTTTGGGGCAATGTGATGCAATGTGTGTGGACTAGGGTTGGGGGAGTGTGATGCAGTATGTGTGGGCTCGGGTCGGGACAACGTGATGCAGTGTCTGTGTACTAGCGTTGGTGGAGTGTGATGCAGTGTCTGTGGGCTAAAGTTGGGGCATTGTGATGCTGTGTGTGTGGACTAGGTTTGGGCATTGTGATGCAGTGTCTCTAGACTAGGGTTGGGACAACGTGATATATTGGTTCTGGACTAGGGTTGGGGCAATGTGATGCAGTGTCTGTGGACTAGGGTTGGGGCAATGTGATGCAGTGTCTGTGGACTAGGGTTGTGTCAGTGTGATGCAGTGTGTGTGGACTAGGGTTGGGGCAGTGTAATGCAGTGTCTGTGGGCTAGGGTTGGGGCAATGGGATCCAGTGTCAATGGGCTAGGGTTGTGGCAATGTGATGCAGTGTGTGTGGACTAGGTTTGGGGCAGTGTGATGCAGTGTGTTTGGGCTAGGGTTGTGGCAATGTGATGCAGTGTGTGTGGACTAGGTTTGGGGCAGTGTGATGCAGTGTGTTTGGGCTAGGGTTGGGGCAATGTGATGCAGTGTGTGTGGAGTAGGGTTGGGGCATTGTGATGCAGTGTTTGTGGACGAGGGTTGGGGCAATTTGATGCAGAGTGTGTGGGCCAGGGTTGGGGCAATGTGATGCAGTATCTGTGGACTAAGGTTGGGGCAATGTGATGCAGTGTCACTGGGCTAGGATCAGGGCAATGTGATGCAATGTCTGTTAACTAGGAATGGGGCAATGTGATGCAATGTGTGTGGACTAGGGTTGGGGGAGTGTGATGCAGTATGTGTGGGCTCGGGTCGGGACAACGTGATGCAGTGTCTGTGTACTAGCGTTGGTGGAGTGTGATGCAGTGTCTGTGGGCTAAAGTTGGGGCATTGTGATGCTGTGTGTGTGGGCTAGGTTTGGGCATTGTGATGCAGTGTCTCTAGATTCGGGTTGGGACAACGTGATATATTGGTTCTGGAGTAGGGTTGGGGCAATGTGATGCAGTGTCTGTGGACTAGGGTTGGGGCAATGTGATGCAGTGTCTGTGGACTCGGGTCAGGGCAATGTGATGCAGTGTCTGTAGACTCGGGTTGTGTCAGTGTGATGCAGTGTGTGTGGACTAGGGTTGGGGCAGTGTAATGCAGTCTCTGTGGACTAGGGTTGTGGAAATGTGATGCAGTGTCTGTGGACTAGGGTTGGGGCAGTGTGATGCAGTGTCTGTGGACTTGGGTTGGGGCAGTGTGATGAAGTGTCTGTGGACTAGGGTCGGCGCAATGTGATACAGTGTCTGTGGACGTGGATTGGGGCAGTGTGATGCAGTGTCTGTGGACTAGGGTTGGGGCAGTCTGATGCAGTGTGTGTGGGCTAGGTTTGGGGCATTGTGATGGAGTGTGTGTGGACTAGGGTTCGTGCAATGTGATGCAGTGTGTGTGGGCTATGGTTGGGGCAATGTGATGCAGTGTCCGTGGACTAGGGTTTGGGCAATTTGATGCAGTGTCAGTGGGCTAGGTTTGGGTCAATGTGATGCAGTGTCTGTGGGCTAGGGTTGGGGCAGTGTCATGCAGTGTCTGTGGACTAGGGTTGGGGCAATGTGATGCAGTGTCTGTGGGCTAGGGTTGGGGCAATGTGATGCAGTGTGTGTGGACTAGGGTTGGGGCAATGTGATGCAGCGTCTGTCGACTAGGTTGGGAGAATGTGATATACTGGCTCTGGACTAGGGTTGGGACAATGTGATATACTGTCTCTGGACTCGGGTTGGGACAATGTGATATACTGTCTGTGGACTAGGGTTGGGGCAATGTGATGCAGTGTTTGTGGACTAGGGTTGGGGCAGTGTGATGCAGTGTCTCTAGAATCGGGTTTGGACAACTTGATATAATGTTTCTGGACTAGCGTTGGGGCAATGTGATGCAGTGATTGTGGACTAGGGTTGGGTCAGTGTGATGCAGTGTGTGTGGAATATGGTTGGGTCAGTGTGATGCAGTGTGTGTGGGCTAGGTTTGGGGCATTGTGATGCAGTGTGTGTCGGCTAGGGTTGGGGCAGTGTGATGCAGTGTCTGTGGACTAGGGTTGGGGCAGTGTGATGCAGTGTCTGTGGACTAGGGATGGGGCAGTGTGATGCAGTGTGTGTGGGCTAGGGTTGGGGCAATGTGATGCAGTGTCAGTGGGCTAGGGTTGTGGCAATGTGATGCAGTGTGTGTGGACTAGGTTTGGGGCAGTGTGATGCAGTGTGTTTGGGCTAGAGTTGGGGCAATGTGATGCAGTGTGTGTGGAGTAGGGTTGGGGCATTGTGATGCAGTGTCTGTGGACTAAGGTTGGGGCAATGTGATGCAGTGTCACTGGGCTAGGATCAGGGCAATGTGATGCAGTGTCTGTTGACTAGGACTGGGGCAATGTGATGCAATGTGTGTGGACTAGGGTTGGGGGAGTGTGATGCAGTATGTGTGGGCTCGGATCGGGACAATGTGATGCAGTGTCTGTGGGCTAAAGTTGGGGCATTGTGATGCTGTGTGTGTGGACTAGGTTTGGGCATTGTGATGCAGTGTCTCTAGACTAGGGTTGGGACAACGTGATATATTGGTTCTGGACTAGGGTTGGGGCAATGTGATGCAGTGTCTGTGGACTAGGGTTGTGTCAGTGTGATGCAGTGTGTGTGGACTAGGGTTGGGGCAGTGTAATGCAGTGTCTGTGGACTAGGGTTGGGGCAATGTGATGCAGTGTCTGTGGGCTAGGGTTGGGGCAATGTGATGCAGTGTCTGTGGACGAGTGTTGGGGCAATGTGATGCAGTGTCATTGGGCAAGGGTTGGGGCAATGTGATGCAGTGTCTGTGGGCTAGGGTTGGGGCAATGTGATGCAGTGTCTGTGGACGAGGGTTGGGGCAGTGTCATGTGCTGTCTGTGGACTAGGGTTGTGGTAATGTGATGTAGTGTCTGTGGACTAGGGTGGGGGCAATGTGATGCAGTGTGTGTGGACTAGATTTAGGCAATGTGATGCAGTGTCTGTGGACTAGTGTTGGGGCAATGTGATGCAGTGTTTGTGGACTAGGGTTGGGGCAGCGTCATGTAGTGTCTGTGGACTAGGGTTGTGGTAATGTGATGCAGTGTGTGTGGACTAGGGTTGGGGCAATGTGATGCAGTGTGTGTGGACTAGATTTGGGGCAATGTGATGCAGTGTCTGTGGACTAGGGTTGGGGCAGCGTCATGTAGTGTCTGTGGACTAGGGTTGTGGTAATGTGATGTAGTGTCTGTGGACTAGGGTTGGGGCAATGTGATGCAGTGTATGTGGACTCGTGTTGGGGCAATGTGATGCAGTGTATGTGGACGAGTGTTGGGGCAATGTGATGCAGTGTCATTGGGCAAGGGTTGGGGCAATGTGATGCAGTGTCTGTGGACTAGGGTTGGGGCAGTGTGATGCAGTGTCTGTGGACTTGGGTTGGGGCAATGCGATGCAGTGTCTGTGGACTAGGGTTGGGGCAGTGTGATGAAGTGTCTGTGGACTAGGGTCGGCGCAATGTGATACAGTGTCTGTGGACGTGGATTGGGGCAGTGTGATGCAGTGTCTGTGGACTAGGGTTGGGGCAGTGTGATGAAGTGTCTGTGGACTAGGGTCGGCGCAATGTGATACAGTGTCTGTGGACGTGGATTGGGGCAGTCTGATGCAGTGTGTGTGGGCTAGGTTTGGGGCATTGTGATGGAGTGTGTGTGGACTAGGGTTCGTGCAATGTGATGCAGTGTGTGTGGGCTATGGTTGGGGCAATGTGATGCAGTGTCCGTGGACTAGGGTTTGGGCAATTTGATGCAGTGTCAGTGGGCTAGGTTTGGGTCAATGTGATGCAGTGTCTGTGGGCTAGGGTTGGGGCAGTGTCATGCAGTGTCTGTGGACTAGGGTTGGGGCAATGTGATGCAGTGTCTGTGGGCTAGGGTTGGGGCAATGTGATGCAGTGTGTGTGGACTAGGGTTGGGGCAATGTGATGCAGCGTCTGTCGACTAGGTTGGGAGAATGTGATATACTGGCTCTGGACTAGGGTTGGGACAATGTGATATACTGTCTCTGGACTCGGGTTGGGACAATGTGATATACTGTCTGTGGACTAGGGTTGGGGCAATGTGATGCAGTGTTTGTGGACTAGGGTTGGGGCAGTGTGATGCAGTGTCTCTAGAATCGGGTTTGGACAACTTGATATAATGTTTCTGGACTAGCGTTGGGGCAATGTGATGCAGTGATTGTGGACTAGGGTTGGGTCAGTGTGATGCAGTGTGTGTGGAATATGGTTGGGTCAGTGTGATGCAGTGTGTGTGGGCTAGGTTTGGGGCATTGTGATGCAGTGTGTGTCGGCTAGGGTTGGGGCAGTGTGATGCAGTGTCTGTGGACTAGGGTTGGGGCAGTGTGATGCAGTGTCTGTGGACTAGGGATGGGGCAGTGTGATGCAGTGTGTGTGGACTAGGGTTGGGGCAATGTGATGCAGTGTGTGTGGGCTAGGGTTGGGGCAATGTGATGCAGTGTGTGTGGGCTAGGGTTGGGGCAATGTGATGCAGTGTCAGTGGGCTAGGGTTGGGGCAATGTGATGCAGTGTCTGTGGACTAGGGTTGTGGCAATGTGATGCAGTGTGTGTGGACTAGGGATGGGGCAGTGTGATGCAGTGTGTGTGGGCTAGGGTTGGGGCAATGTGATGCAGTGTCAGTGGGCTAGGGTTGTGGCAATGTGATGCAGTGTGTGTGGACTAGGTTTGGGGCAGTGTGATGCAGTGTGTTTGGGCTAGAGTTGGGGCAATGTGATGCAGTGTGTGTGGAGTAGGGTTGGGGCATTGTGATGCAGTGTCTGTGGACTAAGGTTGGGGCAATGTGATGCAGTGTCACTGGGCTAGGATCAGGGCAATGTGATGCAGTGTCTGTTGACTAGGACTGGGGCAATGTGATGCAATGTGTGTGGACTAGGGTTGGGGGAGTGTGATGCAGTATGTGTGGGCTCGGATCGGGACAATGTGATGCAGTGTCTGTGGGCTAAAGTTGGGGCATTGTGATGCTGTGTGTGTGGACTAGGTTTGGGCATTGTGATGCAGTGTCTCTAGACTAGGGTTGGGACAACGTGATATATTGGTTCTGGACTAGGGTTGGGGCAATGTGATGCAGTGTCTGTGGACTAGGGTTGGGGCAGTGTGATGCAGTGTCTGTGGACTAGGGTTGTGTCAGTGTGATGCAGTGTGTGTGGACTAGGGTTGGGGCAATGTGATGCAGTGTCTGTGGGCTAGGGTTGGGGCAATGTGATGCAGTGTCTGTGGACGAGTGTTGGGGCAATGTGATGCAGTGTCATTGGGCAAGGGTTGGGGCAATGTGATGCAGTGTCTGTGGGCTAGGGTTGGGGCAATGTGATGCAGTGTCTGTGGACGAGGGTTGGGGCAGTGTCATGTGCTGTCTGTGGACTAGGGTTGTGGTAATGTGATGTAGTGTCTGTGGACTAGGGTGGGGGCAATGTGATGCAGTGTGTGTGGACTAGATTTAGGCAATGTGATGCAGTGTCTGTGGACTAGTGTTGGGGCAATGTGATGCAGTGTTTGTGGACTAGGGTTGGGGCAGCGTCATGTAGTGTCTGTGGACTCGGGTTGTGGTAATGTGATGCAGTGTGTGTGGACTAGGGTTGGGGCAATGTGATGCAGTGTATGTGGACTCGGGTTGGGGCAATGTGATGCAGTGTGTGTGGACTAGATTTGGGGCAATGTGATGCAGTGTCTGTGGACTAGGGTTGGGGCAGCGTCATGTAGTGTCTGTGGACTAGGGTTGTGGTAATGTGATGTAGTGTCTGTGGACTAGGGTTGGGGCAATGTGATGCAGTGTATGTGGACTCGTGTTGGGGCAATGTGATGCAGCGTCTGTCGACTAGGTTGGGAGAATGTGATATACTGGCTCTGGACTAGGGTTGGAACAATGTGATATACTGTCTCTGGACTCGGGTTGGGACAATGTGATATACTGTCTGTGGACTAGGGTTGGGGCAATGTGATGCAGTGTTTGTGGACTGGGGATGGGGCAGTGTGATGCAGTGTGTTTGGCCTAGGGTTGGGGCAATGTGATGCAGTGTCAGTGGGCTAGGTTTGGGGCAATGTGATGCAGTGTCAGTGAGCTTGGGTTTGGGCAATGTGATTCAGTGTCAGTGGGCTCGGGTTGGTGGAGTGTGATGCAGTGTCTGTGGGCTAAGTTTGGGGCATTGTGATGCTGTGTGTGTGGACTACGTTTGGGCATTGTGATGCACTGTGTGTGGGCTCGGGTCGGGGCAATGTGATGCAGCATCTGTCGACTCGGTTGGGAGAATGTGATATACTGGCTCTGGACTAGGGTTGGGACAATGTGATATACTGTCTCTGGACTCGGGTTGGGACAATGTGATATACTGTCTGTGGACTAGGGTTGGGGCAATGTGATGCAGTGTTTGTGGACTGGGGATGAGGCAGTGTGATGCAGTGTGTTTGGCCTAGGGTTGGGGCAATGTGATGCAGCATCAGTGGGCTAGGGTTGGGGCAATGTGATGCAGTGTCAGTGAGCTTGGGTTTGGGGCAATGTGATGCAGTGTCAGTGGGCTCGGGTTGGTGGAGTGTGATGCAGTGTCTGTGGGCTAAGTTTGGGGCATTGTGATGCTGTGTGTGTGGACTACGTTTGGGCATTGTGATGCACTGTGTGTGGGCTCGGGTCGGGGCAATGTGATGCAGTGTCAGTGGACGAGGGTTGGAGGAGTGTGATGCAGTGTGTGTGGGCTAGGGTTGGGGCATTGTGATGCAGTGTCTGTGGACTAGGGTTGGGGTAATGTGATGCAGTGTCTGTGGACTCGGGTTGGGGCAATGTGATGCAGTGTCTGTGGACTCGGGTTGGGGTAATGTGATGCAGTGTCTGTGGACTAGGGTTGGGGCAATGTGATGCAGTGTCTGTGGACTCGGGTTGGGGTAATGTGATGCAGTGTCTGTGGACTAGGGTTGCGGCAATGTGATGCAGTGTCTGTGGACTCGGGTTGGGGTAATGTGATGCAGTGTCTGTGGACTAGGGTTGGGGCAATGTGATGCAGTGTCTGTGGACTCGGGTTGGGGTAATGTGATGCAGTGTCTGTGGACTAGGGTTGGGGCAATGTGACGCAGTGTCTGTGGACTAGGGTTGGGGCAGTGTGATGCAGTGTCTGTGGACTAGGGTTGCGGCAATGTGATGCAATGTGTGTGGACCAGGGTTGGGGGAGTGTGATGCAGGATGTGTGGGCTCAGGTCGGGGCAATGTGATGCAGTGTCTGTGGTCTAAGGTTGGGGCATTGTGATGCTGTGTGTGTGGACTAGGTTTGGGCATTGTGGTGCAGTGTCTCTAGACTAGGGTTGGAACAACGTGACATATTGGTTCTGGACTAGGGTTGGGGCAATGTGATGCAGTGTGTGTGGACTAGGGTTGTGGCAATGTGATGCAGTGTCTGTGGACTAGGGTTGGGGCAATGTGATGCAGTGTCTGTGGACTAGGGTTGGGGCAATGCGATGCAGTGTCTGTGGACTAGGGTTGGGGCAGTGTAATGCAGTGTCTGTGGACTCGGGTTGGGGCAATGTGATGCAGTGTCTGTGGACTAGGGTTGGGGCAGTGTGATGCAGTGTCTGTGGACTAGGGTTGGGGCATTGTGATGCAGTGTGTGTGGGCGAGGTTTGGGGAAATGTGATACAGTGTCTGTGGATGTGGATTGGGGCAGTGTGATGCAGTGTCTGTGGACTAGGGTTGGGGCAGCGTGATGCAGTGTGTGTAAACTAGGGTAGGGGCAGCGTCATGCAGTGTTTGTGGACTAGGGTTGGGGCAGCGTGATGCAGTGCATGTAGGCTCGGGTTGGGGCATTATGATGCAGTGTGTGTGGGCGAGGTTTGGGGAAATGTGATGCAATGTGTGTGAGCTAGGGTTGGGGCAATGTGATGCAGTGTCTGTGGACTAGGGTTGGGGCAGTGTGATGCAGTGTCTGTGGACGAGGTTTGGGGCAGTGTGATGCAGTGTGTGTGGGCTAGAGTTGGGGTAATGTGATGCAGTGTCTGTGGACTCGGGTTGGGGTAATGTGATGCAGTGTCTGTGGACTAGGGTTGGGGCAATGTGATGCAATGTGTGTGGACCAGGGTTGGGGGAGTGTGATGCAGGGTGTGTGGGCTCAGGTCGGGGCAATGTGATGCAGTGTCTGTGGACTAGGGCTGGGGCAATTTGATGCAGAGTATGTGGGCCAGGGTTGGGGCAATGTGTTGCAGTATCTGTGGACTAGGGTTGGGGCAATATGATGCAGTGTCTGTGGACTAAGGTTGGGGCAATGTGATGCAGTGTCTTTGGGCTCGGTTTCGGGCAGTGTGATGCAGTGTGTGTGGGCTAGGGTTGGGGCAGTGTCATGCAGTGTGTGTGTGTTAATTCCTGGATTCTTTTACCTCAATCTGGTTCAGTAAAATTACTGAGTCGAATACCTCTTGTGCTTTGAACAAAGCAGTCTTTATTACCGGCCAGTAAGACCTATCAGACAGAAGATATACTCTCTGGATAGAGCGTACACACTCCCTACGGATAGGTGAAGTTACATCGTAAAGCGTTAACAGTTATACAGTTTTGAAATCAGATAACAAAATACAAATGGATTGACAGTCTAACTCAGCCACTCATTAGTCAATCTATATGAGATGTTCTTCTTGAAAGCTCAAGTATTGCCTCCAAATGTTTCAATCTAATGGTGTGACTATTTACTGAGACCTTGCAATTCTGCAGATGTATTTCATGTTACAATTATATATTATTGGCAGGATTAGTGACTTGAAACCTTGAGACAGACTGTTAGCTAAGCTGATGTTGCACTTTTTGCAATCTGACATTCTCCCAGCTATTCTTCCATGGCTTATACATTTTCATATATCCCGTTTACTTTACTGTCCTTAATTCCATATATTCCGTTCAGATATCCACATCCCCCCTTTTATCATTCTATGATAACATTTAGGATCATTCTATGAGTATTGCATTGTTGAGTAGTTCTCTAGTTTGTTGGATCATAACCCGGGAACCCTTGACCACAAGAGGGTCTGCTAACCTTGTCATTGCTTTACAGCAGAGGTTAAGGCAACCAACAATCAAACAGCAGGTAATTATTATGATGAGAACAATTGCCCCATGTATTAGATAGGATCTCCAAGATCCACCCAGAAACCAATCAAACCTGCTAAGTTCTTTTGCTGGTGTGGATAACTTTTTCGCCTCCCTCCTTATGTGATCGGCAAGGTGGGTTATGTTTTCTGAACTATCAGGAATGTAAGTGCAACATTCAGATCCTATCAGGGCACACGTTCCCCCTTTCTCAGCTAACAGGTAATCGAGGGCCATTCGGTTTTGTAATGCTACGGTCCTTATCGCTACCATTTCAGCTGTGATGCCCTCCAGAGCCTCAGCAGTGCGGTGAGCTACCTGTTCCAATATCGTTTCTTTGAATCCATCTAACAGTCTCAGTTAGGGTCAGGGGAACGGTGCGCAAAGGAATTCCCCCTTTGGAATGTATAGGGATATGTGAACACACCCAGCATCTAGTGAAGTGCCCTTTTTCCGCATAAACGTAAGACATATACAAAAAGGTGTTTACATGGAGCTCTCGCCTTTGTCTTCCTTCCCGTGCACCAAAACTGTCATATATCAACACTATTATGCAGACAGTAGCATACAGACACAATCTCATCTTATAAATAGTCCAATTATTTAGCTGATAAAAAGAGTTCTGTTTTCACGTTTCCCTTCAGGTCTCCGTCAGTGTATTTGGCTGTCTGACAGGTAAGAGTTCAAACTGATCCTCCTTCAACTGCCTTGTTCAGCTATAGGGAGGAGGAGATCTGGAACAGAAACAGGAATTAAGACTAACCAGCAAAATTTGTTTAAATGGTGATGAGCTTGCAGTGGTGCAGGTGAACCCAGGCACTTTTCCCCTCAACCTTGGCTGCAGTGGGGGTAGTGAGTGACACCTGAAAAGGCCCCTCCCATTGTGGCTCTAATCCCTTCCGAATCCATACTTCCCTGGTGCCACGAGGGACAATTCGGGTAAAACTGGGAGGTCGAGGTGAGCATCTTGAACCTGGTTGTGAACTAGTCGCAGAGCCTGAGTCAGAGAAAGAACATAGGTGGTCATCAGTCTAGCTGAGATCTCATATCTAGGAACAATTTCCCTCATTAACACCTTAACAACAGTCTGAGTCTTATTGTCCAGGTTAGGGTAGGCTTCAATCCATCTGCTAAACACATCTACTATTACTAACACATATCTGTAACACTGAACTTTTTGCAACTCAATGTAGTCCAACTAAAATGTCTCAAAGGGACCTTCGGGTAGGGGCGTTTTACCCCAATCACAGGGGACTCCCTTCCCTGGATTATGTTGCTGGCCAACCAGGCAACGACTACTGATGTTCTGGGTGAGCGTCTGGAGTTTAGGGTGCCACCAAGTAGCCAAAAGTGTATCACTTGTTGCCCTTGCTCCACAATGAGTAGCAAAATGCAGACATTCTATAACCCATGAAGCCAACTCGTCAGACATGCAAGTCTGTTCCGCGGGAGTGGTCCAGAGTTTAGAAACATTGTCATAAGTACATGCATAATATTTCCACAACAGTTTATCTTTTTCAGGAGCGTCCCCCTGTGCTTTTATAACATCTTGGATGGTTGGCATTGGTTTTTCCGAGGCTAACTTATCCTTTGCAGGATTTTTAATCTGACTCATAATTTTGGGCACTACCATCTGTTGGTCACGAGAGGCCTGTTTGGCCTCTTGGTACAATGGCAATGCGTTTGGGGAACATGAGGGCTTGCAACAAATCAGATACTAACTGTTTATGAGATATCTCATTCCCCTGTGAGGTTAGGAATCCCCTATTTTTCCATAATTGTCCGAAATCATGCGCCACCCCAAAGGCATACCTAGAGTCTGTATAGATATTGACTTTGAGATCTTTGGCCAAGATACAGGCTTGGGTGAGGGCGAATAGTTCAGCTTGTTGAGCAGAATAGGCGGTTTCAAAGTGGCAGATTCCAAGACCTGATTCTCCTGGTTTACTATGGCGTATCCTGAGATTCGTGTATCTTCTGGATTAATAGAAGTACTTCCGTGAACAAACATAAACAATCATGACTGGGTTCTTCCTCATCTTGGGGTGGCTCAGTAAGAAAACAGGCCGGATTGCAGTATAGTGCCAAAAAGTCATTTTAGGATTGCCTGTGATTTCAGTGGGTTCTGTCGGATTGCCCTGCACTGAGATCTCAATCGGATCAATGGGAGTATAACCCACTTGGGAGGGGTTCTCTGCCCACACATAGTCAGGTATGCCGGAGCCAGTATGATGCTGTAGAGTCGTTAAGACCTTCTCGGGGTCCCCATGAAATTTGCACATCCCGGCTGGTAGGGTCAGCCTCATCTATGGCCTTGCGTACCATAACTCCCAAATCTTTAGCATGGTGAGGGGCTAATACTTCACGAGCAATATGCGGTGCCATTGTTAGGGGCTGTTTCCACAGATTCTTATCCACTTCCACAAAATCTGCCTCTCTTTCCAGTCCAGTCACTCTAGCCCTTAATAGAATTCCCTTCATTTCCCCTTCGTGATCCTGATAAAAGTTCTGCAGGTCCTGATTCTTTCCACTGGGATCGTATGCTAGGGTCACGTGATAGGGTGCCTGCGGCAGGTCCAGAGACCACCACTGAGGGGTTCTAGTGGTATAATACTGCCGCTTAAGGGTTTCCTGTTTTACAATAATCCCATTATCTCCACACTCCAAATGCAACTGGAATTTGCAAAGGAGGTCTCTAGCCATCAAGTTACAGTCCAGATTGGTTGTGATAACAACTCGATGTTCCACCGATTCTTCCTGGTAACCCATTTTAACCGGTTCTGACACTGGGAATGTCGAGATTTGTCCCAGGAATCCTGAAAGTTCCTGTGTTTCAGTAGAAGCAGGGAGTTTAAGCTTTGATTGTACAGAAGACATGAAGGCTCCCGTATCTATCAAAAAGGGTTGCCACTCATTCAGAATGGGTTCGTCGTCCGGGGAGGATCCCTGTACAATCAAGCTGTGTAGTCAATTGGGGGACAAGTGACCAAAGGGGTTGTTCTGGGAGAAGTTAGTGTAAAATCCTCCTCTCCCCCCTTGCCCCCTCCTCTTCCTCCTCTTCCTTTTCCATGCTGACGGTAGGGGCAATTTTTATTCCAATGTCCTTCCTGCCCACAATTAAAACAGTCAATTCCTCTTACCCAGTCCCGGCCTCTTCCCATACCATGCCGGGGACAATAGGGAGGTTTATTAGCAGGGCTCGGGCCGTTTGGTTGTTTAGTATAACCGTATCCTTGCTTATCCATCCAATCCTGTATGCAACACTGCGGTTCTATTGATCCTTCCTCCCGAGATGGCTCTTCCTTTCTAGTCACGTATTCAGTCTTGACCCGGGTTGGGGGCGCACCTCCCCCCTCCCCTTTCTTTTTCTGCCAATAATATCTAACTGCCCTTTCCATCTGTCCGGATAGCGTGAGCAATCAAATAGTTGTTTGAAGATCACAGACATCTATAGAGAGGTGGTCTGCAGCTTGTTGTGCATCAGGGTTTGGCATTGGTCTGACAGGGAATTGGTGTCGGGACTTTGGGATCTTGGAAATCATTTCTAGGCCGGAGGATGTTTCAGAGCTGTCTGACTGCTTGACAGTTCTGCGTCTCGATCGGCGGGGGTGTTTGCTATGTCTTTCACAACTTGGACTGGTAGGTTGACTAGAAGATTTACGGGACTGTTTGTGATGTTGAGATATAGTTCTGCCCTTTCGAGTGTGAGATCTGGTCCTTTCGGCTGTATTGCTTGTAAACTGGGGATCCGAATCGCTATCAGAGGATGAGGAGTCAGTTTGGGTTTGTTGCTTTGGTGATATGTGGTTGTTCCTAACTCTTTTTACCGGAGTGTTAGGTGGAGGGTGTTGGGAAGAGGACTGGAGCAAGAGGCCAGGGGGTGCGGGAGGCGCCGTTGGGCGCTGAGTCAGTGGCCACTCATCAATTTCATCATCAGCCTCGGTTAACACAAAGCCAGCCATTTTAACTTGTAGTTGATCAATACCTTTCTCAGAGGTCCCAGAGGATCTCTTAGCAAGTTTCTCGTGCGCACATTCATTCTTTTTTTTTTAAAGACGTCTACAGTTTTAACATGTGTTCCCTCTGTCAATGCAAGTCCTAATTTAATAGCATTGTTTGCCAACTCGATAGAAGTGATGCATCTTTTAATTTCTGACAATAATGTCGCCAGGTTGCAATTAAATTTTTTTATCCCCTTTTCCTCGTCCCCTTCTCCAAATTAATCCCTGTGCTTTTTTTTTTTTACCTCTACGCTTCTAGTGTCACTTAGAGGCCACTGGTCATCCCCTAATAATTTGTTCAGGGCTCCTGATAATTTTCTAAAGTCTTCAGCTCTTTCAGGGAATTCCTCACATAACTTTTGTAGCGGACTATCCGCATCCGTGGTTTTATCTAACTGATTTCCCATTTTCACACTGCCCCTCGTATTACTGTGTCGCTACGCGTTCGTGTCGTCGTGCAATTTAAACAAACTTACAAATAGACACAGACTTTACAGAACTAACACGGACTTTAACTAACTCCAAATCTAACACTTACCCGCATCACCGCACGGTCCGCGTCGCCGCACGATCTTAATACTAAACTACCACGTTGCCTCGCAGTTCACGTCGCCGCGCAATCCGCGTCGACCCGTGGCTCGCGTCGCCGCGCGAGTTAAGATACTTTAACTTTACTTTAAACACTTACCCGCATCGCCGCACGGTCCGCATAGCCGTGCGATCTTAATACTAAACTTAAAACTCTAAACACTTTAAGACTTACAGACTTACTGCCATTAGCACTGACTTTCGCGATTCGCGTTGCTGCGCCTCTGCGTCACTGCGCGTTTACGTCGCTGCGCGTTCGCTTCGGCCCTTCTCTCGGCCGCGCGTTCGCGTCGGCCCTACCTTCCGAGTTGCTGCGGGGTTTTTTTTTAAATTCAATCAGAGCCTAGACGGGCCAAGTGATATACAAGGTCGACGTCGTACCTGAGTTGAACACCTATCCTCTATTTAAATCCCCATTTTATTCCCTGTGAGCCTAATTTTCTAATTTTGATTTCTTATGAGCCTCAATTAATTTATTTTAGTCTCCAAATTTCCCTATCCTTTGACGTTACTGCGCAGTTTAAATTCAATCAGTCAATGAAAGCCCTAATTTAATGGAGTTTTTCTGCCAACTGGACAGGAGTGATTTTATATTTTTCATAATTTAAAATCTCAGAACATTTTTTTCTTTTGGCATCTATTTAGTACGTTACTTTTTTTTTATAACTAGAGAGAAGTCTGGCACGTAGGCTGTGGACTGCTTTTCGTTATCTCAATTGTTCCAGCCTCAAGGTCGTGTTATTTAATATAAATTATTATTTTTTTTTAAATCCTTTTGAATCCATCTCAGTTGTTTTGCTGTGCCTTCTCTGAATGTTTGTTTTCAACAAGTTTTTCTTTTTTTTTAACCACCGGGACCATGTAATTTTTTCTTTTTTAACAAATCTATCCTTTGGGCATTTCCTGGCTCCGCAACTTATCATCCGAATATACGTAATTCAATAAGGTTCACACTCTTAAACTTCCCACATACAGGACAACACTACGAAGGGTTAAAACAAACTTTCATTCTGTTTGAGATAAAACAAACCACAACTCCCCGGCTTTTTTTTTAGTAAAAGTCACAGAAGCATTTCTCATTTAAACAGACATTCATAAGAGTCTCTTTTCTTTCCTATTAAATTTTTTTGGATCCATGATTGATCATCTATCCCTATCTAGCTCTAACTATCTTTCCAAGTCGCCGCTTGGTTTGCATCATCGCACAATTTCCCTATCTCTATCCCTATTCTAAGTTTGAAAGGTATTCACCAGATTGTCCTGGATCTCGTTCAGACACTACCTGAGAACCAGCGAGTGGCTAAACTTTCCTCAGACTTTTGAAACCGGGGGAAACTGGAGCAGTATTGAAATCATACTCACTCCAGTGGCCATTTTCCCCTCGTCTCGTCCAAGGCTAGTCTGGCTCTTAATTCGCAAGTTTTCGGCAGTCGTCCGTTGAGATCCCACTTCTGACACCAAATGTTAATTCCTGGATTCTTTTACCTCAATCTGGTTCAGTAAAATTACTGAGTCGAATACCTCTTGTGCTTTGAACAAAGCAGTCTTTATTACCGGCCAGTAAGACCTATCAGACAGAAGATATACTCTCTGGATAGAGCGTACACACTCCCTACGGATAGGTGAAGTTACATCGTAAAGCGTTAACAGTTATACAGTTTTGAAATCAGATAACAAAATACAAATGGATTGACAGTCTAACTCAGCCACTCATTAGTCAATCTATATGAGATGTTCTTCTTGAAAGCTCAAGTATTGCCTCCAAATGTTTCAATCTAATGGTGTGACTATTTACTGAGACCTTGCAATTCTGCAGATGTATTTCATGTTACAATTATATATTATTGGCAGGATTAGTGACTTGAAACCTTGAGACAGACTGTTAGCTAAGCTGATGTTGCACTTTTTGCAATCTGACATTCTCCCAGCTATTCTTCCATGGCTTAT
Organism: Pristiophorus japonicus; assembly: GCF_044704955.1. NCBI lineage: Eukaryota > Metazoa > Chordata > Chondrichthyes > Pristiophoridae > Pristiophorus > Pristiophorus japonicus. The sequence continues at coordinate 299,076,383 of NC_091979.1, read as the reverse complement.
ACATTTTCATATATCCCGTTTACTTTACTGTCCTTAATTCCATATATTCCGTTCAGATATCCACATGTGGACTAGGGTTGGGGCATTGTGATGCAGTGTGTGTGGACCAGGGTTGGGGCAATGTGATGCAATGTGTGTGGACCAGGGTTGGGGGAGTGTGATGCAGTGTCTGTGGACGAGGTTTTGGGCAGTGTGATGCAGTGTCTGTGGACTAGGGTTGGGGCAATGTGATGCAGAGTGTGTGGGCCAGGGTTGGGGCAATGTGATGCAGTATCTGTGGACTAGGGTTGGGGCAATGTGATGCAGTGTCTGTGGACTAGGGTTGGGGCAGTGTGATGCAGTGTCTGTGGACTAGGGTTGGGGCAGTGTGATGCAGTGTCTGTGGACTAGGGTTGGGGCAATGCGATGCAGTGTCTGTGGACTAGGGTTGGGGCAGTGTGATGAAGTGTCTGTGGACTAGGGTCGGCGCAATGTGATACAGTGTCTGTGGACGTGGATTGGGGCAGTGTGATGCAGTGTGTGTGGGCCAGGGTTGGGGCAATGTGATGCAGTATCTGTGGACTAGGGTTGGGGCAATGTGATGCAGTGTCTGTGGACTAGGGTTGGGGCAGGGTGATGCAGTGTGTGTGGGCCAGGGTTGGGGCAATGTGATGCAGTATCTGTGGACTAGGGTTGGGGCAATGTGATGCAGTGTCACTGGGCTAGGGTTGGGGCAATGTGATGTAGTGTCTGTGGACTAGGGTTAGTGCAATGTGATGCAGTGTCTGTGGACTTGGGTTGGGGCATTGCGATGCAGTGTCTGTGGACTAGGGTCGGGGAAATGTGATGCAGTGTGTGTGAACTAGGGTTGGGGCAGTGTCATGCAGTGTGTGTGGACTAGGGTTGGGGCAGCGTGATGCAGTGTATGTAGGCTCGGGTTGGGGCAATGTGATGCAGTGTGTGTGGGCGAGGTTTGGGGAAATGTGATGCAATGTGTGTGGGCTAGGGTTGGGGTAATGTGATGCAGTGTCTGTGGACGAGGGTCGGGGCAATGTGATGCAGTGTCTGTGGACTAGGTTCGGGGCAATGTGATGCAGTGTGTGTGGGCTAGGTTTGGGACATTGTGATGCAGTGTGTGTCGGCTCGGGTTGGGGCAATGTGATGCAGTGTGTGTGTGGAGTAGGGTTGGGGCAATGTGATGCAGTGTCTGTGGACTAGGGTTGGGGAAATTTGATGCAGAGTGTGTGGGCCAGGGTTGGGGCAATGTGTTGCAGTGTCTGTGGACTAGGGTTGGGGCAATGTGATGCAGTGTCTGTGGACTAGGGTTGGGGCAATGTGTTGCAGTGTCTGTGGACGTGGATTGGGGCAGTGTGATGCAATGTCTGTGGACTAGGGTTGGGGCAGGGTGATGCAGTGTGTGTGGGCCAGGGTTGGGGCAATGTGATGCAGTATCTGTGGACTAGGGTTGGGGCATTGTGATGCAGTGTCTGTGGACTAGGGTCGGGAAATGTGATGCAGTGTGTGTGAACTAGGGTTGGGGCAGTGTCATGCAGTGTGTGTGGACTAGGTTTGGGGCAGCGTGATGCAGTGTATGTAGGCTCGTGTTGGGGCATTGTGATGCAGTGTGTGTGGGCGAGGTTTGGGGAAATGTGATGCAATGTGTGTGGGCTAGGGTTGGGGTAATGTGATGCAGTGTCTGTGGACTAGGGTTGGGGCAATGTGAAGCAGTGTGTGTGGACTAGGGTTGGGGCAATGTGATGCAATGTGTGTGGACCAGGGTTGGGGGAGTGTGATGCAGTATGTGTGGGCTCGGGTCTGGGCAATGTGATGCAGTGTCTGTGGGCTAAGGTTGGGGCATTGTGATGCTGTGTGTGTGGACTAGGTTTGGGCATTGTGATGCAGTGTCTCTAGACTAGGGTTGGGACAACGTGACATTTTGGTTCTGGACTAGGATTGGGGCAATGTGATGCAGTGTCTGTGGACTCGTGTCGGGGCAATGTGATGAAATGTCTGTGGACTAGGGTTGGGGCAATGTGATGCAGTGTGTGTGGACGAGGGTTGTGTCAGTGTGATGCAGTGTGTGTGGACTAGGGTTGGGGCAGTGTAATGCAGTGTCTGTGGACTAGGGTTGGGGCAATGTGATGCAGTGTCTGTGGACTAGGGTTGGGGCAGTGTGATGCAGTGTCTGTGGACTAGGGTTGGGGCAATGTGATGCAGTGTCATTGGGCTAGGGTTGGGGCAATGTGATGCAGTATCTGTGGACTAGGGTTGGGGCAATGTGATGCAATGTGTGTGGGCCAGGGTTGGGGCATTGTGATGCAGTGTCTGTGGACTAGGGTTGGGGCAATGTGATGCAGTGTCTGTGGACTAGGGTTGGGGCAATGTGATGCAGTGTCTGTGGACTAAGGTTGGGGCAATGTGATGCAGTGTCTGTGGACTAGGACTGGGGCAATGTGATGCAATGTGTGTGGACCAGGGTTGGGGGAGTGTGATGCAGTATGTGTGGGCTCGGGTCGGGGCAATGTGATGCAGTGTCTGTGGTCTAAGGTTGGGGCATTTTAATGCTGTGTGTGTGGACTAGGTTTGGGCATTGTGATGTAGTGTCTCTAGACTAGGGTTGGGACAATGTGACATTTTGGTTCTGGATTAGGGTTGGGGCAGGGTGATGCAGTGTGTGTGGGCCAGGGTTGGGGCAATGTGATGCAGTATCTGTGGACTAGGGTTGGGGCAATGTGATGCAATGTCACTGGGCTAGGTTTGGGGCAATGTGATGCAGTGTCTGTGGGCTAGGGTTGGGGTAATGTGATGTACTGTCAGTGGACTAGATTTGGGGCAATGTGATGTAGTGTCTGTGGACTCGGGTTAGTGCAATGTGATGCAGTGTCTGTGGACTTGGGTTGGGGCATTGTGATGCAGTATCTGTGGACTAGGGTTGGGGCAGTGTCATGCAGTGTGTGTGGACTAGGGTTGGGGCAGCGTGATGCAGTGTATGTCGGCTCGGGTTGGGGCAATGTGATGCAGTGTGTGTGGGCGAGGTTTGGGGAAATGTGATGCAATGTGTGTGGGCTAGGGTTGGGGTAATGTGATGCAGTGTCTGTTCACGAGGATTGGGGCAATGTGATGCAGTGTCTGTGGACTAGGGATGGGGCAGCGTGATATAGTGTCAGTGGACTCGGGTTGGGGCAGTGTGATGCAGTGTGTGTGGACTAGGGTTGGGGCAATGTGATGCAATATGTGTGGACTAGGGTTGGGGCAATGTGATGCAATATGTGTGGACTAGGGTTGGGGGAGTGTGATGCAGTGTCAGTGGACTCGGGTTGGGGCAGTGTGATGCAGTGTCTGTGGACTAGGATTGGGGCAATGCGATGCAGTGTCTGTGGACGAGGGTTGGGGCAGTGTGATGCAGTGTCAGTGGACTCGGGTTGGGGCAGTGTGATGCAGTGTCTGTGGACTAGGATTGGGGCAATGCGATGCAGTGTCTGTGGACGAGGGTTGGAGGAGTGTGATGCAGTGCGTGTGGACTAGGTTTGGGGCATTGTGATGCAGTGTCTCTAGAATCGGGTTGGGACAACTTGATATACTGTTTCTGGACTAGGTTTGGGGCAATGTGATGCAGTGTCTGTGGACTCGGATCGGGGCAATGTGATGCAGTGTCTGTGGACTAGGTTCGGGGCAATGTGATGCAGTGTGTGTGGGCTAGGTTTGGGACATTGTGATGCAGTGTGTGTCGGCTAGGTTTGGGGCAGTGTGATGCAGTGTCTGTGGACTAGAGTTGGGGCAATGTGATGCAGTGTCTGTGGACGAGGGTTGTGTCAGTGTGATGCAGTGTCACTGGGCTAGGGTTGGGGCAATGTGATGCAGTGTCTGTGGAATAGGGTTGGGGCAATGTGATGTACTGTGAGTGGACTAGATTTGGGGCAATGTGATGTAGTGTCTGTGGACTAGGGTTAGTGCAATGTGATGCAGTGTCTGTGGACTTGGGTTGGGGCATTGTGATGCAGTGTCTGTGGACTAGGGTCGGGGCAATGTGATGCAGTGTATGTGGGCTAGGGTTGGGGCAGTGTCATGCAATGTGTGTGTACTAGGGCTGGGGCAATGTGATGCAGTGTCTGTGGACTAGGGTTGGGGCAATGTGATGCAGTGTCTGTGGACTAGGGTTGGGGCAATGTGATGCAATGTGTGTGGGCTCAGGTCGGGGCAATGCGATGCAGTGTCTGTGGGCTAAGTTTGGGGCATTGTGATGCAGTGTCTCTAGACGAGGGTTGGAACAATGTGACATATTGGTTCTGGACTAGGGTTGGGGCAATGTGATGCAGTGTCTGTGGACTAGTTTCGGGGCAATGTGATGAAGTGTCTGTGGACTAGGGTTGGGGCAATGTGATGCTGTGTCTGTAGACGAGGGTTGTGTCAGTGTGATGCAGTGTGTGTCGACTCGGGTTGGGGCAGTGTAATGCAGTGTCTGTGGACTCGGGTTGGGGCAGTGTGATGCAGTGTCTGTGGACTAGGATTGGGGCAATGCGATGCAGTGTCTGTGGACGAGGGTTGGGGCAGTGTGATGAAGTGTCTGTGGACTAGGGTTGGGGCAGTGTGATGAAGTGTCTGTGGACTAGGGTCGGCGCAATGTGATACAGTGTCTGTGGATGTGGATTGGGGCAGTGTGATGCAGTGTCTGTGGACTAGGGTTGGGGCAATGTGATGCTGTGTGTGTGGACTCGGGTCAGGGCAATGTGATGCAGTGTCTGTGGACTTGGGTTTCGGCAATGTGATTCAGTGAGTGTGGGCTAGTGTTGGGGCAATGTGATGCAGTGTCTGTGGACGAGGTTTGGGGCAATGTGATGCAGAGTGTGTGGGCCAGGGTTGGGGCAATGTGATTCAGTATCTGTGGGCTCGGGTTGGGGCAATGTGATGTACTGTCAGTGGACTAGATTTGGGGCAACGTGATGTCGTGTCTGTGGACTAGGGTTAGTGCAATGTGATGCAGTGTGTGTGAACTAGGGTTGGGGGAATGTGATGCAGTGTGTGTGAACTAGGGTTGGGGCAGTGTCATGCAGTGTGTGTGGGCGAGGTTTGGGGAAATGTGATGCAATGTGTGTGGGCGAGGGTTGGGGTAATGTGATGCAGTGTCTGTGCACTAGGGTTGGGGGAATGTGATGCAGTGTGTGTGGACTAGGTTTGGGCATTGTGATGCAGTGTCTCTAGACTAGGGTTGGGACAACATGACATATTGGTTCTGGACTAGGGTTGGGGCAGTGTGATGAAGTGTCTGTGGACTAGGGTCGGCGCAATGTGATACAGTGTCTGTGGACGTGGATTGGGGCAGTGTGATGCAATGTCTGTGGACGAGGGTTGGGGCAGGGTGATGCAGTGTGTGTGGGCCAGGGTTGGGGCAATGTGATGCAGTGTCACTGGGCTAGGGTTGGGGCAATGTGATGCTGTGTCTGTGAACTAGGGTTGGGGCAGTGTGATGAAGTGTCTGTGGACTAGGGTTGGGGCAATGTGATGCAGTATCTGTGGACTAGGGTTCGGGCAATGTGATGCAGTGTCACTGGGCTAGGGTTGGGGCAATGTGATGCTGTGTCTGTGAACTAGGGTTGGGGCAGTGTGATGAAGTGTCTGTGGACTAGGGTTGGGGCAATGTGATGCAGTGTCACTGGGCTAGGGTTGGGGCAATGTGATGCTGTGTCTGTGAACTAGGGTTGGGGCAATGTGATGCAGTGTCACTGGACTAGGGTTGGGGCAATGCGATGCAGTGTCTGTGGACTAGGGTTGGGGCAGTGTGATGAAGTGTCTGTGGACTAGGGTCGGCGCAATGTGATACAGTGTCTGTGGATGTGGATTGGGGCAGTGTGATGCAATGGCTGTGGACTAGGGTTGGGGCAGGGTGATGCAGTGTGTTTGGGCCAGGGTTGGGGCAATGTGATGCAGTATCTGTGGACTAGGGTCGGGAAATGTGATGCAGTGTGTGTGAACTAGGGTTGGGGCAGTGTCATGCAGTGTGTGTGGACTAGGTTTGGGGCAGCGTGATGCAATGTATAAAGGCTCGGGTTGGGGCATTGTGATGCAGTGTGTGTGGGCTAGGGTTGGGGTAATGTGATGCAGTGTCTGTGGACTAGGGTTGGGGCAATGTGATGCAGTGTCTGTGGACTAGGGTTGGGGCAATGTGATGCAATTTGTGTGGACCAGGGTTGGGGGAGTGTGATGCAGTATGTGTGGGCTCGGGTCGGGGCGATGTGATGCAGTGTCTGTGGGCTAAGGTTGGGGCATTGTGATGCTGTGTGTGTGGACTAGATTTGGGCATTGTGATGCAGTGTCTCTAGACTAGGGTCGGGACAACGTGACATATTGGTTCTGGACTAGGGTTGGGGCAATGTGATGCAGTGTCTGTGGACTAGTGTCGGGGCAATGTGATGAAGTGTCTGTGGACTAGGGTTGGGGCAATGTGATGCAGTGTCTGTGGACGAGGGTTGTGTCAGTGTAATGCAGTGTCTGTGGACTAGGGTTGGGGCAATGTGATGCAGTGTCTGTGGACTAGGGTTGGGGCAATGCGATGCAGTGTCTGTGGACTAGGGTTGGGGCAGTGTGATGCAGTGTCTGTGGACTAGGGTTGGGGCAATGCGATGCAGTGTCTGTGGATTAGGGTTGGGGCAGTGTGATGAAGTGTCTGTGGACTCGGGTCGGCGCAATGTGATACAGTGTCTGTGGACGTGGATTGGGGCAGTATGATGCAATGTCTGTGGACGAGGGTTGGGGCAGGGTGATGCAGTGTGTGTGGGCCAGGGTTGGGGCAATGTGATGCAGTATCTGTGGACTAGGGTCGGGGCAATGTGATGCACTGTCAGTGGACTAGATTTGGGGCAGTGTCATGAAGTGTGTGTGGACTAGGGTTGGGGCAGCGTGATGCAGTGTATGTAGGCTCGGGTTGGGGCATTGTGATGCAGTGTGTGTGGGCGAGGTTTGGGGAAATGTGATGCAATGTGTGTGGGCTAGGGTTGGGGTAATGTGATGCAGTGTCTGTGGACTAGGGTTGGGGCAATGTGATGCTGTGTCTGTGAACTAGGGTTGGGCATTGTGATGCAGTGTCTCTCGTCTAGGGTTGGAACAACGTGACATATTGGTTCTGGACTAGGGTTGGGGCAATGTGATGAAGTGTCTGTGGACTAGTGTCGGGGCAATGTGATGAAGTGTCTGTGGACTCGGGTTGGGGCAATGTGATGCAGTGTCTGTGGACGAGGGTTGTGTCAGTGTGATGCAGTGTGTGTGGACTAGGGTTGGGGCAGTGTGATGCAGTGTCTGTGGACGAGGGTTGGGGCAGTGTGATGCAGTGTCTGTGGACTAGGGTTGGGGCAGTGTGATGCAGTGTGTGTGGGCCAGGGTTGGGGCAGTGTGATGCAGTGTCTGTGGGCGAGGGTTGGGGCAATGTGATGTACTGTGAGTGGACTAGATTTGGGGCAATGTGATGTAGTGTCTGTAGACTAGGGTTGGGGCAATGTGATGCAGTATCTGTGGACTAGGGTTGGGGCAATGTGATGCAGTGTGTGTGGACTAGGGTTGGGGCAATGTGATGCAGTGTCTGTGGACTAGGGTTGGGGCAATGTGATGCAGTGTCTGTCGACTTAGGTTGGGGCAATGTGATGCAGTGTCTGTGGACTAGGGTTGGGGCAATGTGATACAGTGTCTGTGGACTAGGGTTGGGGCAATGTGATGCAATGTGTGTGGACCAGGGTTGGGGGAGTGTGATGCAGTATGTGTGGGCTCAGGTCGGGGCAATGTGATGCAGTGTCTGTGGGCTAAGTGTGGGGCATTGTGATGCTGTGTCTGTGAACTAGGGTTGGGGCAATGCGATGCAGTGTCTGTGGACTAGGTTTGCGGCAGTGTGATGAAGTGTCTGTGGACTAGGGTTGGGGCAGTGTGATGAAGTGTCTGTGGACTAGGGTCGGCGCAATGTGATACAGTGTCTGTGGATGTGGATTGGGGCAGTGTGATGCAATGTCTGTGGACTAGGGTTGGGGCAGTGTGATGCAGTATCTGTGGACTAGGGTTGGGGCAATGTGATGCAGTGTCTGTGGACTAGGGTCGGGAAATGTGATGCAGTGTGTGTGAACGAGGGTTGGGGCAGCGTGATGCAGTGTGTGTGGACTAGGGTTGGGGCAATGTGATGCAGTGTCTGTGGACTAGGGTTGGGGCAATGTGATGCAGTGTCACTGGGCTAGGGTTCGGGCAGTGTGATGCAGTATCTGTGGACTAGGGTTGGGGCAATGTGATGCAGTGTGTGTGGACTAGGGTTGGGGCAATGTGATGCAGTGTGTGTGGACTAGGGTTGGGGCAGTGTGATGCAGTGTCTGTGGGCGAGGTTTGGGGAAATGTGATGCAGTGTCTGTGGATTAGGGTTGGGGCAATGTGATGCAGTGTGTGTGGACTAGGGTTGGGGCAATGTGATGCAATGTGTGTGGACCAGGGTTGGGGGAGTGTGATGCAGTATGTGTGGGCTCGGGTCGGGACAATGTGATGCAGTGTCTGTGGGCTAAGGTTGGGGCATTGTGATGCTGTGTGTGTGGACGAGGTTTGGGCATTGTGATGCAGTGTCTCTAGACTAGGGTTGGGACAACGTGACATATTGGTTCTGGACTAGGGTTGGGGCAATGTGATGCAGTGTCTGTGGACTAGTGTCGGGGCAATGTGATGAAGTGTCTGTGGACTAGGGTTGGGGCAATGTGATGCAGTGTCTGTGGACGAGGGTTGTGTCAGTGTGATGCAGTGTGTGTGGACTAGGGTTGGGGCAATGTGATGCAGTGTCTGTGGATTAGGGTTGGGGCCGTGTGATGCAGTGTCACTGGGCTAGGGTTGGGGCAATGTGATGCAGTGTCTGTGGACTCGGGTTGGGGCAATGTGATGCAGTGTCTGTGGACTAGGGTCGGGGCAATGTGATGCAGTGTATGTGGGCTAGGGTTGGGGCAGTGTCATGCAGTGTGTGTGGACTAGGGTTGGGGCAGCGTGATGCAGTGTATGTAGGCTCGGGTTGGGGCATTGTGATGCAGTGTGTGTGGGCGAGGTTTGGGGAAATGTGATGCAATGTGTGTGGGCTAGGGTTGGGGTAATGTGAAGCAGTGTGTGTGGACCAGGGTTGGGGCAATGTGATGCAATGTGTGTGGGCTCAGGTCGGGGCAATGCGATGCAGTGTCTGTGGGCTAAGTTTGGGGCATTGTGATGCTGTGTCTGTGAACTAGGTTTGGGCATTGTGATGCAGTGTCTCTAGACGAGGGTTGGAACAATGTGACATATTGGTTCTGGACTAGGGTTGGGGCAATGTGATGCAGTGTCTGTGGACTAGTTTCGGGGCAATGTGATGAAGTGTCTGTGGACTAGGGTTGGGGCAGTGTGATGCAGTGTCTGTGGACTAGGGTTGGGGCAATGCGATGCAGTGTCTGTGGATTAGGGTTGGGGCAGTGTGATGCAGTGTCTGTGGACTAGGGTTGGGGCAATGCGATGCAGTGTCTGTGGATTAGGGTTGGGGCAGTGTGATGAAGTGTCTGTGGACTAGGGTTGGGGCAATGTGATGCAGTGTCTGTGGACTAGTTTCGGGGCAATGTGATGAAGTGTCTGTGGACTAGGGTTGGGGCAATGTGATGCAGTGTCTGTGGACAAGGGTTGGGGCAGTGTGATGCAGTGTCTGTGGACTAGGGTTGGGGCAATGCGATGCAGTGTCTGTGGATTAGGGTTGGGGCAGTGTGATGAAGTGTCTGTGGACTCGGGTCGGCGCAATGTGATGCAGTGTCTGTGGACGTGGATTGGGGCAGTGTGATGCAATGTCTGTGGACGAGGGTTGGGGCAGGGTGATGCAGTGTGTGTGGGCCAGGGTTGGGGCAATGTGATGTACTGTCAGTGGACTAGATTTGGGGCAATGTGATGTAGTGTCTGTGGACTAGGGTTAGTGCAATGTGATGCAGTGTCTGTGGACTAGGGTCGGGGCAATGTGATGCAGTGTGTGTGGGCCAGGGTTGGGGCAGTGTCATGCAGTGTGTGTGGACTAGGTTTGGGGCAGCGTGATGCAGTGTATGTAGGCTCGGGTTGGGGCATTGTGATGCAGTGTGTGTGGGCGAGGTTTGGGGAAATGTGATGCAATGTGTGTGGGCTAGGGTTGGGGTAATGTGATGCAGTGTCTGTGGACTTTGGTTGGGGCAATGTGATGCAGTGTCTGTGGACTAGGGTTGGGGCAATGTGATGATGTGTGCGTGGACTAGGGTTGGGGCAATGTGATGCAATGTGTGTGGACCAGGGTTGGGGGAGTGTGATGCAGTATGTGTGGGCTCAGGTCGGGGCAATGTGATGCAGTGTCTGTGGGCTAAGTTTGGGGCATTGTGATGCTGTGTCTGTGAACTAGGGTTGGGGCAGTGTGATGAAGTGTCTGTGGACTAGGGTTGGGGCAATGTGATGAAGTGTCTGTGGACTAGGGTTGGGGCAGTGTGATGAAGTGTCTGTGGACTAGGGTCGGCGCAATGTGATACAGTGTCTGTGGATGTGGATTGGGGCAGTGTGATGCAATGTCTGTGGACTAGGGTTGGGGCAGGGTGATGCAGTGTGTTTGGGCCAGGGTTGGGGCAATGTGATGCAGTATCTGTGGACTAGGGTTGGGGCAATGTGATGCAGTGTCTGTGGACTAGGGTCGGGAAATGTGATGCAGTGTGTGTGAACTAGGGTCGGGAAATGTGATGCAGTGTGTGTGGACTAGGTTTGGGGCAGCGTGATGCAGTGTATGTAGGCTCGGGTTGGGGCATTGTGTTGCAGTGTGTGTGGGCCAGGGTTGGGGCAATGTGAAGCAGTGTGTGTGGGCTAGGGTTGGGGCAATGTGATGCAGTGTGTGTGGACTAGGGTTGGGGCAATGTGATGCAGTGTGTGTGTACTAGGGTTGGGGCAATGTGATGCAATGTGTGTGGACCAGGGTTGGGGGAGTGTGATGCAGTATGTGTGGGCTCGGGTCGGGGCAATGTGATGCAGTGTCTGTGGGCTAAGGTTGGGGCATTGTGATGCTGTGTGTGTGGACGAGGTTTGGGCATTGTGATGCAGTGTCTCTAGACTAGGGTTGGGACAACGTGACATATTGGTTCTGGACTAGGGTTGGGGCAATGTGATGCAGTGTCTGTGGACTAGTGTCGGGGCAATGTGATGCAATGTGTGTGGACTAGGTTTGGGGCAGCGTGATGCAGTGTATGTAGGCTCGGGTTGGGGCATTGTGTTGCAGTGTGTGTGGGCCAGGGTTGGGGCAATGTGAAGCAGTGTGTGTGGGCTAGGGTTGGGGCAATGTGTTGCAATTTGTGTGGACCAGGGTTGGGGGAGTGTGATGCAGTATGTGTGGGCTCAGGTCGGGGCAATGTGATGCAGTGTCTGTGGACTAGATTTGGGCATTGTGATGCAGTGCCTCTAGACTAGGGTTGGGACAACGTGACATATTGGTTCTGGACTAGGGTTGGGGCAATGTGATGCAGTGTCTGTGGACTAGTGTCGGGGCAATGTGATGAAGTGTCTGTGGACTAGGGTTGGGGCAACGTGATGCAGTGTCTGTGGACGAGGGTTGTGTCAGTGTGATGCAGTGTCTGTGGACGAGGGTTGTGTCAGTGTGATGCAGTGTGTGTGGACTAGGGTTGGGGCAATGTGATACAGTGTCTGTGGACTAGGGTTGGGGCAATGCGATGCAGTTTCTGTGGATTAGGGTTGGGGCAGTGTGATGAAGTGTCTGTGGACTAGGGTTGGGGCAATGTGATACAGTGTCTGTGGACTAGGGTTGGGGCAATGCGATGCAGTTTCTGTGGATTAGGGTTGGGGCAGTGTGATGAAGTGTCTGTGGACTAGGGTCGGCGCAATGTGATGTACTGTCAGTGGACTAGATTTGGGGCAATGTGATGTAGTGTCTGTGGACTAGGGTTAGTGCAATGTGATGCAGTGTCTGTGGACTTGGGTTGGGGCAATGTGATGCAGTGTGTGTGGACTAGGGTTGGGGCAATGTGATGCAGTGTGTGTGGGCTAGGTTTGGGGCAGTGTGATGCAGTGTGTGGGCGAGGTTTGGGGCAGTGTGATGCAGTGTGTGGGCGAGGTTTGGGGCAGTGTGATGCAGTGTATGTGGGCTAGGGTTGGGGCAGTGTGATGCAGTGTGTGTGGACTAGGTTTGGCGCAATGTGATGCAGTGTATGTGGACTAGGGTTGGGGCAGTGTGATACAGTGTGTGTGGGCTTGGGTTTGGACAGTGTGATGCAGTGTGTGTGGGCTAGGGTTTGGACAGTGTGATGCAGTGTGTGTGGGCTAGGGTTGGGACAATGTGATATACAGTCTCTGGACGAGGGATGAGGCAATGTGCTGCAGTGTATGTTAACTAGGTTTGGGCATTGTGGTGCAGTGTGTGTGGGCTTGGGTTCGGTCATTGTGATGCAGTGTGCGTCGACTAGATTTGGGGCAATGTGATGCATTGTGTGTCGGCCGGTTTGGGCAAAGTGATGCAGTGTCTGTGGACTAGGGTTGGGGCAATGTGATGCAGTGATTGTGGAGTAGGGTTTGGGCAATGTGATGCAGTGTCTGTGGTCTAGGGTTGGTGCAATGTGATGCAGTGTCTGTGGTCTTGGGTTGGGGCAATGTGATGCAGTGTGTGTGGGCTAGGTTTGGGGCAGTGTGATGCAGTGTACGTGGGCTAGGGTCGGGGCAGTGTGATGCAGTGTGTGTGGGCTAGGTTTGGGGCAGTGTGATGCAGTGTACGTGGGCTAGGGTTGGGGCAATGTGATGCAGTGTGTGTGGGCTAGGTTTGGGGCAGTGTGATGCAGTGTGTGTGGGCTAGGTTTGGGGCAGTGTGATGCAGTGTGTGGGCGAGGTTTGGGGCAGTGTGATGCAGTGTATGTGGGCTAGGGTTGGGGCAGTGTGATGCAGTGTGTGTGGACTAGGTTTGGGGCTGTGTGATGCAGTGTGTGTGGGCTAGGTTTGGCGCAATGTGATGCAGTGTATGTGGACTAGTGTTGGGGCAGTGTGATACAGTGTGTGTGGGCTAGGGTTTGGGCAATGTAATGCAGTGTGTGTGGACGGGGGTTGGGGCAATGCGATGCAGTGTCTGTGGACTAGGTTTGGTGCAATGTGATGCAGTGTGTGTGGGCTAGGTTTGGGTCAGTGTGATGCAGTGTGTGTGACGACTACATGTGCGGGAAGTGTGTCCACCTCCGGCTACTGACGGTCCGCGTTGCGGAGTTGGAGCTGAAGGTGGATTCACTCTGGAGCATCCACGATGCTGAGAATGACGTGAGTATCACGTGTAGCGAGTTGGTCTTACTGCAGGAGAAGGGTCCACAGCCAGCGAGGGAATGGAAGACCAGCAGGAAGAGTAGTGCAAGGAAGGTAGTGCAGGGGTCCCCTGTGGTCATCCCCCTGCAAAACAGATACACCGCTTTGAGTACTGTTGAGGGGGATGACTCATCAGGGGAGGGCAGCAGCAGCCAAGTTCATGGCACCGTGGCTGGCTCTGTTGCACAGGAGGGCAGGAAAAAGAGTGGAAGAGCGATAGTGATAGGCGATTCAATTGTAAGGGGAATAGATAGGCGTTTCTGCGGCCGCAACCGAGACTCCAGGATGGTATGTTGCCTCCCTGGTGCAAGGGTCAAGGATGTCTCGGAGCGGGTGGAGGACATTCTAAAAAGGGAGGGAGAACAGCCAGTTGTCGTGGTGCACGTTGGTACCAATGACATAGGTAAAAAAAGGGATGAGTTCCTACGAAATGAATTTAAGGAGCTAGGAGCTAAATTAAAAAGTAGGACCTCAAAAGTAGTAATCTCAGGATTGCTACCAGTGCCACGTGCTAGTCAGAGTAGGAATCGCAGGATAGCTCAGATGAATACGTGGCTTGAGCAATGGTGCAGCAGGGAGGGATTCAAATTCCTGGGGCATTGGAACCGGTTCTGGGGGAGGTGGGACCAGTACAATCCGGACGGTCTGCACCTGGGCAGAATCGGAACCAATGTCCTCGGGGGAGTGTTTGCTAGTGCTGTTGGGGAGGAGTTAAACTAATATGGCAGGGGGATGGGAACCAATGCAGGGAGATAGAGGGAAACAAAAAGGAGGCAAAAACAAAAGACAGAAAGGAGATGAGGAAAAGTGGAGGGCAGAGAAACCCAAGGCAAAGAACAAAAAGGGCCACTGTACAGCAAAATTCTAAAAGGACAGAGGGTGTTAAAAAAACAAGCCTAAAGGCTTTGTGTCTTAATGCAAGGAGTATCCGCAATAAGGTGGATGAATTAACTGTGCAAATAGATGTTAACAAATATGATGTGATTGGGATTACGGAGACGTGGCTCCAGGATGAGCAGGGCTGGGAACTCAACATCCAGGGGTATTCAACATTCAGGAAGGATAGAATAAAAGGAAAAGGAGGTGGGGTAGCATTGCTGGTTAAGGAGGAGATTAAGGCAATAGTTAGGAAGGACATTAGCTTGGATGATGTGGAATCTATATGGGTAGAGCTGCAGAACACCAAAGGGCAAAAAACGTTAGTGGGAGTTGTGTACAGACCTCCAAACAGTAGTAGTGATGTTGGGGAGGGCATCAAACAGGAAATTAGGGGTGCGTGCAATAAAGGTGCAGCAGTTATAATGGGTGACTTTAATATGCACATAGATTGGGCTAACCAAACTGGAAGCAATACGGTGGAGGAGGATTTTCTGGAGTGCATAAGGGATGTTTTTTTAGACCAATATGTCGAGGAACCAACTAGGGGGAAGGCCATCTTAGACTGGGTGTTATGTAATGAGAGAGGATTAATTAGCAATCTCGTTGTGCGAGGCCCCTTGGGGAAGAGTGACCATAATATGGTGGAATTCTGCATTGGGATGGAGAATGAAACAGTTAATTCAGAGACCATGGTCCAGAACTTAAAGAAGGCTAACTTTGAAGGTATGAGGCGTGAATTGGCTGGGATGGATTGGCGAATGATACTTAAGGGGTTGACTGTGGATGGGCAATGGCAGACATTTAGAGACCGCATGGATGAACTACAACAATTGTACATTCCTGTCTGGCATAGAAATAAAAAAGGGAAGGTGGCTCAACCGTGGCTATCAAGGGAAATCAGGGATAGTATTAAAGCCAAGGAAGTGGCATACAAATTGGCCAGAAATAGCAGCGAACCTGGGGACTGGGAGAAATTTAGAACTCAGCAGAGGAGGACAAAGGGTTTGATTAGGGCAGGGAAAATGGAGTATGAGAAGAAGCTTGCAGGGAACATTAAGACGGATTGCAAAAGTTTCTATAGATATGTAAAGAGAAAAAGGTTAGTAAAGACAAATGTAGGTCCCCTGCAGTCAGAATCAGGGGAAGTCATAACGGGGAACAAAGAAATGGCGGACCAATTGAACAAGTACTTTGGTTCGGTATTCACGAAGGAGGACACGAACAACCTTCCGGTTATAAAAGGGGTCGGGGGGTCTAGTAAGGAGGAGGAACTGAGGGAAATCCTTATTAGCCGGGAAATTGTGTTGGGGAAATTGATGGGATTGAAGGCCGATAAATCCCCAGGGCCTGATGGACTGCATCCCAGAGTACTTAAGGAGGTGGCCTTGGAAATAGTGGATGCGTTGACAGTCATTTTCCAACATTCCATTGACTCTGGATCAGTTCCTATGGAGTGGAGGGTAGCCAATGTAACCCCACTTTTTAAAAAAGGAGGGAGAGAGAAAACAGGGAATTATAGACCGGTCAGCCTGACATCGGTAGTGGGTAAAATGATGGAATCAATTATTAAGGATGTCATAGCAGTGCATTTGGAAAGAGGTGACATGATAGGTCCAAGTCAGCATGGATTTGTGAAAGGGAAATCATGCTTGACAAATCTTCTGGAATTTTTTGAGGATGTTTCCAGTAGAGTGGATAAGGGAGAACCAGTTGATGTGGTATATTTGGACTTTCAGAAGGCGTTCGACAAGGTCCCACACAAGAGATTGATGTGCAAAGTTAGAGCACATGGGATTGGGGGTAGTGTACTGACATGGATTGAGAACTGGTTGTCAGACAGGAAGCAAAGAGTAGGAGTAAATGGGTACTTTTCAGAATGGCAGGCAGTGACTAGTGGGGTACCGCAAGGTTCTGTGCTGGGGCCCCAGCTGTTTACACTGTACATTAATGATTTAGATGAGGGGATTAAATGTAGTATCTCCAAATTTGCGGATGACACTAAGTTGGGTGGCAGTGTGAGCTGCGAGGAGGATGCTGTGAGGCTGCAGAGCGACTTGGATAGGTTGGGTGAGTGGGCAAATGCATGGCAGATGAAGTATAATGTGGATAAATGTGAGGTTATCCACTTTGGTGGTAAAAACAGAGAGACAGACTATTATCTGAATGGTGACAGATTAGGAAAAGGGGAGGTGCAAAGAGACCTGGGTGTCATGGTACATCAGTCATTGAAGGTTGGCATGCAGGTGCAGCAGGCGGTTAAGAAAGCAAATGGCATGTTGGCCTTCATAGCAAGGGGATTTGAGTACAGGGGCAGGGAGGTGTTGCTACAGTTGTACAGGGCATTGGTGAGGCCACACCTGGAGTATTGTGTACAGTTTTGGTCTCCTAACCTGAGGAAGGACATTCTTGCTATTGAGGGAGTGCAGCGAAGATTCACCAGACTGATTCCCGGGATGGCGGGACTGACCTATCAAGAAAGACTGGATCAACTGGGCTTGTATTCACTGGAGTTCAGAAGAATGAGAGGGGACCTCATAGAAACATATAAAATTCTGACGGGGTTAGACAGGTTAGATGCAGGAAGAATGTTCCCAATGTTGGGGAAGTCCAGAACCAGGGGTCACAGTCTAAGGATAAGGGGTAAGCCATTTAGGACCGAGATGCGGAGGAACTTCTTCACCCAGAGAGTGCTGAACCTGTGGAATTCTCTACCACAGAAAGTTGTTGAGGCCAATTCACTAAATATATTCAAAAAGGAGTTAGATGAGGTCCTTACTGCTAGGGGGATCAAGGGGTATGGCGAGAAAGCAGGAATGGGGTACTGAAGTTGAATGTTCAGCCATGAACTCATTGAATGGCGGTGCAGGCTAGAAGGGCCGAATGGCCTACTCCTGCACCTATTTTCTATGTTTCTATGTTTCTATGGTCTAGGGTTGGGGCAGTGTGATGCAGTGTGTGTGGACTAGGGTTTGGGCAATGTGATGCAGTGTCTGTGGACTAGGTTTGGGGCAGTGTGATGCAGTGTGTGTGGACTAGGTTTGGGGCAATGTGATGCAGTGTCTGTGGACTCGGGTTTGGACAGTGTGATGCAGTGTGTGTGGGCTAGGGTTTGGACAGTGTGATGCAGTGTGTGTGGGCTAGGGTTGGGACAATGTGATATACTGTCTCTGGACTAGGGTTGGGACAATGTGATATACTGTCTCTGGACTCGGGATGGGGCAATGTGATGCAGTGTATGTTAACTAGGTTTGGGGCATTGTGGTGCAGTGTGTGTGGGCTTGGGTTCGGTCATTGTGATGCAGTGTGCGTGGACTAGGGTTGGGGCAATGTGATGCAGTGTGTGTCGGCCGGTTTGGGCAAAGTGATGCAGTGTCTGTGGACTAGGGTTGGGGCAATGTGATGCAGTGTGTGTGGGCTAGGGTTGGAGCAATGTGATGTACTGTCAGTGGACGAGACTTGGGGCAATGTGATGTAGTGTCTGTGGACTAGGGTTGGGGCAATGTGATGCAGTGTCTGTGGACTAGGGTTGGGGCAATGTGATGCAGTGTGTGTGGGCTAGGGTCAGGGCAGTGTGATGCATTGTCTGTGGACTAGGGTCGGGGCAAAGTGATGCAGTGTGTGTGGGCTAGGGTCGGGGCAGTGTGATGCATTGTCTGTGGACTAGGGTCGGGGCAATGTGATGCCGTGTCTGTGGACTAGGGTCGGGGCAATGTGATGCAGTGTGTGTGGACTAGGTTTGGGCATTGTGATGCAGTGTCTCCAGACTAGGGTTGGAACGACGTGACATATTGGTTCTGGACTATGGTTGGGGCAATGTGATGCAGTGTCTGTGGACTCGTGTCGGGGCAATGTGATGCAGTGTGTGTGGACTAGGTTTGGGGCAGTGTGATGCAGTGTCTGTGGACTCGTGTCGGGGCAATGTGATGCAGTGTGTGTGGACTAGGTTTGGGCATTGTGATGCAGTATCTGTGGACTCATGTCGGGGCAATGTGATGCAGTGTGTGTGGACTAGGGTTGGGGCAATGTGATGCAGTGTCTGTGGACTCGTGTCGGGGCAATGTGATGCAGTGTGTGTGGACTAGGTTTGGGCATTGTGATGCAGTGTCTCTAGACTAGGGTTGGAACGACGTGACATATTGGTTCTGGACTAGGGTTGGGGCAATGTGATGCAGTGTCTGTGGACTAGGGTTGGGGCAGTGTCATGCAATGTCTGTGGACTAGGGTTGGGGCAGGGTGATGCAGTGTGTGTGGGCGAGGGTTGGGGCAGCGTGATGCAGTGTATGTCGGATCGGGTTGGGGCATTGTGATGCAGTGTGTGTGGGCGAGGTTTGGGGAAATGTGATGCAATGTCTGTGGACTAGGGTTGGGGTAATGTGATGCAGTGTCTGTGGACTCGTGTTGGGGAAATGTGATGCAATGTGTGTGGACTAGGGTTGGGGCAATGTGATGCAGTGTCTGTGGACTCGTGTTGGGGAAATGTGATGCAATGTGTGTGGACCAGGTTTGGGGGAGTGTGATGCAGTATGTGTGGGCTCGGGTCGGGGCAATGTGATGCAGTGTCTGTGGGCTAAGGTTGGGGCATTGTGATGCTGTGTGTGTGGACTAGGTTTGGGCATTGTGATGCAGTGTCTCTAGACGAGGGTTGGAACAACGTGACATATTGGTTCTGGACTAGGGTTGGGGCAATGTGATGCAGTGTGTGTGGGCTAGGGTCGGGGCAATGTGATGCAGTGTGTGTGGGCTAGGGTCGGGGCAGTGTGATGCATTGTCTGTGGACTAGGGTCGGGGCAATGTGATGCAGTGTGTGTGGGCTAGGGTCGGGGCAATGTGATGCATTGTCTGTGGACTAGGGTCGGGGCAATGTGATGCAGTGTCTCTAGACTAGGGTTGGAACGACGTGACATATTGGTTCTGGACTAGGGTCGGGGCAATGTGATGCAGTGTGTGTGGACTAGGTTTGGGGCAGTGTGATGCAGTGTGTGTGGGCTAGGGTTGGGGCAGTGTCATGCAATGTCTGTGGACTAGGGTTGGGGCAGGGTGATGCAGTGTGTGTGGACTAGATTTGGGGCAAAGTGATGCATTGTGTGTCGGCCGGTTTGGGCAAAGTGATGCAGTGTCTGTGGACTCGGGTTTGGACAGTGTGATGCAGTGTGTGTGGGCTAGGGTTTGGACAGTGTGATGCAGTGTGTGTGGGCTAGGGTTGGGACAATGTGATATACTGTCTCTGGACTAGGGTTGGGACAATGTGATATACTGTCTCTGGACGAGGGAT
This sequence comes from Pristiophorus japonicus, assembly GCF_044704955.1. Classification (NCBI taxonomy): domain Eukaryota; kingdom Metazoa; phylum Chordata; class Chondrichthyes; family Pristiophoridae; genus Pristiophorus; species Pristiophorus japonicus. Next base: position 299,056,942 of record NC_091979.1, on the reverse strand, counting down.
GGGGCAATGTGCTGCAGTGTATGTTAACTAGGTTTGGGCATTGTGGTGCAGTGTGTGTGGGCTTGGGTTCGGTCATTGTGATGCAGTGTGCGTGGACTAGATTTGGGGCAATGTGATGCAGTGTGTGTCGGCCGGTTTGGGCAAAGTGATGCAGTGTCTTTGGACTAGGGTTGGGGCAATGTGATGCAGTGTGTGTGGGCTAGGGTTGGGGCAATGTGATGTACTGTCAGTGGACGAGACTTGGGGCAATGTGATGTAGTGTCTGTTGACTAGGGTTGGGGCAATGTGATGCAGTGATTGTGGAGTAGGGTTTGGGCAATGTGATGCAGTGTCTGTGGTCTAGGGTTGGGGCAGTGTGATACAGTGTGTGTGGGCTAGGTTTGGGCAATGTAATGCAGTGTCTGTGGACTAGGTTTGGTGCAATGTGATGCAGTGTGTGTGGGCTAGGTTTGGGTCAGTGTGATGCAGTGTGTGTGGTCTAGGGTTGGGGCAGTGTGATGCAGTGTGTGTGGACTAGGGTTTGGGCAATGTGATGCAGTGTCTGTGGACTAGGTTTGGGGCAGTGTGATGCAGTGTGTGTGGACTAGGTTTGGGGCAATGTGATGCAGTGTGTGTGGACTCGGGTTTGGACAGTGTGATGCAGTGTGTGTGGGCTAGGGTTTGGACAGTGTGATGCAGTGTGTGTGGGCTAGGGTTGGGACAATGTGCTCTACTGTCTCTGGACTCGGGATGGGGCAATGTGATGCAGTGTATGTTAACTAGGTTTGGGGCATTGTGGTGCAGTGTGTGTGGGCTTGGGTTCGGTCATTGTGATGCAGTGTGCGTGGACTAGGGTTGGGGCAATGTGATGCAGTGTGTGTCGGCCGGTTTGGGCAAAGTGATGCAGTGTTAGTGGACGAGACTTGGGGCAATGTGATGTAATGTCTGTGGACTAGGGTTGGGGCAATGTGATGCAGTGTCTGTGGACTAGGGTCGGGGCAATGTGATGCAGTGTCTGTGGACTAGGGTCGGGGCAATGTGATGCAGTGTCTGTGGACTAGGTTTGGGGCAGTGTGATGCAGTGTGTGTGGACTAGGTTTGGGCATTGTGATGCAGTGTCTCTAGACTAGGGTTGGAACGACGTGACATATTGGTTCTGGACTAGGGTTGGGGCAATGTGATGCAGTGTCTGTGGACTAGGGTCGGGGCAATGTGATGAAGTGTCTTTGGGCTAGGTTTGGGGCAGTGTGATGCAGTGTGTGTGGACTAGGGTTGGGGCAGGGTGATGCAGTGTGTGTGGGCCAGGGTTGGGGAAATGTGATGCAGTATCTGTGGACGAGGGTTGTGTCAGTGTGATGCAATGTCTGTGGGCTAGGGTTGGGGTAATGTGATGCAGTGGCTGTGGAATAGGGTTAGTGCAATGTGATGCAGTGTCTGTGGACTAGGGTTGGGGCAGTGTCATGCAGTGGCTGTGGACTAGGGTTGGGGCAGTGTCATGCAGTGTGTGTGGACTAGGTTTGGGGCAGCGTGATGCAGTGTATGTAGGCTCGGGTTGGGGCATTGTGATGCAGTGTGTGTGGGTGAGGTTTGGGGAAATGTGATGCAATGTGTGTGGGCTAGGGTTGGGGTAATGTGATGCAGTGGCTGTGGTCTAGGGTTGGGGCAATGTGATGCAGTGTCTGTGGACTAGGGTTGGGGCAATGTGATGCAGTGTCTGTGGACTAGGGTTGGGACAATGTGATATACTGTCTCTGGACTAGGGTTGGGACAATGTGATATACTGTCTCTGGACTAGGGATGGGGCAATGTGATGCAGTGTATGTTAACTCGGTTTGGGGCATTGTGGTGCAGTGTGTGTGGGCTTGGGTTCGGTCATTGTGATGCAGTGTGCGTGGACTATAGTTGGGGCAATGTGATGCAGTGTGTGTCGGCCGGTTTGGGCAATGTGATGCAGTGTCTGTGGACTAGGGTTGGGGCAATGTGATGCAGTGTGTGTGGGCTAGGGTTGGGGCAATGTGATGTACTGTCAGTGGACGAGACTTGGGGCAATGTGATGTAGTGTCTGTGGACTAGGGTTGGGGCAATGTGATGCAGTGTCTGTGGACTAGGGTCGGGGCAATGTGATGCAGTGTCTGTGGACTAGGTTTGGGGCAGTGTGATGCAGTATGTGTGGGCTAGGGTTGGGGCAGTGTGATGCAGTGTCTGTGGACTAGGATTTGGACAGTGTGATGCAGTTTGTGTGGGCTAGGGTTGGGACAATGTGATATACTGTCTCTGGACTAGGGTTGGGACAATGTGAAATACTGTCTCTGGACTAGGGATGGGGCAATGTGATGCAGCGTAAGTTAACTAGGTTTGGGGCATTGTGGTGCAGTGTGTGTTGGCTTGGGTTCGGTCATTGTGATGCAGTGTGCGTGGACTAGAGTTGGGGCAATGTGATGCAGTGTGTGTCGGCCGGTTTGGGCAATGTGATGCAGTGTCTGTGGACTAGGATTGGGGCAATGTGATGCGGTTGTGTGGACTAGGGTTGGGGCAATGTGATGCAGTGTCTGTGGACTAGGGTTGGGGCAATGTGATGCGGTTGTGTGGACTAGGGTTGGGGCAATGTGATGCAGAATCTGTGGACTAGGTTTGGGGCATTGTGATGCAGTGTCTGTGGACTAGGGTTGGGGCAATGTGATGCAGTGTTTGTGGACTAGGGTTGGGGCAATGTGATGCAGTGTCTGTGGACTAGGGTTGGGGCAATGTGATGCGGTTGTGTGGACTCGGGTTGGGGCAATGTGATGCAGTGTCTGTGGACTAGGGTCGGGGCAATGTGATGCAGTGTCTGTGGACTAGGGTCGGGGCAATGTGATGCAGTGTCTGTGGACTAGGGTCGGGGCAATGTGATGCAATGTCTGTGGACTAGGGTTGGGGCAATGTGATGTACTGTCTGTGGAATAAGATTGGTACAATGTGATATAATGTCTAAGGAATAGGGTTGGCGCAATGTGATGCAGTGTCTGTGGACTAGGGTTGGGACAATGTGATATACTGTCTCTGGACTCGGGTTGGGACAATGTGATGCAGTGTACGTGGGCTAGTGTTGGGGCAATGTGATGCAGTGTGTGTGGGCTAGGTTTGGGGCAGTGTGATGCAGTGTGTGGGCGAGGTTTGGGGCAGTGTGATGCAGTGTATGTGGGCTAGGGTTGGGGCAGTGTGATGCAGTGTGTGTGGACGGGGGTTGGGGCAATGCGATGCAGTGTCTGTGGACTCGGGTTTCGACAGTGTGATGCAGTGTGTGTGGGCTAGGGTTTGGACAGTGTGATGCAGTGTGTGTGGGCTCGGGTTGGGACAATGTGATATACTGTCTCTGGACTGGGGTTGGGACAATGTGATATACTGTCTCTGGACGAGGGATGGGGCAATGTGATATACTGTCTCTGGACTAGGGATGGGGCAATGTGATATACTGTCTCTGGACTAGGGATGGGGCAATGTGCTGCAGTGTATGTTAACTAGGTTTGGGCATTGTGGTGCAGTGTGTGTGGGCTTGGGTTCGGTCATTTTGATGCAGTGTGCGTGGACTAGATTTGGGGCAATGTGATGCATTGTGTGTCGGCCGGTTTGGACAAAGTGATGCAGTGTCTGTGGACTAGGGTTGGGGCAATGTGATGCAGTGTGTGTGGGCTAGGGTTGGGGCAATGTGATGTACTGTCAGTGGACGAGACTTGGGGCAATGTGATGTAGTGTCTGTGGACTAGGATTGGGGCAATGTGATGCAGTGATTGTGGAGTAGGGTTTGGGCAATGTGATGCAGTGTCTGTGGACTAGGGTCAGGGCAATGTGATGCAGTGTCTGTGGACTAGGTTTGGGGCAATGTGATGCAGTGTCTGTGGACTAGGGTTGGGGCAATGTGATGCAGTGTCTGTGGACTAGGGTCGGGGCAATGTGATGCAGTGTCTGTGGACTATGGTTGGGGCAATGTGATGCAGTGTGTGTGGACTAGGGTTGGGGCAATGTGATGCAGTGTCTGTGGACTAGGGTTGGGGCAATGTGATGCAGTGTCTGTGGACTAGGGTTGGGGCAATGTGATGCAGTGTCTGTGGACTAGGGTCGGGGCAATGTGATGTAGTGTCTGTGGACCTGGTTTGGGGCAGTGTGATGCAGTGTGTGTGGACTAGGTTTGGGCATTGTGATGCAGTGTCTCTAGACTAGGGTTGGAACGACGTGATATATTGGTTCTGGACTAGGGTTGCGGCAATGTGATGCAGTGTCTCTGGACTAGGGTCGGGGCAATGTGATGAAGTGTCTTTGGGCTAGGTTTGGGGCAATGTGATGTAGTGTCTGTGGACTAGGGTTAGTGCAATGTGATGCAGTGTCTGTGGACTTGGGTTGGGGCATTGTGATGCAGTGTCTGTGGACTAGGGTCGGGACAATGTGATGCAGTGTGTGTGGGCTAGGGTTGGGGCAGTGTCATGCAGTGTGTGTGGACTATGGTTGGGGCAGCGTGATGCAGTGTATGTAGGCTCGGGTTGGGGCATTGTGATGCAGTGTGAGTGGGCGAGGTTTGGGGAAATGTGATGCAATGTGTGTGGACTAGGGTTGGGGCAATGTGATGCAGTGTCTGTGGACTAGGGTTGGGGCAATGTGATGCAGTGTCTGTGGACTCGGGTTGGGGCAATGTGATGCAGTGTCTGTGGACTAGGGTTGGGGCAATGTGATGCAGTGTCTGTGGACTAGGGTTGGGGCAATATGATGCAGTGTCTGTGGACTAGTGTTGGGGCAATGTGATGCACTGTGTGTGGACCAGGTTTGGGGGAGTGTGATGCAGTATGTGTGGGCTCGGGTCGGGGCAATGTGATGCAGTGTCTGTGGGCTAAGGTTGGGGCATTGTGATGCTGTGTGTGTGGACTAGGTTTGGGCATTGTGATGCAGTGTCTCTAGACGAGGGTTGGAACAACGTGACATATTGGTTCTGGACTAGGGTCGGGGCAATGTGATGAAGTGTCTTTGGGCTAGGTTTGGGGCAGTGTGATGCACTGTGTGTGGGCTAGGGTTGGGGCAGTGTCATGCAGTGTGTGTGGACTAGGGTTGGGGCAGCGTGATGCAGTGTATGTAGGCTCGGGTTGGGGCATTGTGATGCAGTGTGTGTGGGCGAGGTTTGGGGAAATGTGATGCAATGTGTGTGGGCTAGGGTTGGGGCAATGTGATGCAGTGTGTGTGGACTAGGTTTGGGGATGTGTGATGCAGTGTGTGTGGACTAGGGTTTGGGGAAATGTGATGCAGTGTCTGTGGACTAGGTTTGGGGATGTGTGATGCAATGTGTGTGGACTAGGGTTTGGGGAAATGTGATGCAATGTGTGTGGGCTAGGGTTGAGGCAGTGTGATGCAGTGTGTGTGGACGAGGTTTGGAGCAATGTGTTGCAGTGTCTGTAGACTAGGTTTGGTGCAATGTCATGAAGTGTGTGTGGGCTAGGTTTGGGTCAGTGTGATGCAGTGTGTGTGGTCTAGGGTTGGGGCAGTGTGATGCAGTGTGTGTGGACTAGTGTTTGGGCAATGTGATGCAGTGTCTGTGGACTAGGTTTGGGGCAGTGTGATGCAGTGTGTGTGGACGAGGTTTGGGGCAATGTGTTGCAGTGTCTGTGGACAAGGGTTTGGACAGTGTGATGCAGTGTGTGTGGGCTAGGGTTGGGACAATGTGATATACTGTCTCTGGACTAGGGTTGGGACAATGTGCTCTACTGTCTCTGGACTCGGGATGGGGCAATGTGATGCAGTGTATGTTAACTAGGTTTGGGGCATTGTGGTGCAGTGTGTGTGGGCTTGGGTTCGGTCATTGTGATGCAGTGTGCGTGGACTAGGGTTGGGGCAATGTGATGCAGTGTGTGTCGGCCGGTTTGGGCAATGTGATGCAGTGTCTGTGGACTAGGGTTGGGGCAATGTGATGCAGTGTGTGTGGGCTAGGGTTGGGGCAATGTGATGTACTATCAGTGGACGAGACTTGGGGCAATCTGATGTAGTGTCTGTGGACTAGGGTTGGGGCAATATGATGCAGTGTCTGTGGACTAGGGTCGGGGCAATGTGATGCAGTGTCTGTGGACTAGGGTCGGGGCAATGTGATGCAGTGTCTGTGGACTAGGTTTGGGGCAGTGTGATGCAGTATGTGTGGGCTAGGGTTGGGGCAATGTGATGCAGTGTGTGTGGACTAGGGTTGGGGCAATGTGATGCAGTGTCTGTGGACTAGGGTTTGGACAGTGTGATGCAGTTTGTGTGGGCTAGGGTTGGGACAATGTGATATACTGTCTCTGGACTAGGGTTGGGACAATGTGAAATACTGTCTCTGGACTAGGGATGGGGCAATGTGATGCAGCGTCAGTTAACTAGGTTTGGGGCATTGTGGTGCAGTGTGTGTTGGCTTGGGTTCGGTCATTGTGATGCAGTGTGCGTGGACTAGAGTTGGGGCAATGTGATGCAGTGTCTGTGGACTAGGATTGGGGCAATGTGATGCGGTTGTGTGGACTAGGGTTGGGGCAATGTGATGCAGTGTCTGTGGACTAGATTTGGGGCATTGACATGCAGTGTCTGTGGACTAGGGTCGGGGCAATGTGATGCAGTGTCTGTGGACTAGGGTCGGGGCAATGTGATGCAGTGTTTGTGGACTAGGGTCGGGGCAATGTGATGCAGTGTCTGTGGACTAGGGTTGGGGCAATGTGATGCAGTGTCTGTGGACTAGGGTTGGGGCAATGTGATGCAGTGTGTGTGGACTAGGGTTGGGGCAATGTGATGCAGTGTGTGTGGACTAGGGTTGGGGCAATGTGATGCAGTGTGTGTGGACTAGGGTTGGGGCAATGTGATGCAGTGTCTGTGGACTAGGGTTGGGGCAGTGTCATGTAGTGTCTGTGGACTAGGGTTGGGGCATTGTGATGCAGTGTCTGTGGACTAGGGTCGGGGCAATGTGATGCAGTGTGTGTGGACTAGGGTTGGGGTAATGTGATGTAGTGTCTGTGGACTAGGGTCGGGGCAATGTGATGCAGTGTGTGTGGACTCGGGTTGGGGCAATGTGATGTATTGTCTGTGGAGTATGATTGGTACAATGTGATATAATGTCGAAGGAATAGGGTTGGCGCAATGTAATGCAGTGTCTGTGGACTAGGGTTGGGACAATGTGATATACTGTCTCTGGACTATGGTTGGGGCAATGTGATGCAGTGTCTGTCGCCTAGGTTCGGAGAATGTGATATACTGGCTCTGGACTAGGGTTGGGACAATGTGATATACTGTCTGTGGACTAGGGTTGGGGCAATGTGATGCAGTGTTTGTGGAGTAGGGTTTGGGCAATGTGATGCAGTGTTTGTGGAGTAGGGTTTGGGCAATGTGATGCCGTGTCTGTGGTCGAGGGTTGGGGCAATGTGATGCAGTGTCCGTGGGCTAATGTTGGGGCAATGTGATGCAGTGTGTGTGGACTAGGTTTGGGGCAGTGTGATGCAGTGTGTGTGGGCTAGGTTTGGGGCAGTGTGATGCAGTGTGTGTGGACTAGGGTTGGGACAATGTGATATACTGTCTCTGGACGAGGGATGGGGCAATGTGCTGCAGTGTATGTTAACTAGGTTTGGGCATTGTGGTGCAGTGTGTGTGGGCTTGGGTTCGGTCATTGTGATGCAGTGTGCGTGGACTAGATTTGGGGCAATGTGATGCAGTGTGTGTCGGCCGGTTTGGGCAAAGTGATGCAGTGTCTGTGGACTAGGGTTGGGGCAATGTGATGCAGTGTGTGTGGGCTAGGGTTGGGGCAATGTGATGTACTGTCAGTGGACGAGACTTGGGGCAATGTGATGTAGTGTCTGTGGACTAGGGTTGGGGCAATGTGATGCAGTGATTGTGGAGTAGGGTTTGGGCAATGTGATGCAGTGTCTGTGGGCTAGTGTTGGGGCAGTGTGATGAAGTGTGTGTGGACTAGGATTAGGGTAGTGTGATGCAGTGTGCGTGGGCTAGCGTCGGGGCAGTGTGATGCAGTGTGTGTGGGCTTGGGTTGGGGCAGTGTGATGCAGTGTGTGTGGGCTAGGTTTGGGGCAGTGTGATGCAGTGTGTGGGCGAGGTTTGGGGCAGTGTGATGCAGTGTGTGTGGGCTAGGTTTGGGGCTGTGTGATGCAGTGTGTGTGGGCTAGGTTTGGCGCAGTGTGATGCACTGTATGTGGACTAGGGTTGGGGCAGTGTGATACAGTGTGTGTGGGCTCGGGTTTGGGCAATGTAATGCAGTGTGTGTGGACGGGGGTTGGGGCAATGCGATGCAGTGTCTGTGGACTCGGTTTGGTGCAATGTGATGCAGTGTGTGTGGGCTAGGTTTGGGTCAGTGTGATGCAGTGTGTGTGGTCTAGGGTTGGGGCAGTGTGATGCAGTGTGTGTGGACTAGGTTTGGGGCAATGTGATGCAGTGTCTGTGGACTCGGGTTTGGACAGTGTGATGCAGTGTGTGTGGGCTAGAGTTTGGACAGTGTGATGCAGTGTGTGTGGGCTCGGGTTGGGACAATGTGCTCTACTGTCTCTGGACTAGGGTTGGGACAATGTGATATACTGTCTCTGGACTAGGGTTGGGACAATGTTATATACTGTCTCTGGACTCGGGATGGGGCAATGTGATGCAGTGTATGTTAACTAGGTTTGGGGCATTGTGGTGCAGTGTGTGTGGGCTTGGGTTCGGTCATTGTGATGCAGTTTGCGTGGACTGGGGTTGGGGCAATGTGATGCAGTGTGTGTCGGCCGGTTTGGGCAAAGTGATGCAGTGTCTGTGGACTAGGGTTGGGGCAATGTGATGCAGTGTGTGTGGGCTAGGGTTGGAGCAATGTGATGTACTGTCAGTGGACGAGACTTGGGGCAATGTGATGTAGTGTCTGTGGACTAGGGTCGGGGCAATGTGATGCAGTGTCTGTGGGCTAGGGTTTGGACAGTGTGATGCAGTGTGTGTGGGCTAGGGTTTGGACAGTGTGATGCAGTGTGTGTGGGCTAGGGTTGGGACAATGTGATATACTGTCTCTGGACTAGGGTTGGGACAATGTCAGAAACTGTCTCTGGACTCGGGATGGGGCAATGTGATGCAGTGTATGTTAAATAGGTTTGGGGTATTGTGGTGCAGTGTGTGTGGGCTTGGGTTCGGTCATTGTGATGCAGTGTGCGTGGACTATGGTTGGGGCAATGTGATGCAGTGTGTGTTGGCCGTTTTGGGCGAAGTGATGCAGTGTCTGTGGACTAGGGTTGGGGCAATGTGATGCAGTATGTGTGGGCTAGGGTTGGGGCAATGTGATGTACTGTCAGTGGACGAGACTTGGGGCAATGTGATGTAGTGTCTGTGGACTAGGGTCGGGGCAATGTGATGCATTGTCTGTGGACTAGGGTCGGGGCAATGTGATGCAGTGTGTGTGGACTAGGGTTCGGGCAATGTGATGCAGTGACTGTGGACTCGGGTTTGGACAGTGTGATGCAGTGTGTGTGGGCTAGGGTTGGGACAATGTGATATACTGTCTCTGGACTAGGGTTGGGACAATGTGAAATACTGTCTCTGGACTAGGGATGGGGCAATGTGATGCAGCGTATGTTAACTAGGTTTGGGGCATTTTGGTGCAGTGTGTGTGGACTTGGGTTCGGTCATTGTAATGCAGTGTGCGTGGACTGGAGTTGGGGCAATGTGATGCAGTGTGTGTCGGCCGGTATGGGCAATGTGATGCAGTGTCAGTGGACGAGACTTGGGGCAATGTGATGTAGTGTTTCTGGACTAGGGTTGGGGCAATGTGATGCAGTGTCTGTGGACTAGGGTCGGGGCAATGTGATGCAGTGTCTGTGGACTAGGATTGGGGCAGTGTGATGCAGTGTCTTTGGACTAGGGTCGGGGCAATGTGATGCAGTTTCTGTCGCCTAGGTTGGGAGAATGTGATATACTGGCTCTGGACTAGGGTTGGGACAATGTGATATACTGTCTCTGGACTCGGGTTGGGACGATGTGATACACTGTCTGTGGACTAGGGTTGGGGCAATGTGATGCAGTGATTGTGGACTAGGGTTGGGGCAATGTGATGCAGTGTGTGGACTACGGTTGGGGCAATGTGATGCAGTGTGTGTGGACAAGGGTTTTGGGCAATGTGATGCAATGTCTGTGGACTAGGTTTGGGGTAGTGTGATGCAGTGTGTGTGGACTAGGGTTGGGACAATGTGATATACTGTCTCTGGACTCGGGTTGGGACAATGTGATCTACTGTCTGTGGACTAGGGTTGGGGCAATGTGATGCAGTGTTTGTGGAAGAGGGTTGGGGCAATATAATGCAGTGTGTGGATTGGGTTGGGGCAATGTGATGCAGTGTGTGTGGACAAGGGTTTTGGGCAATGTTATGCAGTGTCTGTGGACTAGCTTTGGGGCAGTGTGATGCAGTGTGTGTGGGCTAGTGTTGGGGCAATGTGATGCAGTGTGTGTGGACTAGGATTGGGGCAATGTGATGCAGTGTGTGTGGGCTAACTTCGGGGCAATGTGATGCAGTCTGTGTGGACTAGGGTCGGGGCATTGTGATGAAGTGTCTGTGGACTAGGGTCGGGGCAATGTGATGCAGTGTCTGTGGACTCGGGTCGGGGCAATGTGATGCAGTGTCTCTGGACTAGGGTTGGGGCAATGTGATGCAGTGTGTGTGGACTAGGGTCGGGGCAATGTGATGCAGTGTCTGTGGACTAGGGTCGGGGCAATGTGATGCAGTGTCTGTGGACTAGGGTTGGGGCAATGTGATGCAGTGTCTGTGGACTAGGGTTGGGACAATGTGATACACTGTCTGTGGACTATGGTTGGGACAATGTGATATACTGTCTCTGGACTATGGTTGGGACAATGTGATACACTGTCTGTGGACTATGGTTGGGACAATGTGATATACTGTCTCTGGACTAGGGTCGGGGCAATGTGATGCAGTGTCTGTGGACTAGATTTGGGGCAGTGTGATGCAGTGTGTGTGGGCTAGTGTTGGGGCAATGTGATGTAGTGTCTGTGGACTAGGGTTGGGGCAATGTGATGAGATGTGTGGACTAGGGTTGGGACAATGTGATGCAGTGTGTGTGGACAAGGGTTTTGGGCAATGTTATGCAGTGTGTGTGGGCTAGGGTTGGGGCAATGTGATGTGCTGTCTGTGGAATAGGATTGGGACAATGTGATATAATGTCTAAGGAATAGGGTTGGCGCAATGCGATGCAGTGTCTGTGGACTAGGGTTGGGACAATGTGATACACTGTCTGTGGACTAGGCTTGGGACAATGTGATATACTGTCTCTGGGCTATGGTTGGGGCAACGTGATGCAGTGTCTGTTGCCTAGGTTGGGAGAATGTGATATACTGGCTCTGGACTAGGGTTGGGACAATGTGATATACTGTCTCTGGACTCGGGTTGGGACAATGTGATATACTGTCTGTGGACTAGGGTTGGGGCAATGTGATGCAGTGATTGTGGACTAGGTTTGGGGCAGTGTGATGTACTGTCTGTGGAATAGGATTGGGACAATGTGATATAATGTCTCAGGAATAGGCTTGGTGCAATGTGATGCAGTGTCTGTGGACTAGGGTTGGGGCAATGTGATGCAGTGTCTGTGGACTAGGGTTGGGGCAATGTGATGTACTGTCTGTGGAATAGGATTGGGACAATGTGATATAATGTCTCAGGACTAGGCTTGGTGCAATGTGATGCAGTGTCTGTGGACTAGGGTTGGGACAATGTGATACACTGTCTGTGGACTAGGGTTGGGGCAATGTGATGTACTGTCTGTGGAATAGAATTGGGACAATGTGATATAATGTCTCAGGACTAGGCTTGGTGCAATGTGATGCAGTGTCTGTGGACGAGGGTTGGGGCAATGTGATGCAGTGTCTGTGGACTAGGATCGGGGCAATGTGATGCAGTGTCTGTGGACTAGGGTCGGGGCAATGTGATGCAGTGTCTGTGGACTAGGGTTGTGGCAATGTGATGCAGTGTGTGTGGGCTAGGATCGGGGCAATGTGATGCAGTGTCTGTGGACTAGGGTCGGGGCAATGTGATGCAGTGTGTGTGGGCTAGCGTCGGGGCAGTGTGATGCAGTGTGTGTGGGCTAGGTTTGGGGCAGTGTGATGCAGTGTGTGGGCGAGGTTTGGGGCAGTGTGATGCAGTGTATGTGGACTAGGGTTGGGGCAATGTGATGCAGTGTGTGTGGACTAGGGTTGGGGCAATGTGATGTACTGTCTGTGGAATAGGATTGGGACAATGTGATATAATGTCTAAGGAATAGGGTTGGCGCAATGTGATGCAGTGTCTGTGGACTAGGGTTGGGACAATGTGATACACTGTCTGTGGACTAGGGTTGGGACAATGTGATATACTGTCTGTGGACTAGGGTTGGGGCAACGTGATGCAGTGTCTGTCGCCTAGGTTGGGAGAATGTGATATACTGGCTCTGGACTAGGGTTGGGACAATGTGATATACTGTCTCTGGACTCGGGTTGGGACAATGTGATATACTGTCTGTGGACTAGGGTTGGGGCAATCTGATGCAGTGATTGTGGACTAGGTTTGGGGCAGTGTGATGCAGTGTGTGTGGGCTAGTGTTGGGGCAATGTGATGTACTGTCAGTGGACTAGATTTGGGGCAATGTGATGTAGTGTCTGTGGACTAGGGTTGTGGTAATGTGATGTAGTGTCTGTGGACTAGGGTTGGGGCAATGTGATGCAGTGTGTGTGGAATAGGATAGGGACAATGTGATATAATGTCTCAGGACTAGGCTTGGTGCAATGTGATGCAGTGTCTGTGGACTAGGGTTGGGACAATGTGATGCAGTGTGTGTGGGCTAGGGTTTGGACAGTGTGATGCAGTGTGTGTGGGCTAGGGTTGGGACAATGTGATATACTGTCTCTGGACTAGGTTTGGGACAATGTGATATACTGTCTCTGGACTAGGGATGGGGCAATGTGATGCAGTGTATGTTAACTAGGTTTGGGGCATTGTGGTGCAGTGTGTGTGGGCTTGGGTTCGGTCATTGTGATGCAGTGTGCGTGGACTAGGGTCGGGGCAATGTGATGCAGTGTCTGTGGACTAGGGTCGGGGCAATGTGATGCAGTGTCTGTGGACTCGGGTCGGGGCAATGTGATGCAGTGTCTGTGGACTAGGGTCGGGGCAATGTGATGTACTGTCAGTGGACGAGACTTGGGGCAATGTGATGTAGTGTTTGTGGACTAGGGTTGGGGCAGTGTGATGCAGTGTCTGTGGACTAGGGTCGGGGCAATGTGATGCAGTGTGTGTGGACAAGGGTTTTGGGCAATGTTATGCAGTGTCTGTGGACTAGCTTTGTGGCAGTGTGATGCAGTGTGTGTGAATTAGGGTCGGGGCATTGTGATGCAGTGTGTGTGGACTAGGATTGGGGCAGTGTGATGCAGTGTGTGTGGACTCGGGTCGGGGCAATGTGATGCAGTGTCTGTGGACTAGGGTCGGGGCAATGTGATGCAGTGTCTGTGGACTCGGGTCGGGGCAATGTGATGCAGTGTCTGTGGACTGGGGTTGTGGTAATGTGATGTAGTGTCTGTGGACTAGGGTTGGGGCAATGTGATGCAGTGTGTGTGAACTAGGGTTAGGGCAATGTGATGTACTGTCTGTGGAATAGGATTGGGACAATGTGATATAATGTCTAAGGAATAGGGTTGGCGCAATGTGATGCAGTGTCTGTCGACTAGGGTTGGGACAATGTGATATACTGGCTCTGGACTAGGGTTGGGACAATGTGATATACTGTCTCTGGACTCGGGTTGGGACAATGTGATATACTGTTTGTGGAGTAGGATTTGGGCAATGTGATGCAGTGTCTGTGGTCTAGGGTTGGGGCAATGTGATGCAGTGTGTGTGGGCTAGCGTCGCGGCAGTGTGATGCAGTGTGTGTGGGCTAGGGTTGGGGCAGTGTGATGCAGTGTGTGTGGGCTAGGTTTGGGGCAGTGTGATGCAGTGTGTGGGCGAGGTTTGGGGCAGTGTGATGCAGTGTGTGTGGGCTAGGTTTGGCGCAATGTGATGCAGTGTATGTGGACTACGGTTGGGGCAGTGTGATGCAGTGTGTGTGGACTAGGGTTTGGGCAATGTGATGCAGTGTCTGTGGACTAGGTTTGGGGCAGTGTGATGCAGTGTGTGTGGACTAGGGTTGGGGCAATGTGATGAAGTGTCTTTGGGCTAGGTTTGGGGCAATGTGATGCAGTGTGTGTGGACTAGGGTTGGGGCAGCGTGATGCAGTGTATGTAGGCTCGAGTTGGGGAAATGTGATGCAATGTGTGTGGGCTCGGGTTGGGGTAATGTGATGCAGTGTGTGTGGACGAGGGTTGGGGCAATGTGATGCAGTGTCTGTGGACTAGGGTTGAGGCAATGTGAAGCAGTGTGTGTGGGCTAGGGTTGGGGCAGTGTGATTCAGTGTGTGTGGTCTAGGTTTGGGGCTGTGTGATTCAGTGTGTGTGGGCTAGGTTTGGCGCAATGTGATGCAGTGTGTGTGGGCTAGGGTTGGGTCAGTGTGATGCAGTGTGTGTGGTCTAGGTTTGGGGCTGTGTGATTCAGTGTGTGTGGGCTAGGTTTGGCGCAATGTGATGCAGTGTCTGTGGACTAGGGTTGGGGCAGTGTGATACAGTGTGTGTTGGCAAGGGTTTGGGCAGTGTGATACAGTGTGTGTTGGCAAGGGTTTGGGCAATGTCATGCAGTGTCTGTGGACTAGGGTTGGGGCAATGTCATGCAGTGTCTGTGGACTAGGGTCGGGGCAATGTGATGCAGTGTTTGTGGACTAGGGTTGGGGCAATGTGATGCAGTGTCTGTGGACTAGGGTTGGGGCAGTGTGATACAGTGTGTGTTGGCAAGGGTTTGGGCAATGTCATGCAGTGTCTGTGGACTAGGGTCGGGGCAATGTGATGCAGTGTCTGTGGACTAGGGTTGGGGCAATGTGATGCAGTGTCTGTGGACTAGGGTTGGGGCAATGTGATGCAGTGTCTGTGGACTAGGGTTGGGGCAATGTGATGCGGTTGTGTGGACTCGGGTTGGGGCAATGTGATGCAGTGTCTGTGGACTAGGGTCGGGGCAATGTGATACACTGTCTGTGGACTAGGGTTGGGACAATGTGATATACTGTCTCTGGACTATGGTTGGGGCAATGTGATGCAGTGTCTGTCGCCTAGGTTCGGAGAATGTGATATACTGTCTCTGGACACGGGTTGGGACAATGTGATATACTGTCTGTGGACTAGGGTTGGGGCAATGTGATGCAGTGTTTGTGGAGTAGGGTTTGGGCAATGTGATGGTGTGTCTGTGGTCGAGGGTTGGGGCAATGTGATGCAGTGTGTGTGGACTAGGGTTGGGGCAGTGTGATGCAGTGTGTGTGGGCTAGGTTTGGGGCAGTGTGATGCAGGGTGTGGGCGAGGTTTGGGGCAGTGTGATGCAGTGTGTGTGGACTAGGTTTGGCGCAATGTGATGCAGTGTATGTGGACTAGGGTTGGGGCAGTGTGATACAGTGTGTGTGGGCTCGGGTTTGGGCAATGTAATGCAGTGTGTGTGGACGGGGGTTGGGGCAATGCGATGCAGTGTCTGTGGACTCGGGTTTGGACAGTGTGATGCAGTGTGTGTGGGCTAGGGTTTGGACAGTGTGATGCAGTGTGTGTGGGCTAGGGTTGGGACAATGTGATATACTGTCTCTGGACTAGGGTTGGGACAATGTGATATACTGTCTCTGGACGAGGGGTGGGGCAATGTGATGCAGTGTATGTTAATTAGGTTTGGGCATTGTGGTGCAGTGTGTGTGGGCTTGGGTTCGGTCATTGTGATGCAGTGTGCGTGGACTAGATTTGGGGCAATGTGATGCATTGTGTGTCGGCCGGTTTGGGCAAAGTGATGCAGTGTCTGTGGACTCGGGTTTGGACAGTGTGATGCAGTGTGTGTGGGCTAGGGTTTGGACAGTGTGATGCAGTGTGTGTGGGCTAGGGTTGGGACAATGTGATATACTGTCTCTGGACTAGGGTTGGGACAATGTGATATACTGTCTCTGGACGAGGGATGGGGCAATGTGCTGCAGTGTATGTTAACTAGGTTTGGGCATTGTGGTGCAGTGTGTGTGGGCTTGGGTTCGGTCATTGTGATGCAGTGTGCGTGGACTGGGGTTGGGGCAATGTGATGCAGTGTGTGTGGGCTAGGGTTGGGGCAATGTGATGTAGTGTCTGTGGACTAGGGTTGGGGCAATGTGATGCAGTGTGTGTGGACTAGGATTGGGGCAGTGTGATGCAGTGTGCGTGGGCTAGGTTTGGGGCAGTGTGATGCAGTGTGTGTGGGCTAGCTTTGGGGCAGTGTGTGGGCGAGGTTTGGGGCAGTGTGATGCAGTGTATGTGGGCTAGGGTTGGGGCAGTGTGATGCAGTGTGTGTGGACTAGGTATGGGGCTGTGTGATGCAGTGTGTGTGGGCTAGGTTTGGGGCAGTGTGATGCAGTGTGTGTGGGCTAGGTTTGGGGCAGTGTGATGCAGTGTGTGTGGGCTAGGTTTGGGGCAGTGTGATGCAGTGTGTGGGCGAGGTTTGGGGCAGTGTCATGCAGTGTATGTGGGCTAGGTATGGGGCTGTGTGATGCAGTGTGTGTGGGCTAGGTTTGGCGCAATGTGATGCAGTGTATGTGGACTAGGGTTGGGGCAGTTTGATACAGTGTGTGTGGGCTAGGTTTGGGCAATGTAATGCAGTGTCTGTGGACTAGGTTTGGGGCAATGTGATGCAGTGTCTGTGGACATGGGTTGGGGCAATATGATGTAGTGTCTGTGGACTAGTGTTGGGGCAATGTGATGCAATGTGTGTGGACCAGGTTTGGGGGAGTGTGATGCAGTATGTGTGGGCTCGGGTCGGGGCAATGTGATGCAGTGTCTGTGGGCTAAGGTTGGGGCATTGTGATGCTGTGTGTGTGGACTAGGTTTGGGCATTGTGATGCAGTGTCTCTAGACGAGGGTTGGAACAACGTGACATATTGGTTCTGGACTAGGGTTGGGGAAATGTGATGCAGTGTCTGTGGACTTGGGTCGGGGCAATGTGATGAAGTGTCTTTGGGCTAGGTTTGGGGTAGTGTGATGCAGTGTGTGTGGTTTAGGGTTGGGGCAGTGTGATGCAGTGTGTGTGGACTAGGGTTTGGGCAATGTGATGCAGTGTGTGTCGGCCGGTTTGGGCAATGTGATGCAGTGTCTGTGGACTAGGGTTGGGGCAATGTGATGCAGTGTGTGTGGGCTAGGGTTGGGGCAATGTGATGTACTGTCAGTGGACGAGACTTGGGGCAATGTGATGTAGTGTCTGTGGACTAGGGTTGGGGCAATGTGATGCAGTGTCTGTGGACTAGGGTCGGGGCAATGTGATGCAGTGTCTGTGGACTAGGTTTGGGGCAGTGTGATGCAGTATGTGTGGGCTAGGGTTGGGGCAATGTGATGCAGTGTGTGTGGACTAGGTTTGGGGCAATGTGATGCAGTGTCTGTGGACTAGGGTTTGGACAGTGTGATGCAGTTTGTGTGGGCTAGGGTTGGGACAATGTGATATACTGTCTCTGGACTAGGGTTGGGACAATGTGAAATACTGTCTCTGGACTAGGGATGGGGCAATGTGATGCAGCGTAACTTAACTAGGTTTGGGGCATTGTGGTGCAGTGTGTGTTGGCTTGGGTTCGGTCATTGTGATGCAGTGTGCGTGGACTAGAGTTGGGGCAATGTGATGCAGTGTGTGTCGGCCGGTTTGGGCAATGTGATGCAGTGTCTGTGGACTAGGATTGGGGCAATGTGATGCGGTTGTGTGGACTAGGGTTGGGGCAATGTGATGCAGTGTCTGTGGACTAGGGTTGGGGCAATGTGATGCGGTTGTGTGGACTAGGGTTGGGGCAATGTGATGCAGAATCTGTGGACTAGGTTTGGGGCATTGTGATGCAGTGTCTGTGGACTAGGGTTGGGGCAATGTGATGCAGTGTCTGTGGACTAGGGTTGGGGCAGTGTGATGCAGTGTCTGTGGACTAGGGTCGGGGCAATGTGATGCACTGTCTGTGGACTAGGGTCGGGGCAATGTGATGCACTGTCTGTGGACTAGGGTTGGGGCAATGTGATGCACTGTCTGTGGAATAAGATTGGTACAATGTGATATAATGTCTAAGGAATAGGGTTGGCGCAATGTGATGCAGTGTCTGTGGACTAGGGTCGGGGCAATGTGATGCACTGTCTGTGGACTAGGGTCGGGGCAATGTGATGTACTGTCTGTGGAATAAGATTGGTACAATGTGATATAATGTCTAAGGAATAGGGTTGGCGCAATGTGATGCAGTGTCTGTGGACTAGGGTTGGGACAATGTGATATACTGTCTGTGGACTAGGGTTGGGGCAATGTGATGCAGTGTTTGTGGAGTAGGGTTTGGGCAATGTGATGCCGTGTCTGTGGTCGAGGGTTGGGGCAAAGTGATGCAGTGTACGTGGGCTAGTGTTGGGGCAATGTGATGCAGTGTGTGTGGGCTAGGGTTGGGGCAGTGTGATGCAGTGTGTGTGGACGGGGGTTGGGGCAATGCGATGCAGTGTCTGTGGACTCGGGTTTCGACAGTGTGATGCAGTGTGTGTGGGCTAGGGTTTGGACAGTGTGATGCAGTGTGTGTGGGCTAGGGTTGGGACAATGTGATATACTGTCTCTGGACTAGGGTTGGGACAATGTGATATACTGTCTCTGGACGAGGGATGGGGCAATGTGATATACTGTCTCTGGACTAGGGATGGGGCAATGTGATATACTGTCTCTGGACTAGGGATGGGGCAATGTGCTGCAGTGTATGTTAACTAGGTTTGGGCATTGTGGTGCAGTGTGTGTGGGCTTGGGTTCGGTCATTTTGATGCAGTGTGCGTGGACTAGATTTGGGGCAATGTGATGCATTGTGTGTCGGCCGGTTTGGGCAAAGTGATGCAGTGTGTGTGTGGGCTAGGGTTGGGGCAATGTGATGTACTGTCAGTGGACGAGACTTGGGGCAATGTGATGTAGTGTCTGTGGACTAGGATTGGGGCAATGTGATGCAGTGATTGTGGAGTAGGGTTTGGGCAATGTGATGCAGTGTCTGTGGTCTAGGGTTGGGGCAATGTGATGCAGTGTATGTGGGCTAGTGTTGGGGCAATGTGATGCAGTGTGTGTGGACTAGGATTGGGGCAGTGTGATGCAGTGTGCGTGGGCTAGCGTCGGGGCAGTGTGATGCAGTGTGTGTGGGCTAGGTTTGGCGCAATGTGATGCAGTGTATGTGGACTAGGTTTGGGGCAGTGTGATGCAGTGTGTGTGGGCTAGGGTTGGGGCAGTGTGATGCAGTGTGTGTGGACTAGGTTTGGGCAATGTAATGCAGTGTGTGTGGAAGGGGGTTGGGGCAGTGTGATGCAGTGTGTGTGGACTAGGGTTGGGGCAGTGTGATGCAGTGTGTGTGGACTAGGTTTGGGGCTGTGTGATGCAGTGTGTGTGGGCTAGGTTTGGCGCAATGTGATGCAGTGTATGTGGACTAGGGTTGGGGCAGTGTGATGCAGTGTGTGTGGACTAGGGTTTGGGCAATGTGATGCAGTGTCTGTGGACTAGGGTCGGGGCAGTGTGATGCAGTGTGTGTGGACTAGGTTTGGGGCAATGTGATGCAGTGTCTGTGGACTCGGGTTTGGACAGTGTGATGCAGTGTGTGTGGGCTAGGGTTTGGACAGTGTGATGCAGTGTGTGTGGGCTAGGGTTGGGACAATGTGATATACTGTCTCTGGACTAGGGTTGGGACAATGTGATATACTGTCTCTGGACTCGGGATGGGGCAATGTGATGCAGTGTATGTTAACTAGGTTTGGGGCATTGTGGTGCAGTGTGTGTGGGCTTGGGTTCGGTCATTGTGATGCAGTGTGCGTGGACTAGGGTTGGGGCAATGTGATGCAGTGTGTGTCGGCCGGTTTGGGCAAAGTGATGCAGTGTCTGTAGACTAGGGTTGGGGCAATGTGATGCAGTGTGTGTGGGCTAGAGTTGGAGCAATGTGATGTACTGTCAGTGGACGAGACTTGGGGCAATGTGATGTAGTGTCTGTGGACTAGGGTTGGGGCAATGTGATGCAGTGTCTGTGGACTAGGGTCGGGGCAATGTGATGCAGTGTGTGTGGACTAGGGTTGGGGCAATGTGATGCAGTGTCTGTGGACTAGGGTTGGGGCTGTGTGATGCAGTGTCTGTGGACTAGGGTTGGGGCAATGTGATGCAGTGTCTGTGGACTAGGGTTGGGGCAATGTGATGCAGTGTCTGTGGACTAGGGTCGGGGCAATGTGATGCAGTGTCTGTGGACTAGGGTTGGGGCAATGTGATGCAGTGTCTGTGGACTATGGTTGGGGCAATGTGATGCAGTGTGTGTGGACTAGGGTTGTGGCAATGTGATGCAGTGTGTGTGGACTAGGGTTGGGGCAATGTGATGCAGTGTCTGTGGACTAGGGTTGGGGCAATGTGATGCAGTGTCTGTGGACTAGGGTTGGGGCAATGTGATGCAGTGTCTGTGGACTAGGGTTGGGGCAATGTGATGCAGTGTCTGTGGACTAGGGTCGGGGCAATGTGATGTAGTGTCTGTGGACTAGGTTTGGGGCAGTGTGATGCAGTGTGTGTGGACTAGGGTTGGGGCAATGTGATGCAGTGTCTGTGGACTAGGGTCGGGGCAATGTGATGTAGTGTCTGTGGACTAGGTTTGGGGCAGTGTGATGCAGTGTGTGTGGACTAGGTTTGGGCATTGTGATGCAGTGTCTCTAGACTAGGGTTGGAACGATGTGATATATTGGTTCTGGACTAGGGTTGGGGCAATGTGATGCAGTGTCTCTGGACTAGGGTCGGAGCAATGTGATGCTGTGTGTGTGGGCGAGGTTTGGGGAAATGTGATGCAATGTGTGTGGACTAGGGTTGGGGCAATGTGATGCAGTGTCTGTGGACTCGGGTTGGGGCAATGTGATGCAGTGTCTGTGGACTAGGGTTGGGGCAATGTGATGCAGTGTCTGTGGACTAGTGTTGGGGCAATGTGATGCACTGTGTGTGGACCAGGTTTGGGGGAGTGTGATGCAGTATGTGTGGGCTCGGGTCGGGGCAATGTGATGCAGTGTCTGTGGGCTAAGGTTGGGGCATTGTGATGCTGTGTGTGTGGACTAGGTTTGGGCATTGTGATGCAGTGTCTCTAGACGAGGGTTGGAACAACGTGACATATTGGTTCTGGACTAGGGTTGGGGCAATGTGATGCAGTGTCTGTGGACTTGGGTCGGGGCAATGTGATGAAGTGTCTTTGGGCTAGGTTTGGGGCAGTGTGATGCAGTGTGTGTGGGCTAGGGTTGGGGCAGTGTCATGCAGTGTGTGTGGACTAGGGTTGGGGCAGCGTGATGCAATGTATGTAGGCTCGGGTTGGGGCATTGTGATGCAGTGTGTGTGGGCGAGGTTTGGGGAAATGTGATGCAATGTGTGTGGGCTAGGGTTGGGGTGATGTGATGCAGTGTGTGTGGACTAGGGTTGAGGCAATGTGAAGCAGTGTGTGTGGGCTAGGGTTGGGGCAGTGTCATGCAGTGTGTGGGCGAGGTTTGGGGCAGTGTGATGCAGTGTATGTGGGCTAGGGTTGGGGCAGTGTGATGCAGTGTGTGTGGACTAGGTTTGGGGCTGTGTGATGCAGTGTGTGTGGACTAGGTTTGGGGCTGTGTGATGCAGTGTGTGTGGACTAGGTTTGGGGCTGTGTGATGCAGTGTGTGTGGACTAGGGTTTGGGCAATGTGATGCAGTGTGTGTGGGCTAGGGTTGGGGCAGCGTGATGCAATGTATGTAGGCTCGGGTTGGGGCATTGTGATGCAGTGTGTGTGGGCAAGGTTTGGGGCAATGTGATGCAGTGTCTGTGGACTAGGGTCGGGGCAATGTGATGCAGTGTGTGTGGACTAGGGTCGGGGCAATGTGATGCAGTGTCTGTGGACTAGGGTCGGGGCAATGTGATGCACTGTCTGTGGACTAGGGTCGGGGCAATGTGATGTACTGTCTGTGGAATAAGATTGGTACAATGTGATATAATGTCTAAGGAATAGGGTTGGCGCAATGTGATGCAGTGTCTGTGGTCGAGGGTTGGGGCAAAGTGATGCCGTGTCTGTGGGCTAGTGTTGGGGCAGTGTGATGCAGTGTGTGTGGGCTAGGGTTTGGACAGTGTGATGCAGTGTGTGTGGGCTAGGGTTGGGACAATGTGATATACTATCTCTGGACTAGGGTTGGGACAATGTGATATACTGTCTCTGGACGAGGGATGGGGCAATGTGATATACTGTCTCTGGACTAGGGATGGGGCAATGTGATATACTGTCTCTGGACTAGGGATGGGGCAATGTGCTGCAGTGTATGTTAACTAGGTTTGGGCATTGTGGTGCAGTGTGTGTGGGCTTGGGTTCGGTCATTTTGATGCAGTGTGCGTGGACTAGATTTGGGGCAATGTGATGCATTGTGTGTCGGCCGGTTTGGGCAAAGTGATGCAGTGTGTGTGTGGGCTAGGGTTGGGGCAATGTGATGTACTGTCAGTGGACGAGACTTGGGGCAATGTGATGTAGTGTCTGTGGACTAGGATTGGGGCAATGTGATGCAGTGTGCGTGGGCTAGCGTCGGGGCAGTGTGATGCAGTGTGTGTGGGCTAGGTTTGGCGCAATGTGATGCAGTGTATGTGGACTAGGTTTGGGGCAGTGTGATGCAGTGTGTGTGGGCTAGGTTTGGGGCAGTGTGTGGGCGAGGTTTGGGGCAGTGTGATGCAGTGTATGTGGGCTAGGGTTGGGGCAGTGTGATGCAGTGTGTGTGGACTAGGTTTGGGCAATGTAATGCAGTGTGTGTGGAAGGGGGTTGGGGCAGTGTGATGCAGTGTGTGTGGACTAGGGTTGGGGCAGTGTGATGCAGTGTGTGTGGACTAGGTTTGGGGCTGTGTGATGCAGTGTGTGTGGGCTAGGTTTGGCGCAATGTGATGCAGTGTATGTGGACTAGGGTTGGGGCAGTGTGATGCAGTGTGTGTGGACTAGGGTTTGGGCAATGTGATGCAGTGTCTGTGGACTAGGGTCGGGGCAGTGTGATGCAGTGTGTGTGGACTAGGTTTGGGGCAATGTGATGCAGTGTCTGTGGACTCGGGTTTGGACAGTGTGATGCAGTGTGTGTGGGCTAGGGTTTGGACAGTGTGATGCAGTGTGTGTGGGCTAGGGTTGGGACAATGTGATATACTGTCTCTGGACTAGGGTTGGGACAATGTGATATACTGTCTCTGGACTCGGGATGGGGCAATGTGATGCAGTGTATGTTAACTAGGTTTGGGGCATTGTGGTGCAGTGTGTGTGGGCTTGGGTTCGGTCATTGTGATGCAGTGTGCGTGGACTAGGGTTGGGGCAATGTGATGCAGTGTGTGTCGGCCGGTTTGGGCAAAGTGATGCAGTGTCTGTAGACTAGGGTTGGGGCAATGTGATGCAGTGTGTGTGGGCTAGAGTTGGAGCAATGTGATGTACTGTCAGTGGACGAGACTTGGGGCAATGTGATGTAGTGTCTGTGGACTAGGGTTGGGGCAATGTGATGCAGTGTCTGTGGACTAGGGTCGGGGCAATGTGATGCAGTGTCTGTGGACTAGGGTTGGGGCAATGTGATGCAGTGTCTGTGGACTAGGGTTGGGGCAATGTGATGCAGTGTCTGTGGACTAGGGTTGGGGCAATGTGATGCAGTGTCTGTGGACTAGGGTTGGGGCAATGTGATGCAGTGTCTGTGGACTAGGGTCGGGGCAATGTGATGCAGTGTCTGTGGACTAGGTTTGGGGCAATGTGATGCAGTGTCTGTGGACTAGGGTCGGGGCAATGTGATGCAGTGTCTGTGGACTAGGGTTGGGGCAATGTGATGCAGTGTCTGTGGACTATGGTTGGGGCAATGTGATGCAGTGTGTGTGGACTAGGGTTGTGGCAATGTGATGCAGTGTCTGTGGACTAGGGTTGGGGCAATGTGATGCAGTGTCTGTGGACTAGGGTCGGGGCAATGTGATGTAGTGTCTGTGGACTAGGTTTGGGGCAGTGTGATGCAGTGTGTGTGGACTAGGTTTGGGCATTGTGATGCAGTGTCTCTAGACTAGGGTTGGAACGATGTGATATATTGGTTCTGGACTAGGGTTGGGGCAATGTGATGCAGTGTCTCTGGACTAGGGTCGGAGCAATGTGATGAAGTGTCTTTGGGCTAGGTTTGGGGCAATGTGATGTAGTGTCTGTGGACTAGGGTTAGTGCAATGTGATGCAGTGTCTGTGGACTTGGGTTGGGGCATTGTGATGCAGTGTCTGTGGACTAGGGTCGGGACAATGTGATGCAGTGTGTGTGGGCTAGGGTTGGGGCAGTGTCATGCAGTGTGTGTGGACTATGGTTGGGGCAGCGTGATGCAGTGTATGTAGGCTCGGGTTGGGGCATTGTGATGCTGTGTGTGTGGGCGAGGTTTGGGGAAATGTGATGCAATGTGTGTGGACTAGGGTTGGGGCAATGTGATGCAGTGTCTGTGGACTCGGGTTGGGGCAATGTGATGCAGTGTCTGTGGACTAGGGTTGGGGCAATGTGATGCAGTGTCTGTGGACTAGGGTTGGGGCAATGTGATGCAGTGTCTGTGGACTAGGGTTGGGGCAATATGATGCAGTGTCTGTGGACTAGTGTTGGGGCAATGTGATGCACTGTGTGTGGACCAGGTTTGGGGGAGTGTGATGCAGTATGTGTGGGCTCGGGTCGGGGCAATGTGATGCAGTGTCTGTGGGCTAAGGTTGGGGCATTGTGATGCTGTGTGTGTGGACTAGGTTTGGGCATTGTGATGCAGTGTCTCTAGACGAGGGTTGGAACAACGTGACATATTGGTTCTGGACTAGGGTTGGGGCAATGTGATGCAGTGTCTGTGGACTTGGGTCGGGGCAATGTGATGAAGTGTCTTTGGGCTAGGTTTGGGGCAGTGTGATGCAGTGTGTGTGGGCTAGGGTTGGGGCAGTGTCATGCAGTGTGTGTGGACTAGGGTTGGGGCAGCGTGATGCAATGTATGTAGGCTCGGGTTGGGGCATTGTGATGCAGTGTGTGTGGGCGAGGTTTGGGGAAATATGATGCAATGTGTGTGGGCTAGGGTTGGGGTGATGTGATGCAGTGTGTGTGGGCTAGGGTTGAGGCAATGTGATGCAGTGTATGTGGGCTAGGGTTGAGGCAATGTGATGCAGTGTATGTGGGCTAGGGTTGGGGCAATGTGATGCAGTGTGTGTGGGCTAGGGTTGAGGCAATGTGATGCAGTGTGTGTGGGCTAGGGTTGAGGCAATGTGATGCAGTGTATGTGGGCTAGGGTTGGGGCAGTGTGATGCAGTGTCTGTGGACTAGGTTTGGGGCAGTGTGATGCAGTGTGTGGGCGAGGTTTGGGGCAGTGTGATGCAGTGTATGTGGGCTAGGGTTGGGGCAGTGTGATGCAGTGTGTGTGGACTAGGTTTGGGGCTGTGTGATGCAGTGTCTGTGGACTAGGTTTGGGGCAGTGTGATGCAGTGTGTGTGGACGGGGGTTGGGGCAATGCGATGCAGTGTGTGTGGACTAGGGTTGGGGCAATGTGATGCAGTGTCTGTGGACAAGGGTTGGGACAATGTGATATACTGTCTCTGGACTAGGGTTGGGACAATGTAATATACTGTCTCTGGAGTAGGGTTTGGACAGTGTGATGCAGTGTGTGTGGGCTAGGGTTGGGACAATGTGATATACTGTCTCTGGACTAGGGTTGGGACAATGTGATATACTGTCTCTGGAGTAGGGATGGGGCAATGTGATGCAGTGTATGTTAACTAGGTTTGGGGCATTGTGGTGCAGTGTGTGTGGGCTTGGGTTCGGTCATTGTGATGCAGTGTGCGTGGACTAGGGTTGGGGCAATGTGATGCAGTGTGTGTCGGCCGGTTTGGGCAATGTGATGCAGTGTCTGTGGACTAGGGTTGGGGCAATGTGATGCAGTGTGTGTGGGCTAGGGTTGGGGCAATGTGATGTACTGTCAGTGGACGAGACTTGAGGCAATGTGATGTAGTGTCTGTGGACTAGGGTTGGGGCAATGTGATGCAGTGTCTGTGGACTGGGTTTGGGGCAGTGTGATGCAGTATGTGTGGGCCAGGGTTGGGGCAATGTGATGCAGTGTCTGTGGACTAGGGTTGGGGCAATGTGATGCAGTGTCTGTGGACTATGGTTGGGGCAATGTGATGCAGTGTGTGTGGACTAGGGTTGTGGCAATGTGATGCAGTGTCTGTGGACTAGGGTTGGGGCAATGTGATGCAGTGTCTGTGGACTAGGGTCGGGGCAATGTGATGTAGTGTCTGTGGACTAGGTTTGGGGCAGTGTGATGCAGTGTGTGTGGACTAGGTTTGGGCATTGTGATGCAGTGTCTCTAGACTAGGGTTGGAACGATGTGATATATTGGTTCTGGACTAGGGTTGGGGCAATGTGATGCAGTGTCTCTGGACTAGGGTCGGAGCAATGTGATGAAGTGTCTTTGGGCTAGGTTTGGGGCAATGTGATGTAGTGTCTGTGGACTAGGGTTAGTGCAATGTGATGCAGTGTCTGTGGACTTGGGTTGGGGCATTGTGATGCAGTGTCTGTGGACTAGGGTCGGGACAATGTGATGCAGTGTGTGTGGGCTAGGGTTGGGGCAGTGTCATGCAGTGTGTGTGGACTATGGTTGGGGCAGCGTGATGCAGTGTATGTAGGCTCGGGTTGGGGCATTGTGATGCTGTGTGTGTGGGCGAGGTTTGGGGAAATGTGATGCAATGTGTGTGGACTAGGGTTGGGGCAATGTGATGCAGTGTCTGTGGACTCGGGTTGGGGCAATGTGATGCAGTGTCTGTGGACTAGGGTTGGGGCAATGTGATGCAGTGTCTGTGGACTAGGGTTGGGGCAATGTGATGCAGTGTCTGTGGACTAGGGTTGGGGCAATATGATGCAGTGTCTGTGGACTAGTGTTGGGGCAATGTGATGCACTGTGTGTGGACCAGGTTTGGGGGAGTGTGATGCAGTATGTGTGGGCTCGGGTCGGGGCAATGTGATGCAGTGTCTGTGGGCTAAGGTTGGGGCATTGTGATGCTGTGTGTGTGGACTAGGTTTGGGCATTGTGATGCAGTGTCTCTAGACGAGGGTTGGAACAACGTGACATATTGGTTCTGGACTAGGGTTGGGGCAATGTGATGCAGTGTCTGTGGACTTGGGTCGGGGCAATGTGATGAAGTGTCTTTGGGCTAGGTTTGGGGCAGTGTGATGCAGTGTGTGTGGGCTAGGGTTGGGGCAGTGTCATGCAGTGTGTGTGGACTAGGGTTGGGGCAGCGTGATGCAATGTATGTAGGCTCGGGTTGGGGCATTGTGATGCAGTGTGTGTGGGCGAGGTTTGGGGAAATATGATGCAATGTGTGTGGGCTAGGGTTGGGGTGATGTGATGCAGTGTGTGTGGACTAGGGTTGAGGCAATGTGATGCAGTGTGTGTGGGCTAGGGTTGAGGCAATGTGATGCAGTGTATGTGGGCTAGGGTTGGGGCAGTGTGATGCAGTGTCTGTGGACTAGGTTTGGGGCAGTGTGATGCAGTGTGTGGGCGAGGTTTGGGGCAGTGTGATGCAGTGTATGTGGGCTAGGGTTGGGGCAGTGTGATGCAGTGTGTGTGGACTAGGTTTGGGGCTGTGTGATGCAGTGTCTGTGGACTAGGTTTGGGGCAGTGTGATGCAGTGTGTGTGGACGGGGGTTGGGGCAGTGTGATGCAGTGTGTGTGGACTAGGGTTGGGGCAATGTGATGCAGTGTCTGTGGACTAGGGTTGGGGCAATGTGATGCAGTGTCTGTGGACTAGGGTTGGGGCAATGTGATGCAGTGTCTGTGGACTAGGGTTGGGGCAATGTGATGCAGTGTCTGTGGACTAGGGTTGGGGCAATGTGATGCAGTGTCTGTGGACTAGGGTCGGGGCAATGTGATGCAGTGTCTGTGGACTAGGGTTGGGGCAATGTGATGCAGTGTCTGTGGACTATGGTTGGGGCAATGTGATGCAGTGTGTGTGGACTAGGGTTGTGGCAATGTGATGCAGTGTGTGTGGACTAGGGTTGGGGCAATGTGATGCAGTGTCTGTGGACTAGGGTCGGGGCAATGTGATGTAGTGTCTGTGGACTAGGTTTGGGGCAGTGTGATGCAGTGTGTGTGGACTAGGGTTGGGGCAATGTGATGCAGTGTCTGTGGACTAGGGTCGGGGCAATGTGATGTAGTGTCTGTGGACTAGGTTTGGGGCAGTGTGATGCAGTGTGTGTGGACTAGGGTCGGGGCAATGTGATGTAGTGTCTGTGGACTAGGTTTGGGGCAGTGTGATGCAGTGTGTGTGGACTAGGTTTGGGCATTGTGATGCAGTGTCTCTAGACTAGGGTTGGAACGATGTGATATATTGGTTCTGGACTAGGGTTGGGGCAATGTGATGCAGTGTCTCTGGACTAGGGTCGGAGCAATGTGATGCTGTGTGTGTGGGCGAGGTTTGGGGAAATGTGATGCAATGTGTGTGGACTAGGGTTGGGGCAATGTGATGCAGTGTCTGTGGACTCGGGTTGGGGCAATGTGATGCAGTGTCTGTGGACTAGGGTTGGGGCAATGTGATGCAGTGTCTGTGGACTAGTGTTGGGGCAATGTGATGCACTGTGTGTGGACCAGGTTTGGGGGAGTGTGATGCAGTATGTGTGGGCTCGGGTCGGGGCAATGTGATGCAGTGTCTGTGGGCTAAGGTTGGGGCATTGTGATGCTGTGTGTGTGGACTAGGTTTGGGCATTGTGATGCAGTGTCTCTAGACGAGGGTTGGAACAACGTGACATATTGGTTCTGGACTAGGGTTGGGGCAATGTGATGCAGTGTCTGTGGACTTGGGTCGGGGCAATGTGATGAAGTGTCTTTGGGCTAGGTTTGGGGCAGTGTGATGCAGTGTGTGTGGGCTAGGGTTGGGGCAGTGTCATGCAGTGTGTGTGGACTAGGGTTGGGGCAGCGTGATGCAATGTATGTAGGCTCGGGTTGGGGCATTGTGATGCAGTGTGTGTGGGCGAGGTTTGGGGAAATGTGATGCAATGTGTGTGGGCTAGGGTTGGGGTGATGTGATGCAGTGTGTGTGGACTAGGGTTGAGGCAATGTGAAGCAGTGTGTGTGGGCTAGGGTTGGGGCAGTGTCATGCAGTGTGTGGGCGAGGTTTGGGGCAGTGTGATGCAGTGTATGTGGGCTAGGGTTGGGGCAGTGTGATGCAGTGTGTGTGGACTAGGTTTGGGGCTGTGTGATGCAGTGTGTGTGGACTAGGTTTGGGGCTGTGTGATGCAGTGTGTGTGGACTAGGTTTGGGGCTGTGTGATGCAGTGTGTGTGGACTAGGGTTTGGGCAGTGTGATGCAGTGTGTGTGGGCTAGGGTTGGGGCAGCGTGATGCAATGTATGTAGGCTCGGGTTGGGGCATTGTGATGCAGTGTGTGTGGGCAAGGTTTGGGGCAATGTGATGCAGTGTCTGTGGACTAGGGTCGGGGCAATGTGATGCAGTGTGTGTGGACTAGGGTCGGGGCAATGTGATGCAGTGTCTGTGGACTAGGGTCGGGGCAATGTGATGCACTGTCTGTGGACTAGGGTCGGGGCAATGTGATGTACTGTCTGTGGAATAAGATTGGTACAATGTGATATAATGTCTAAGGAATAGGGTTGGCGCAATGTGATGCAGTGTCTGTGGTCGAGGGTTGGGGCAAAGTGATGCCGTGTCTGTGGGCTAGTGTTGGGGCAGTGTGATGCAGTGTGTGTGGGCTAGGGTTTGGACAGTGTGATGCAGTGTGTGTGGGCTAGGGTTGGGACAATGTGATATACTATCTCTGGACTAGGGTTGGGACAATGTGATATACTGTCTCTGGACGAGGGATGGGGCAATGTGATATACTGTCTCTGGACTAGGGATGGGGCAATGTGATATACTGTCTCTGGACTAGGGATGGGGCAATGTGCTGCAGTGTATGTTAACTAGGTTTGGGCATTGTGGTGCAGTGTGTGTGGGCTTGGGTTCGGTCATTTTGATGCAGTGTGCGTGGACTAGATTTGGGGCAATGTGATGCATTGTGTGTCGGCCGGTTTGGGCAAAGTGATGCAGTGTGTGTGTGGGCTAGGGTTGGGGCAATGTGATGTACTGTCAGTGGACGAGACTTGGGGCAATGTGATGTAGTGTCTGTGGACTAGGATTGGGGCAATGTGATGCAGTGTGCGTGGGCTAGCGTCGGGGCAGTGTGATGCAGTGTGTGTGGGCTAGGTTTGGCGCAATGTGATGCAGTGTATGTGGACTAGGTTTGGGGCAGTGTGATGCAGTGTGTGTGGGCTAGGTTTGGGGCAGTGTGTGGGCGAGGTTTGGGGCAGTGTGATGCAGTGTATGTGGGCTAGGGTTGGGGCAGTGTGATGCAGTGTGTGTGGACTAGGTTTGGGCAATGTAATGCAGTGTGTGTGGAAGGGGGTTGGGGCAGTGTGATGCAGTGTGTGTGGACTAGGGTTGGGGCAGTGTGATGCAGTGTGTGTGGACTAGGTTTGGGGCTGTGTGATGCAGTGTGTGTGGGCTAGGTTTGGCGCAATGTGATGCAGTGTATGTGGACTAGGGTTGGGGCAGTGTGATGCAGTGTGTGTGGACTAGGGTTTGGGCAATGTGATGCAGTGTCTGTGGACTAGGGTCGGGGCAGTGTGATGCAGTGTGTGTGGACTAGGTTTGGGGCAATGTGATGCAGTGTCTGTGGACTCGGGTTTGGACAGTGTGATGCAGTGTGTGTGGGCTAGGGTTTGGACAGTGTGATGCAGTGTGTGTGGGCTAGGGTTGGGACAATGTGATATACTGTCTCTGGACTAGGGTTGGGACAATGTGATATACTGTCTCTGGACTCGGGATGGGGCAATGTGATGCAGTGTATGTTAACTAGGTTTGGGGCATTGTGGTGCAGTGTGTGTGGGCTTGGGTTCGGTCATTGTGATGCAGTGTGCGTGGACTAGGGTTGGGGCAATGTGATGCAGTGTGTGTCGGCCGGTTTGGGCAAAGTGATGCAGTGTCTGTAGACTAGGGTTGGGGCAATGTGATGCAGTGTGTGTGGGCTAGAGTTGGAGCAATGTGATGTACTGTCAGTGGACGAGACTTGGGGCAATGTGATGTAGTGTCTGTGGACTAGGGTTGGGGCAATGTGATGCAGTGTCTGTGGACTAGGGTCGGGGCAATGTGATGCAGTGTCTGTGGACTAGGGTTGGGGCAATGTGATGCAGTGTCTGTGGACTAGGGTTGGGGCAATGTGATGCAGTGTCTGTGGACTAGGGTCGGGGCAATGTGATGCAGTGTGTGTGGACTAGGGTTGTGGCAATGTGATGCAGTGTCTGTGGACTAGGTTTGGGGCAATGTGATGCAGTGTCTGTGGACTAGGGTCGGGGCAATGTGATGCAGTGTCTGTGGACTAGGGTTGGGGCAATGTGATGCAGTGTCTGTGGACTATGGTTGGGGCAATGTGATGCAGTGTGTGTGGACTAGGGTTGTGGCAATGTGATGCAGTGTCTGTGGACTAGGGTTGGGGCAATGTGATGCAGTGTCTGTGGACTAGGGTCGGGGCAATGTGATGTAGTGTCTGTGGACTAGGTTTGGGGCAGTGTGATGCAGTGTGTGTGGACTAGGTTTGGGCATTGTGATGCAGTGTCTCTAGACTAGGGTTGGAACGATGTGATATATTGGTTCTGGACTAGGGTTGGGGCAATGTGATGCAGTGTCTCTGGACTAGGGTCGGAGCAATGTGATGAAGTGTCTTTGGGCTAGGTTTGGGGCAATGTGATGTAGTGTCTGTGGACTAGGGTTAGTGCAATGTGATGCAGTGTCTGTGGACTTGGGTTGGGGCATTGTGATGCAGTGTCTGTGGACTAGGGTCGGGACAATGTGATGCAGTGTGTGTGGGCTAGGGTTGGGGCAGTGTCATGCAGTGTGTGTGGACTATGGTTGGGGCAGCGTGATGCAGTGTATGTAGGCTCGGGTTGGGGCATTGTGATGCTGTGTGTGTGGGCGAGGTTTGGGGAAATGTGATGCAATGTGTGTGGACTAGGGTTGGGGCAATGTGATGCAGTGTCTGTGGACTCGGGTTGGGGCAATGTGATGCAGTGTCTGTGGACTAGGGTTGGGGCAATGTGATGCAGTGTCTGTGGACTAGGGTTGGGGCAATGTGATGCAGTGTCTGTGGACTAGGGTTGGGGCAATATGATGCAGTGTCTGTGGACTAGTGTTGGGGCAATGTGATGCACTGTGTGTGGACCAGGTTTGGGGGAGTGTGATGCAGTATGTGTGGGCTCGGGTCGGGGCAATGTGATGCAGTGTCTGTGGGCTAAGGTTGGGGCATTGTGATGCTGTGTGTGTGGACTAGGTTTGGGCATTGTGATGCAGTGTCTCTAGACGAGGGTTGGAACAACGTGACATATTGGTTCTGGACTAGGGTTGGGGCAATGTGATGCAGTGTCTGTGGACTTGGGTCGGGGCAATGTGATGAAGTGTCTTTGGGCTAGGTTTGGGGCAGTGTGATGCAGTGTGTGTGGGCTAGGGTTGGGGCAGTGTCATGCAGTGTGTGTGGACTAGGGTTGGGGCAGCGTGATGCAATGTATGTAGGCTCGGGTTGGGGCATTGTGATGCAGTGTGTGTGGGCGAGGTTTGGGGAAATATGATGCAATGTGTGTGGGCTAGGGTTGGGGTGATGTGATGCAGTGTGTGTGGGCTAGGGTTGAGGCAATGTGATGCAGTGTATGTGGGCTAGGGTTGAGGCAATGTGATGCAGTGTATGTGGGCTAGGGTTGGGGCAATGTGATGCAGTGTGTGTGGGCTAGGGTTGAGGCAATGTGATGCAGTGTGTGTGGGCTAGGGTTGAGGCAATGTGATGCAGTGTATGTGGGCTAGGGTTGGGGCAGTGTGATGCAGTGTCTGTGGACTAGGTTTGGGGCAGTGTGATGCAGTGTGTGGGCGAGGTTTGGGGCAGTGTGATGCAGTGTATGTGGGCTAGGGTTGGGGCAGTGTGATGCAGTGTGTGTGGACTAGGTTTGGGGCTGTGTGATGCAGTGTCTGTGGACTAGGTTTGGGGCAGTGTGATGCAGTGTGTGTGGACGGGGGTTGGGGCAATGCGATGCAGTGTGTGTGGACTAGGGTTGGGGCAATGTGATGCAGTGTCTGTGGACAAGGGTTGGGACAATGTGATATACTGTCTCTGGACTAGGGTTGGGACAATGTAATATACTGTCTCTGGAGTAGGGTTTGGACAGTGTGATGCAGTGTGTGTGGGCTAGGGTTGGGACAATGTGATATACTGTCTCTGGACTAGGGTTGGGACAATGTGATATACTGTCTCTGGAGTAGGGATGGGGCAATGTGATGCAGTGTATGTTAACTAGGTTTGGGGCATTGTGGTGCAGTGTGTGTGGGCTTGGGTTCGGTCATTGTGATGCAGTGTGCGTGGACTAGGGTTGGGGCAATGTGATGCAGTGTGTGTCGGCCGGTTTGGGCAATGTGATGCAGTGTCTGTGGACTAGGGTTGGGGCAATGTGATGCAGTGTGTGTGGGCTAGGGTTGGGGCAATGTGATGTACTGTCAGTGGACGAGACTTGAGGCAATGTGATGTAGTGTCTGTGGACTAGGGTTGGGGCAATGTGATGCAGTGTCTGTGGACTAGGGTCGGGGCAATGTGATGCAGTGTCTGTGGACTAGGGTCGGGGCAATGTGATGCAGTGTCTGTGGACTGGGTTTGGGGCAGTGTGATGCAGTATGTGTGGGCCAGGGTTGGGGCAATGTGATGCAGTGTCTGTGGACTAGGGTTGGGGCAATGTGATGCAGTGTCTGTGGACTATGGTTGGGGCAATGTGATGCAGTGTGTGTGGACTAGGGTTGTGGCAATGTGATGCAGTGTCTGTGGACTAGGGTTGGGGCAATGTGATGCAGTGTCTGTGGACTAGGGTCGGGGCAATGTGATGTAGTGTCTGTGGACTAGGTTTGGGGCAGTGTGATGCAGTGTGTGTGGACTAGGTTTGGGCATTGTGATGCAGTGTCTCTAGACTAGGGTTGGAACGATGTGATATATTGGTTCTGGACTAGGGTTGGGGCAATGTGATGCAGTGTCTCTGGACTAGGGTCGGAGCAATGTGATGAAGTGTCTTTGGGCTAGGTTTGGGGCAATGTGATGTAGTGTCTGTGGACTAGGGTTAGTGCAATGTGATGCAGTGTCTGTGGACTTGGGTTGGGGCATTGTGATGCAGTGTCTGTGGACTAGGGTCGGGACAATGTGATGCAGTGTGTGTGGGCTAGGGTTGGGGCAGTGTCATGCAGTGTGTGTGGACTATGGTTGGGGCAGCGTGATGCAGTGTATGTAGGCTCGGGTTGGGGCATTGTGATGCTGTGTGTGTGGGCGAGGTTTGGGGAAATGTGATGCAATGTGTGTGGACTAGGGTTGGGGCAATGTGATGCAGTGTCTGTGGACTCGGGTTGGGGCAATGTGATGCAGTGTCTGTGGACTAGGGTTGGGGCAATGTGATGCAGTGTCTGTGGACTAGGGTTGGGGCAATGTGATGCAGTGTCTGTGGACTAGGGTTGGGGCAATATGATGCAGTGTCTGTGGACTAGTGTTGGGGCAATGTGATGCACTGTGTGTGGACCAGGTTTGGGGGAGTGTGATGCAGTATGTGTGGGCTCGGGTCGGGGCAATGTGATGCAGTGTCTGTGGGCTAAGGTTGGGGCATTGTGATGCTGTGTGTGTGGACTAGGTTTGGGCATTGTGATGCAGTGTCTCTAGACGAGGGTTGGAACAACGTGACATATTGGTTCTGGACTAGGGTTGGGGCAATGTGATGCAGTGTCTGTGGACTTGGGTCGGGGCAATGTGATGAAGTGTCTTTGGGCTAGGTTTGGGGCAGTGTGATGCAGTGTGTGTGGGCTAGGGTTGGGGCAGTGTCATGCAGTGTGTGTGGACTAGGGTTGGGGCAGCGTGATGCAATGTATGTAGGCTCGGGTTGGGGCATTGTGATGCAGTGTGTGTGGGCGAGGTTTGGGGAAATATGATGCAATGTGTGTGGGCTAGGGTTGGGGTGATGTGATGCAGTGTGTGTGGACTAGGGTTGAGGCAATGTGATGCAGTGTGTGTGGGCTAGGGTTGAGGCAATGTGATGCAGTGTATGTGGGCTAGGGTTGGGGCAGTGTGATGCAGTGTCTGTGGACTAGGTTTGGGGCAGTGTGATGCAGTGTGTGGGCGAGGTTTGGGGCAGTGTGATGCAGTGTATGTGGGCTAGGGTTGGGGCAGTGTGATGCAGTGTGTGTGGACTAGGTTTGGGGCTGTGTGATGCAGTGTCTGTGGACTAGGTTTGGGGCAGTGTGATGCAGTGTGTGTGGACGGGGGTTGGGGCAATGCGATGCAGTGTGTGTGGACTAGGGTTGGGGCAATGTGATGCAGTGTCTGTGGACAAGGGTTGGGACAATGTGATATACTGTCTCTGGACTAGGGTTGGGACAATGTGATATACTGTCTCTGGAGTAGGGTTTGGACAGTGTGATGCAGTGTGTGTGGGCTAGGGTTGGGACAATGTGATATACTGTCTCTGGACTAGGGTTGGGACAATGTGATATACTGTCTCTGGAGTAGGGATGGGGCAATGTGATGCAGTGTATGTTAACTAGGTTTGGGGCATTGTGGTGCAGTGTGTGTGGGCTTGGGTTCGGTCATTGTGATGCAGTGTGCGTGGACTAGGGTTGGGGCAATGTGATGCAGTGTGTGTCGGCCGGTTTGGGCAATGTGATGCAGTGTCTGTGGACTAGGGTTGGGGCAATGTGATGCAGTGTGTGTGGGCTAGGGTTGGGGCAATGTGATGTACTGTCAGTGGACGAGACTTGAGGCAATGTGATGTAGTGTCTGTGGACTAGGGTTGGGGCAATGTGATGCAGTGTCTGTGGACTAGGGTCGGGGCAATGTGATGCAGTGTCTGTGGACTAGGGTCGGGGCAATGTGATGCAGTGTCTGTGGACTGGGTTTGGGGCAGTGTGATGCAGTATGTGTGGGCCAGGGTTGGGGCAATGTGATGCAGTGTGTGTGGACTAGGGTTGGGGCAATGTGATGCAGTGTCTGTGGGCTAGGGTTGGGACAATGTGATATACTATCTCTGGACTAGGGTTGGGACAATGTGAAATACTGTCTCTGGACTAGCGATGGGGCAATGTGATGCAGCGTAAGTTAACTAGGTTTGGGGCATTGTGGTGCAGTGTGTGTTGGCTTGGGTTCGGTCATTGTGATGCAGTGTGCGTGGACTAGAGTTGGGGCAATGTGATGCAGTGTGTGTCGGCCGGTTTGGGCAATGTGATGCAGTGTCTGTGGACTAGGATTGGGGCAATGTGATGCGGTTGTGTGGACTAGGGTTGGGGCAATGTGATGCAGTGTCTGTGGACTAGATTTGGGGCATTGACATGCAGTGTCTGTGGACTAGGGTCGGGGCAATGTGATGCAGTGTCTGTGGACTAGGGTCGGGGCAATGTGATGCAGTGTTTGTGGACTAGGGTTGGGGCAATGTGATGCAGTGTCTGTGGACTAGGGTTGGGGCAATGTGATGCAGTGTGTGTGGACTAGGGTTGGGGCAATGTGATGCAGTGTGTGTGGACTGGGGTTGGGGCAATGTGATGCAGTGTGTGTGGACTCGGGTTGGGGCAATGTGATGCAGTGTGTGTGGACTGGGGTTGGGGCAATGTGATGCAGTGTGTGTGGACTAGGGTTGGGGCAATGTGATGCAGTGTCTGTGGACTAGGGTTGGGGCAGTGTCATGTAGTGTCTGTGGGCTAGGGTCGGGGCAATGTGATGCAGTGTGTGTGGACTAGGGTTGGGGTAATGTGATGTAGTGTCTGTGGACTAGGGTCGGGGCAATGTGATGCAGTGTGTGTGGACTCGGGTTGGGGCAATGTGATGTATTGTCTGTGGAATAAGATTGGTACAATGTGATATAATGTCGAAGGAATAGGGTTGGCGCAATGTGATGCAGTGTCTGTGGACTAGGGTTGGGACAATGTGATACACTGTCTGTGGACTAGGGTTGGGACAATGTGATATACTGTCTCTGGACTATGGTTGGGGCAATGTGATGCAGTGTCTGTCGCCTAGGTTCGGAGAATGTGATATACTGGCTCTGGACTAGGGTTGGGACAATGTGATATACTGTCTCTGGACTCGGGTTGGGACAGTGTTATATACTGTCTGTGGACTAGGGTTGGGGCAATGTGATGCAGTGTTTGTGGAGTAGGGTTTGGGCAATGTGATGCCGTGTCTGTGGTCGAGGGTTGGGGCAATGTGATGCAGTGTACGTGGGCTAATGTTGGGGCAATGTGATGCAGTGTGTGTGGACTAGGGTTGGGGCAGTGTGATGCAGTGTGTGTGGGCTAGGTTTGGGGCAGTGTGATGCAGTGTGTGTGGGCTAGGGTTGGGACAATGTGATATACTGTCTCTGGACTAGGGTTGGGACAATGTGATATACTGTCTCTGGACGAGGGATGGGGCAATGTGCTGCAGTGTATGGTAACTAGGTTTGGGCATTGTGGTGCAGTGTGTGTGGGCTTGGGTTCGGTCATTGTGATGCAGTGTGCGTGGACTAGATTTGGGGCAATGTGATGCAGTGTGTGTCGGCCGGTTTGGGCAAAGTGATGCAGTGTCTGTGGACTAGGGTTGGGGCAATGTGATGCAGTGTGTGTGGGCTAGGGTTGGGGCAATGTGATGTACTGTCAGTGGACGAGACTTGGGGCAATGTGATGTAGTGTCTGTGGACTAGGGTTGGGGCAATGTGATGCAGTGATTGTGGAGTAGGGTTTGGGCAATGTGATGCAGTGTCTGTGGTCTAGGGTTGGGGCAGTGTGATGCAGTGTGTGTGGACTAGGTTTGGGGCAGTGTGATGCAGTGTGTGGGCGAGGTTTGGGGCAGTGTGAGGCAGTGTATGTGGGCTAGGGTTGGGGCAGTGTGATGCAGTGTGTGTGGACTCGGTTTGGGGCTGTGTGATGCAGTGTGTGTGGGCTAGGTTTGGCGCAATGTGATGCACTGTATGTGGACTAGGGTTGGGGCAGTGTGATACAGTGTGTGTGGGCTAGGGTTTGGGCAATGTAATGCAGTGTGTGTGGACGGGGGTTGGGGCAATGCGATGCAGTGTCTGTGGACTAGGTTTGGGGCAATGTGATGCAGTGTCTGTGGACTCGGGTTTGGACAGTGTGATGCAGTGTGTGTGGGCTAGAGTTTGGACAGTGTGATGCAGTGTGTGTGGGCTCGGGTTGGGACAATGTGCTCTACTGTCTCTGGACTAGGGTTGGGACAATGTGATATACTGTCTCTGGACTAGGGTTGGGACAATGTGATATACTGTCTCTGGACTCGGGATGGGGCAATGTGATGCAGTGTATGTTAACTCGGTTTGGGGCATTGTGGTGCAGTGTGTGTGGGCTTGGGTTCGGTCATTGTGATGCAGTGTGCGTGGACTGGGTTTGGGGCAATGTGATGCAGTGTGTGTCGGCCGGTTTGGGCAAAGTGATGCAGTGTCTGTGGACTAGGGTTGGGGCAATGTGATGCAGTGTGTGTGGGCTAGGGTTGGAGCAATGTGATGTACTGTCAGTGGACGAGACTTGGGGCAATGTGATGTAGTGTCTGTGGACTAGGGTTGGGGCAGTGTCATGTAGTGTCTGTGGACTAGGGTTGGGGCATTGTGATGCAGTGTCTGTGGACTAGGGTCGGGGCAATGTGATGCAGTGTGTGTGGACTAGGGTTGGGGTAATGTGATGTAGTGTCTGTGGACTAGGGTCGGGGCAATGTGATGCAGTGTGTGTGGACTAGGGTTGGGGCAATGTGATGTACTGTCTGTGGAATAGGGTTGGCGCAATGTGATGCAGTGTCTGTGGACTAGGGTTGGGACAATGTGATACACTGTCTGTGGACTAGGGTTGGGACAATGTGATATACTGTCTCTGGACTATGGTTGGGGCAATGTGATGCAGTGTCTGTCGCCTAGGTTCGGAGAATGTGATATACTGGCTCTGGACTAGGGTTGGGACAATGTGATATACTGTCTCTGGACTCGGGTTGGGACAATGTGATATACTGTCTGTGGACTAGGGTTGGGGCAATGTGATGCAGTGTTTGTGGAGTAGGGTTTGGGCAATGTGATGCCGTGTCTGTGGTCGAGGGTTGGGGCAATGTGATGCAGTGTACGTGGGCTAGTGTTGGGGCAAAGTGATGCAGTGTGTGTGGACTAGGGTTGGGGCAGTGTGATGCAGTGTGTGTGGGCTAGGTTTGGGGCAGTGTGATGCAGTGTGTGTGGGCTAGGGTTGGGACAATGTGATATACTGTCTCTGGACTAGGGTTGGGACAATGTGATATACTGTCTCTGGACGAGGGATGGGGCAATGTGCTGCAGTGTATGTTAACTAGGTTTGGGCATTGTGGTGCAGTGTGTGTGGGCTTGGGTTCGGTCATTGTGATGCAGTGTGCGTGGACTAGATTTGGGGCAATGTGATGCAGTGTGTGTCGGCCGGTTTGGGAAAATGTGATGCAGTGTCTGTGGACTAGGGTTGGGGCAACGTGATGCAGTGTGTGTGCGCTAGGGTTGGGGCAATGTGATGTACTGTCAGTGGACGAGACTTGGGGCAATGTGATGTAGTGTCTGTGGACTAGGGTCGGGGCAATGTGATGCAGTGTCTGTGGGCTAGGGTTGGGGCAATGTGATGCAGTGTCTGTGGACTAGGTTTGGGGCAGTGTGATGCAGTGTGTGTGGGCTAGGGTTGGGGCAATGTGATGCAGTGTGTGTGGACTAGGGTTGGGGCAATGTGATGTAGTGTCTGTGGACTAGGGTTTGGACATTGTGATGCAGTGTGTGTGGGCTAGGGTTTGGACAGTGTGATGCAGTGTGTGTGGGCTTGGGTTGGGACAATGTGATATACTGTCTCTGGACTAGGGTTGGGACAATGTCAGAAACTGTCTCTGGACTAGGGATGGGGCAATGTGATGCAGTGTATGTTAAATAGGTTTGGGGCATTGTGGTGCAGTGTGTGTGGGCTTGGGTTCTGTCATTGTGATGCAGTGTGCGTGGACTGGGGTTGGGGCAATGTGATGCAGTGTGTGTTGGCCGTTTTGGGCAAAGTGATGCAGTGTCTGTGGACTAGGGTTGGGGCAATGTGATGCAGTATGTGTGGGCTAGGGTTGGGGCAATGTGATGTACTGTCAGTGGACGAGACTTGGGGCAATGTGATGTAGTGTCTGTGGACTAGGGTCGGGGCAATGTGATGCAGTGTCTGTGGACTAGGGTCGGGGCAATGTGATGCAGTGACTGTGGACTCGGGTTTGGACAGTGTGATGCAGTGTGTGTGGGCTAGGGTTGGGACAATGTGATATACTGTCTCTGGACTAGGGTTGGGACAATGTGAAATACTGTCTCTGGACTAGGGATGGGGCAATGTGATGCAGCGTATGTTAACTAGGTTTGGGGCATTTTGGTGCAGTGTGTGTGGGCTTGGGTTCGGTCATTGTAATGCAGTGTGCGTGGACTGGAGTTGGGGCAATGTGATGCAGTGTGTGTCGGCCGGTATGGGCAATGTGATGCAGTGTCTGTGGACTAGGGTCGGGGCAATGTGATGCAGTGTGTGTGGACTCGGGTCGGGGCAATGTGATGCAGTGTCTGTGGACTAGGGTTGGGGCAATGTGATGCAGTGTCTGTGGACTAGGGTTGGGACAATGTGATACACTGTCTGTGGACTATGGTTGGGACAATGTGATATACTGTCTCTGGACTATGGTTGGGGCAATGTGATGCAGTGTCTGTGGACTAGATTTGGGGCAGTGTGATGCAGTGTGTGTGGGCTAGTGTTGGGGCAATGTGATGCAGTGTCTGTGGACTAGGGTTGGGACAATGTGATATACTGGCTCTGGACTCGGGTTGGGACAATGTGATATACTATCTCTGAACTCGGGTTGGGACAATGTGATCTACTGTCTGTGGACTAAGGTTGGGGCAATGTGATGCAGTGTTTGTGGACGAGGGTTGGGGCAATGTGATGAGATGTGTGGACTAGGGTTGGGACAATGTGATGCAATGTGTGTGGACAAGGGTTTTGGGCAATGTTATGCAGTGTCTGTGGACTAGCTTTGGGGCAGTGTGATGCAGTGTGTGTGGGCTAGTGTTGGGGCAATGTGATGTCGTGTCTGTGGACTAGGGTTGGGGCAATGTGATGCAGTGTGTGTGGACTAGGGTTGGGGCAATGTGATGTGCTGTCTGTGGAATAGGATTGGGACAATGTGATATAATGTCTAAGGAATAGGGTTGGCGCAATGCGATGCAGTGTCTGTGGACTAGGGTTGGGACAATGTGATACACTGTCTGTGGACTAGGGTTGGGACAATGTGATATACTGTCTCTGGACTATGGTTGGGGCAACGTGATGCAGTGTCTGTCGCCTAGGTTGGGAGAATGTGATATACTGGCTCTGGACCAGGGTTGGGACAATGTGATATACTGTCTCTGGACTCGGGTTGGGACAATGTGATATACTGTCTGTGGACTAGGGTTGGGGCAATGTGATGCAGTGATTGTGGACTAGGTTTGGGGCAGTGTGATGTACTGTCTGTGGAATAGGATTGGGACAATGTGATATAATGTCTCAGGACTAGGCTTGGTGCAATGTGATGCAGTGTCTGTGGACTAGGGTTGGGGCAATGTGATGCAGTGTCTGTGGACTAGGGTTGGGGCAATGTGATGTACTGTCTGTGGAATAGGATTGGGACAATGTGATATAATGTCTCAGGACTAGGCTTGGTGCAATGTGATGCAGTGTCTGTGGACTAGGGTTGGGACAATGTGATACACTGTCTGTGGACTAGGGTTGGGACAATGTGATACACTGTCTGTGGACTAGGGTTGGGGCAATGTGATGTACTGTCTGTGGAATAGAATTGTGACAATGTGATATAATGTCTCAGGACTAGGCTTGGTGCAATGTGATGCAGTGTCTGTGGACTAGGGTTGGGACAATGTGATACACTGTCTGTGGACTAGGGTTGGTGCAATGTGATGCAGTGTCTGTGGACTAGGGTTTGGGC
This sequence comes from Pristiophorus japonicus, assembly GCF_044704955.1. Taxonomy (NCBI): domain Eukaryota; kingdom Metazoa; phylum Chordata; class Chondrichthyes; family Pristiophoridae; genus Pristiophorus; species Pristiophorus japonicus. Next base: position 299,014,852 of record NC_091979.1, on the reverse strand, counting down.
AATGTGATGCAGTGTCTGTGGTCTAGTGTTGGGGCAATGTGATGCAGTGTGTGTGGACTAGGATTGGGGCAGTGTGATGCAGTGTGTGTGGGCTAGCGTCGGGGCAGTGTGATGCAGTGTGTGTGGGCTAGGGTTGGGGCAGTGTGATGCAGTGTGTGTGGGCTAGGTTTGGGGCAGTGTGATGCAGTGTGTGGGCGAGGTTTGCGGCAGTGTGTGTGGGCTCGGTTTGGCGCAATGTGATGCAGTGTATGTGGACTACGGTTGGGGCAGTGTGATACAGTGTGTGTGGACTAGGTTTGGTGCAATGTGATGCAGTGTGTGTGGGCTAGGTTTGGGCAATGTAATGCAGTGTGTGTGGATGAGGGTTGGGGCAATGCGATGCAGTGTCTGTGGACTAGGTTTGGTGCAATGTGATGCAGTGTGTGTGGGCTAGGTTTGGGTCAGTGTGATGCAGTGTGTGTGGTCTAGGGTTGGGTCAGTGTGATGCAGTGTGTGTGGACTAGGTTTGGGGCAGTGTGATGCAGTGTGTGTGTGCTAGGGTTGGGACAATGTGATATACTGTCTCTGGACTCGGGTTGGGATAATGTGATATACTGTCTCTGGACTAGGGATGGGGCAATGTGATGCAGTGTACGTTAACTAGGTTTGGGGCATTGTGGTGCAGTGTCTGTGGACGAGGGTCGGGGCAATGTGATGCAGTGTGTGTGGACTAGGGTTGTGGTAATGTGATGTAGTGTCTGTGGACTAGGGTTGGGGCAATGTGATGCAGTGTGTGTGGACGAGGGTTGGGGCAATGTGATGTACTGTCTGTGGAATAGGATTGGGACAATGTGATGCAGTGTGTGTGGACTCGGGTCGGGGCAATGTGATGCAGTGTCTGTGGACTAGGATCGGGGCAATGTGATGCAGTGTGTGCGGACTAGGGTTGGGGCAGTGTCATGTAGTGTCTGTGGACTAGGGTTGTGGTAATGTGATGTAGTGTCTGTGGACTAGGGTTGGGGCAATGTGATGCAGTGTATGTGGACTCGGGTTGGGGCAATGTGATGCAGTGTGTGTGGACTAGGGTTGGGGCAATGTGATGCAGTGTGTGTGGACTAGGGTTGGGGCAATGTGATGCAGTGTGTGTGGACTAGGGTTGGGGCAATGTGATGCAGTGTGTGTGGACTAGGGTTGGGGCAGTGTCATGTAGTGTCTGTGGACTAGGGTTGTGGTAATGTGATGCAGTGTCTGTGGACTAGGGTTGGGGCAATGTGATGCAGTGTCTGTGGACCAGGGTCGGGGCAATGTGATGCAGTGTCTGTGGACTAGGGTTGGGGCAATGTGATGTGCTGTCTGTGGAATAGGATTGGGACAATGTGATATAATGTCTAAGGAATAGGGTTGGCGCAATGCGATGCAGTGTCTGTGGACTAGGGTTGGGACAATGTGATACACTGTCTGTGGACTAGGGTTGGGACAATGTGATATACTGTCTCTGGACTATGGTTGGGGCAACGTGATGCAGTGTCTGTCGCCTAGGTTGGGAGAATGTGATATACTGGCTCTGGACCAGGGTTGGGACAATGTGATATACTGTCTCTGGACTCGGGTTGGGACAATGTGATATACTGTCTGTGGACTAGGGTTGGGGCAATGTGATGCAGTGATTGTGGACTAGGTTTGGGGCAGTGTGATGTACTGTCTGTGGAATAGGATTGGGACAATGTGATATAATGTCTCAGGACTAGGCTTGGTGCAATGTGATGCAGTGTCTGTGGACTAGGGTTGGGGCAATGTGATGCAGTGTCTGTGGACTAGGGTTGGGGCAATGTGATGTACTGTCTGTGGAATAGGATTGGGACAATGTGATATAATGTCTCAGGACTAGGCTTGGTGCAATGTGATGCAGTGTCTGTGGACTAGGGTTGGGACAATGTGATACACTGTCTGTGGACTAGGGTTGGGACAATGTGATACACTGTCTGTGGACGAGGGTTGGGGCAATGTGATGTACTGTCTGTGGAATAGAATTGTGACAATGTGATATAATGTCTCAGGACTAGGCTTGGTGCAATGTGATGCAGTGTCTGTGGACTAGGGTTTGGGCAATGTGATGCAGTGTCTGTGGTCTAGTGTTGGGGCAATGTGATGCAGTGTGTGTGGACTAGGATTGGGGCAGTGTGATGCAGTGTGTGTGGGCTAGCGTCGGGGCAGTGTGATGCAGTGTGTGTGGGCTAGGGTTGGGGCAGTGTGATGCAGTGTGTGTGGGCTAGGTTTGGGGCAGTGTGATGCAGTGTGTGGGCGAGGTTTGCGGCAGTGTGTGTGGGCTCGGTTTGGCGCAATGTGATGCAGTGTATGTGGACTACGGTTGGGGCAGTGTGATACAGTGTGTGTGGACTAGGTTTGGTGCAATGTGATGCAGTGTGTGTGGGCTAGGTTTGGGCAATGTAATGCAGTGTGTGTGGATGAGGGTTGGGGCAATGCGATGCAGTGTCTGTGGACTAGGTTTGGTGCAATGTGATGCAGTGTGTGTGGGCTAGGTTTGGGTCAGTGTGATGCAGTGTGTGTGGTCTAGGGTTGGGTCAGTGTGATGCAGTGTGTGTGGACTAGGTTTGGGGCAGTGTGATGCAGTGTGTGTGTGCTAGGGTTGGGACAATGTGATATACTGTCTCTGGACTCGGGTTGGGATAATGTGATATACTGTCTCTGGACTAGGGATGGGGCAATGTGATGCAGTGTACGTTAACTAGGTTTGGGGCATTGTGGTGCAGTGTCTGTGGACGAGGGTCGGGGCAATGTGATGCAGTGTGTGTGGACTAGGGTTGGGGCAGTGTCATGTAGTGTCTGTGGACTAGGGTTGTGGTAATGTGATGTAGTGTCTGTGGACTAGGGTTGGGGCAATGTGATGCAGTGTGTGTGGACGAGGGTTGGGGCAATGTGATGTACTGTCTGTGGAATAGGATTGGGACAATGTGATGCAGTGTGTGTGGACTCGGGTCGGGGCAATGTGATGCAGTGTCTGTGGACTAGGGTCGGGGCAATGTGATGCAGTGTGTGCGGACTAGGGTTGGGGCAGTGTCATGTAGTGTCTGTGGACTAGGGTTGTGGTAATGTGATGTAGTGTCTGTGGACTAGGGTTGTGGTAATGTGATGTAGTGTCTGTGGACTAGGGTCGGGGCAATGTGATGCAGTGTCTGTGGACTAGGGTTGGGGCAATGTGATGTAGTGTCTGTGGACTAGGGTTGTGGTAATGTGATGTAGTGTCTGTGGACTAGGGTCGGGGCAATGTGATGCAGTGTCTGTGGACTAGGGTTGGGGCAATGTGATGCAGTGTCTGTGGACCAGGGTCGGGGCAATGTGATGCAGTGTCTGTGGACTAGGGTTGTGGCAATGTGATGCAGTGTTTGTGGAGTAGGGTTTGGGCAATGTGATGCAGTGTCTGTGGTCTAGGGTTGGGGCAATGTGATGCAGTGTACATGGGCTAGTGTTGGGGCAATGTGATGCAGTGTGTGTGGACTAGGATTGGGGCAGTGTGATGCAGTGTGTGTGGACTAGGATTGGTGCAGTGTGATGCAGTGTGTGTGGGCTAGCGTCGGGGCAGTGTGATGCAGTGTGTGTGGGCTAGGTTTGGGGCAGTGTGATGCAGTGTGTGGGCGAGGTTTGGGGCAGTGTGATGCAGTGTATGTGGGCTAGGGTTGGGGCAGTGTGATGCAGTGTGTGTGGACTAGGTTTGTGGCTGTGTGATGCAGTGTGTGTGGGCTAGGTTTGGCGCAATGTGATGCAGTGGATGTGGACTACGGTTGGGGCAGTGTGATGCAGTGTGTGTGGACTAGGGTTGGGGCAATGTGATGCAGTGTCTGTCGCCGAGGTTGGGAGAATGTGATATACTGGCTCTGGACTAGGGTTGGGACAATGTGATATACTGTCTGTGGACTAGGGTTGGGGCAATGTGATGCAGTGTTTGTGGACTAGGGTTGGGGCAATGTGATGCAGTGTGTGGACTACGGTTGGGGCAATGTGATGCAGTGTGTGTGGACAAGGGTTTTGGGCAATGTGATGCAATGTCTGTGGACTAGGTTTGGGGCAATGTGATGCAGTGTTTGTGGACGAGGGTTGGGGCAATGTGATGCAGTGTGTGGACTAGGGTTGGGGCAATGTGATGCAGTGTTTGTGGACGAGGGTTGGGGCAATGTGATGCAGTGTGTGTGGGCGAGGTTTGGGGCAATGTGATGCAGTGTCTGTGGACTAGGGTCGGGGCAATGTGATGCAGTGTCTGTGGACTAGGGTCGGGGCAATGTGATGCAGTGTCTGTGGACTAGGGTTGGGGCAATGTGATGCAGTGTCTGTGGACTAGGGTTGTGGTAATGTGATGCAGTGTGTGTGGACTAGGGTCGGGGCAATGTGATGCTGTGTGTGTGGACTAGGGTTGGGGCAATGTGATGTACTGTCTGTGGAATAGGATTGGGACAATGTGATATAATGTCTAAGGAATAGGGTTGGCGCAATGTGATGCAGTGTCTGTGGACTAGGGTTGGGAGAATGTGATATCCTGGCTCTGGACTAGGGTTGGGACAATGTGATATACTGTCTCTGGACTCGGGTTGGGACAATGTGATATACTGTTTGTGGAGTAGGGTTTGGGCAATGTGATGCAGTGTCTGTGGTGTAGGGTTGGGGCAGTGTGATGCAGTGTACGTGGGCTAGTGTTGGGGCAATGTGATGCAGTGTGTGTGGACTAGGATTGGGGCAGTGTGATGCAGTGTGTGTGGGCTAGGGTTGGGGCAGTGTGATGCAGTGTGTGTGGGCTAGGTTTCGGGCAGTGTGATGCAGTGTGTGGGCGAGGTTTGGGGCAGTGTGATGCAGTGTGTGTGGGCTAGGGTTGGGACAATGTGATATACTGTCTCTGGACTAGGGATGGGGCAATGTGATGCAGTGTATGTTAACTAGGTTTGGGGCATTGTGGTGCAGTGTATGTGGACTACGGTTGGGGCAATGTAATGCAGTGTTTGTGGACTAGGTTTGGGGCAGTGTGATGCAGTGTGTGTGGACTAGGGTTGGGGCAATGTGATGCAGTGTCTGTGGACTAGGGTTTGGACAGTGTGATGCCGTGTGTGTGGGCTAGGGTTTGGACAGTGTGATGCAGTGTGTGTGGGCTAGGGTTGGGACAATGTGATATACTGTCTCTGGACTAGGGTTGGGACAATGTGATATACTGTCTCTGGACTAGGGATGGGGCAATGTGATGCAGTGTATGTTAACTAGGTTTGGGGCATTGTGATGCAGTGTGTGTGGACTAGGATTGGGGCAGTGTGATGCAGTGTGTGTGTGGACTAGGATTGGTGCAGTGTGTGTGGGCTAGCGTCGCGGCAGTGTGATGCAGTGTGTGTGGACTAGGTTTGTGGCTGTGTGATGCAGTGTGTGTGGGCTAGGTTTGGCGCAATGTGATGCAGTGGATGTGGACTACGGTTGGGGCAGTGTGATACAGTGTGTGTGGGCTAAGGTTTAGGCAATGTGATGCAGTGTGTGTGGACTAGGGTTGGGGCAATGTGATGCAGTGCGTGTGGGCTAGGGTTGGGGCAATGTGATGCAGTGTCTGTGGACTAGGTTTGGGGCAATGTGATGTACTGTCAGTGGACGAGACTTGGGCAATGTGATGTCGTGTCTGTGGACTAGGGTTGGGGCAATGTGATGCAGTGTCTGTGGACGAGGGTCGGGGCAATGTGTTGCAGTGTGTGTGGGCTAGGGTTGGGGCAATGTGATGCAGTGTGTGTGGATTAGGGTTTGGACAGTGTGTTGCAGTGTGTGTGGGCTCGGGTTGGGACAATGTGATATACTGTCTCTGGACTCGGGATGGGGCAATGTGATGCAGCGTAAGTTAACTAGGTTTGGGGCATTGTGGTGCAGTGTGTGTTGGCTTGGGTTCGGTCATTGCGATGCAGTGTGCGTGGACTAGAGTTGGGGCAATGTGATGCAGTGTGTGTCGGCCGGTTTGGGCAATGTGATGCAGTGTCTGTGGACTAGGGTTGGGACAATGTGATATACTGTCTCTGGACTATGGTTGGGGCAATGTGATGCAGTGTCTGTCGCCGAGGTTGGGAGAATGTGATATACTGTCTGTGGACTAGGGTTGGGGCAATGTGATGCAGTGTTTGTGGACTAGGGTTGGGGCAATGTGATGCAGTGTGTGGACTACGGTTGGGGCAATGTGATGCAGTGTGTGTGGACAAGGGTTTTGGGCAATGTGATGCAATGTCTGTGGACTAGGTTTGGGGCAATGTAATGCAGTGTGTGTGGGCTAGTGTTGGGGCAATGTGATATACTGTCTCTGGACTCGGGTTGGGACAATGTGATCTACTGTCTATGGACTAGGGTTGGGGCAATGTGATGCAGTGTTTGTGGACGAGGGTTGGGGCAATGTGATGCAGTGTGTGTGGGCTAGTGTTGGGGCAATGTGATGCAGTGTCTGTGGACTAGGGTTGGGACAATGTGATATACTGTCTCTGGACTCGGGTTGGGACAATGTGATCTACTGTCTGTGGACTAGGGTTGGGGCAATGTGATGCAGTGTCTGTGGACTAGGGTCGGGGCAATGTGATGCAGTGTCTGTGGACGAGGGTTGGGGCAATGTGATGCAGTGTCTGTGGACGAGGGTTGGGACAATGTGATATACTGTCTCTGGACTCGGGTTGGGACAATGTGATCTACTGTCTGTGGACTAGGGTTGGGGCAATGTGATGCAGTGTGTGTGGACAAGGGTTTTGCGCAATGTGATGCAGTGTGTGTGGGCTAGTGTTGGGGCAATGTGATGCAGTGTGTGTGGACTAGGGTCGGGGCAATGTGATGCAGTGTCTGTGGACTAGGGTCGGGGCAATGTGATGCAGTGTCTGTGGACGAGGGTCGGGGCAATGTGATGCAGTGTCTGTGGACTAGGGTTGGGGCAATGTGATGCAGTGTCTGTGGACTAGGGTTGGGGCAATGTGATGCAGTGTCTGTGGACTAGGGTTGTGGTAATGTGATATAGTGTCTGTGGACTAGGGTTGGGGCAATGTGATGCAATGTGTGTGGACTAGGGTTGGGGCAATGTGATGTACTGTCTGTGGACTAGGGTTGGGGCAATGTGATGCAGTGATTGTGGACTAGGGTTGGGGCAATGTGATGCAGTGTGTGGACTTAAGTTGGGGCAATGTGATGCAGTGTGTGTGGACAAGGGTTTTGGGCAATGTGATGCAATGTCTGTGGACTCGGTTTGGGGCAGTGTGATGCAATGTGTGTGGGCTAGTGTTGGGGCAATGTGATGTACTGTCAGTGGACTAGATTTGGGGCAAGGTGATGTAGTGTCTGTGGACTAGGGTTGGGGCAATGTGATGCAGTGTCTGTGGACTAGGGTCGGGACAATGTGATGCAGTGTGTGTGGACTAGGGTTGGGGCAGTGTCATGTAGTGTCTGTGGACTAGGGTTGGGGCAGTGTGATGCAGTGTCTGTGGTCTAGGGTTGGGGCAATGTGATGCAGTGTCTGTGGACTAGGGTTGGGGCAATGTGATGCAGTGTTTGTGGTGTAGGGTTTGGGCAATGTGATGCAGTGTCTGTGGTCTAGGGTTGGGGCAATGTGATGCAGTGTGTGTGGGCTAGCGTCGGGGCAGTGTGATGCAGTGTGTGTGGGCTAGGGGTGGGGCAGTGTGATGCAGTGTGTGTGGGCTAGGTTTGGGGCAGTGTGATGCAGTGTGTGGGCGAGGTTTGGGGCAGTGTATGTGGGCTAGGGTTGGGGCAGTGTGATGCAGTGTGTGTGGACTAGGTTTGGGGCTGTGTGATGCAGTGTGTGTGGGCTAGGTTTGGCGCAATGTGATGCAGTGTATCTGGACTAGGTTTGGGGCAGTGTGATACAGTGTGTGTGGGCTAGGGTTTGGCCAATGTAATGCAGTGTGTGTGGACGGGTGTTGGGGCAATGCGATGCAGTGTCTGTGGTCTAGGTTTGGTGCAATGTGATTCAGTGTGTGTGGGCTAGGTTTGGGTCAGTGTGATGCAGTGTGTGTGGACTAGGTTTGGGGCAGTGTGATGCAGTGTGTGTGGACTAGGGTTGGGGCAATGTGATGCAGTGTCTGTGGACTAGGGTTTGGACAGTGTGATGCAGTGTGTGTGGGCTAGGGTTGGGACAGTGTGCTATACTGTCTCTGGACTAGGGTTGGGACAATGTGATATACTGTCTCTGGACTAGGGATGGGGCAATGTGATGCAGTGTCTGTGGACTATAGTTGGGGCAATGTGATGCAGTGTCTGTGGACTCGGGTCGGGCAATGTGATGCAGTGTCTGTGGACTAGGGTCGGGGCAATGTGATGCAGTATGTGTGGACAAGGGTTGGGGCAGTGTCATGTAGTGTCTGTGGACTCGGGTTGTGGTAATGTGATGTAGTGTCTGTGGACTAGGGTTGTGGCAATGTGATGCAGTGTGTGTGGACTCGGGTTGGGGCAATGTGATGTACTGTCTGTGGAATAGGATTGGGGCAATGTGATATAATGTCTAAGGAATAGGGTTGGCGCAATGTGATACACTGTCTCTGGACTATGGTTGGGGCAATGTGATGCAGTGTTTGTCGCCCAGGTTGGGAGAATGTGATATACTGGCTCTGGACTAGGGTTGGGACAAAATGATATACTGTCTCTGGACTCGGGTTGGGACAATGTGATATACTGTCTGTGGACTAGGGTTGGGGCAATGTGATGCAGTGATTGTGGACTTGGGTTGGGGCAATGTGATGCAGTGTGTGTGGACAAGGGTTTTGGGCAATGTGATGCAGTGTCTGTGGACTAGGGTCGGGGCAATGTGATGCAGTGTCTGTGGACTAGGGTTGTGGTAATGTGATCTTGTGTCTGTGGACTAGGGTTGTGGTAATGTGATGTAGTGTCTGTGGACTAGGGTTGGGGCTGTGTGATGCAGTGTGTGTGGACTAGGGTTGGGGCAATGTGATGCAGTGTGTGTGGACAAGGGTCAGGGCAATGTGATGCAGTGTGTGTGGACTAGGGTTGGGGCTGTGTGATGCAGTGTCTGTGGACTAGGGTCGGGGCAATGTGATGCAGTGTGTGTGGACTAGGGTTGGGGCAGTGTCATGTAGTGTCTGAGGACTAGGGTTGTGGTAATGTGATCTTGTGTCTGTGGACTAGGGTTGGGGCAATGTGATGTACTGTCTGTCGAATAGGATTGGGACAATGTGATATAATATCTAAGGAATAGCGTTGGCGCAATGTGATGCAGTGTCTGTGGACTAGGGTTGGGACAATGTGATACACTGTCTGTGGACTAGGGTTGGGACAATGTGATATACTGTCTTTGGACTATGGTTGGGGCAATGTGATGCAGTGTCTGTCGCCCAGGTTGGGAGAATGTGATATACTGGCTCTGGACTAGGGTTGGGACAAAATGATATACTGTCTCTGGACTCGGGTTGGGACAATGTAATATACTGTCTGTGGACTAGGGTTGGGGCAATGTGATGCAGTGATTGTGGTCTTGGGTTGGGGCAATGTGATGCAGTGTGTGTGGACTAGGGTTGGGCAATGTGATGCAGTGTGTGGACTAGGGTTGGGCAATGTGATGCAATGTGTGTGGACTAGGGTTGGGGTAGTGTCATGTAGTGTCTGTGGACTAGGGTTGTGGTAATGTGATGTTGTGTCTGTGGACTAGGGTTGGCGCAATGTGATGCAGTGTCTGTGGACTAGGGTTGGGACAATGTGATGCACTGTCTGTGGACTAGGGTTGGGACAATGTGATATACTGTCTCTGGACTATGGTTGGGGCAATGTGATGCAGTGTCTGTCGCCTAGGTTGGGAGAACGTGATATACTGGCTCTGGACTAGGGTTGGGACAATGTGATATACTGTCTCTGGACTCGGGTTGGGACAATGTGATATACTGTCTGTGGACTAGTGTTGGGGCAGTGTGATGCAGTGTGTGTGGGCTAGTGTTGGGGCAATGTGATGCAGTGTGTGTGGACTAGGATTGGGGCAGTGTGATGCAGTGTGTGTGGGCTAGAGTTGGGGCAGTGTGATGCAGTGTATGTGGGCTAGGGTTGGGGCAGTGTGATGCAGTGTGTGTGGACATGGTTTGGGGCTGTGTGATGCAGTGTGTGTGGGCTAGGTTTGGCAAAATGTGATGCAGTGTATGTGGACTAGGGTTGGTGCAGTGTGATACAGTGTGTGTGGGCTAGGGTTTGGGCAATGTAATGCAGTGTGTGTGGACTAGGTTTGGTGCAATGTGATGCAGTGTGTGTGGGCTAGGTTTGGGTCAGTGTGATGCAGTGTGTGTGCTCTAGGGTTGGGGCAGTGTGATGCAGTGTGTGTGGACTAGGGTTTGGGCAATGTGATATACTGCCTCTGGACTCGGGTTGGGACAATGTGATATACTGTCTGTGGACTAGGGTTGGGGCAATGTGATGCAGTGATTGTGGACTAGGGTTGGGGCAATGTGATGCAGTGTGTGGACTTAAGTTGGGGCAATGTGATGCAGTGTGTGTGGACAAGGGTTTTGGGCAATGTGATGCAATGTCTGTGGACTAGGTTTGGGGCAGTGTGATGCAATGTGTGTGGGCTAGTGTTGGGGCAATGTGATGTACTGTCAGTGGACTAGATTTGGGGCAATGTGATGTAGTGTCTGTGGACTAGGGTTGGGGCAATGTGATGCAGTGTCTGTGGACTAGGGTCGGGACAATGTGATGCAGTGTGTGTGGACTAGGGTTGGGGCAATGTGATGTAGTGTCTGTGGAATAGGATTGGGGCAATGTGATATAATGTCTCAGGACTCGGCTTGGTGCAATGTGATGCAGTGTCTGTGGACGAGGGTTGGGACAATGTAATACACTGTCTGTGCACTAGGGTTGGGACAATGTGATGCACTGTCTCTGGACTAGGGTTGGGACATTGTGATATACTGTCTCTGGACTATTGTTGGGGCAATGTGATGCAGTGTCTGTGGACTAGGGTCGGGGCAATGTGATGCAGTGTCTGTGGACTAGGGTCGGGGCAATGTGATGCAGTGTCTGTGGACTAGGGTTGGGGCAATGTGATGCAGTGTTTATGGTGTAGGGTTTGGGCAATGTGATGCAGTGTCTGTGGTCTAGGGTTGGGGCAATGTGATGCAGTGTACATGGGCTAGTGTTGGGGCAATGTGATGCAGTGTGTGTGGACTAGGATTGGGGCAGTGTGATGCAGTGTGTGTGGGCTAGCGTCGGAGCAGTGTGATGCAGTGTGTGTGGGCTAGGGTTGGGGCAGTGTGATGCAGTGTGTGTGACTAGGTTTGGGGCAGTGTGATGCAGTGTGTGGGCGAGGTTTGGGGCAGTGTGATGCAGTGTATGTGGGCTAGGGTTGGGGCAGTGTGATGCAGTATGTGTGGACTAGGTTTGGGGCTGTGTGATGCAGTGTGTGTGGGCTAGGTTCGGCGCAATGTGATGCAGTGTATGTGGACTAGGTTTGGGGCAGTGTGATACAGTGTGTGTGGGCTAGGGTTTGGGCAATGTAATGCAGTGTGTGTGGACGGGTGTTGGGGCAATGCGATGCAGTGTCTGTGGACTAGGTTTGGTGCAATGTGATTCAGTGTGTGTGGGCTAGGTTTGGGTCAGTGTGATGCAGTGTGTGTGTGGACTAGGTTTGGGGCAGTGTGATGCAGTGTGTGTGGACTCGGGTTGGGGCAATGTGATGCAGTGTCTGTGGACTAGGGTCGGGGCAATGTGATGCAGTGTCTGTGGACTATAGTTGGAGCAATGTGATGCAGCGTCTGTGGACTAGGGTCGGGGCAATGTGATGCAGTGTGTGTGGACTAGGGTTGGGGCAGTGTCATGTAGTGTCTGTGGACTAGGGTTGCGGTAATGTGATGTAGTGTCTGTGGACTAGGGTTGTGGCAATGTGATGCAGTGTGTGTGGACTAGGGTTGGGCCAATGTGATGTACTGTCTGTGGACTAGGGTTGTGGTAATGTGATGTAGTGTCTGTGGACTAGGGTTGGGGCAATGTGATGCAGTGTGTGTGGACTAGGGTTGGGGCAGTGTGATGCAGTGTCTGTGGACTAGGGTCGGGACAATGTGATACACTGTCTGTGGACTCGGGTTGGGACAATGTGATATACTGTCTCTGGACTATGGTTGGGGCAATGTGATGCAGTGTCTGTCGCCTAGGTTGGGAGAATGTGATATACTGGCTCTGGACTACGGTTGGGGCAATGTGATGCAGTGTGTGTGGACAAGGGTTTTGGCCAATGTGATGCAATGTCTGTGGACTAGGTTTGGGGCAGTGTGATGCAGTGTGTGTGGGCTAGTGTTGGGGCAATGTGATGCAGTGTCTGTGGACTAGGGTTGGAACAATGTGATATTCTGGCTCTGGACTCGGGTTGGGACAATGTGATATACTGTCTCTGGACTCAGGTTGGGACAATGTGATCTACTGTCTGTGGACTAGGGTTGGGTCAATGTGATGCAGTGTTTGTGGACGAGGGTTGGGGCAATGTGATGCAGTGTGTGTGGACTAGGGTTGGGGCAATGTGATGCAGTGTGTGTGGACTCGGGTTGGGGCAATGTTATGCAGTGTCTGTGGACTAGCTTTGGGGCAGTGTGATGCAGTGTGTGTGGGCTAGTGTTGGGGCAATGTGATGCAGTGTGTGTGGACTAGGATTGGGGCAATGTGATGCAGTGTGTGTGGGCTCGAGTTGGGGCAGTGTGATGCAGTGTATGTGGGCTTGGGTTGGTGCAGTGTGATGCAGTGTGTGTGGACATGGTTTGGGGCTGTGTGATGCAGTGTGTGTGGGCTAGGTTTGGCAAAATGTGATGCAGTGTGTGTGGACTAGGGTTGGTGCAGTGTGATACAGTGTGTGTGGGCTAGGGTTTGGGCAATGTAATGCAGTGTGTGTGGACTAGGTTTGGTGCAATGTGATGCAGTGTGTGTGGGCTAGGTTTGGGTCAGTGTGATGCAGTGTGTGTGCTCTCGGGTTGGGGCAGTGTGATGCAGTGTGTGTGGACTAGGGTTTGGGCATTGTGATGCAGTGTCTGTGGGCTAGGGTTGGGACAATGTGATATACTGTCTCTGGACTAGGGTTGGGACAGTGTGATGCAGTGTGTGTGGGCTAGGGTTGGGACAATGTGATATACTGTCTCTGGACTAGGGATGGGGCAATGTGATGCAGTGTCTGTGGACTAGGGTCGGGGCAATGTGATGCAGTGTGTGTGGGCTAGGGTTGGGGCAGTGTGATGCAGTGTGTGTGGGCTAGGGTTGGGGCAGTGTGATGCAGTGTCTGTGGACTAGGGTCGGGGCAGTGTGATGCAGTGTCTGTGGACTAGGGTCGGGGCAGTGTGATGCAGTGTGTGTGGGCTAGGGTTGGGGCAGTGTGATGCAGTGTGTGTGGGCTAGGGTTGGGGCAGTGTGATGCAGTGTCTGTGGACTAGGGTCGGGGCAGTGTGATGCAGTGTGTGTGGGCTAGGGTTGGGGCAGTGTGATGCAGTGTGTGTGGGCTAGGTTTGGGGCAGTGTGATGCAGTGTGTGGGCGAGGTTTGGGGCAGTGTGATGCAGTGTATGTGGGCTAGGGTTGGGGCAGTGTGATGCAGTGTGTGTGGACTAGGTTTGGGGCAGTGTGATGCAGTGTGTGGGCGAGGTTTGGGGCAGTGTGATGCAGTGTATGTGGGCTAGGTTTGGCGCAATGTGATGCAGTGTATGTGGACTAGGTTTGGGGCAGTGTGATACAGTGTGTGTGGGCTCGGGTTTGGACAGTGTGATGCAGTGTGTGTGGGCTAGGGTTGGGACAATGTGCTATACTGTCTCTGGACTAGGGTTGGGACAATGTGATATACTGTCTCTGGACTAGGGATGGGGCAATGTCATGCAGTGTCTGTGGACTAGTGTCGGGGCAATGTGATGCAGTGTCTGTGGACTATAGTTGGGGCAATGTGATGCAGTGTCTGTGGACTAGGGTCGGGGCAATGTGATGCAGTGTGTGTGAACAAGGGTTGGGGCAGTATCATGTAGTGTCTGTGGACTAGGGTTGTGGTAATGTGATGTAGTGTCTGTGGACTAGGGTTGTGGCAATGTGATGCAGTGTGTGTGGACTAGGGTTGGGACAATGTGATACACTGTCTCTGGACTATGGTTGGGGCAATGTGATGCAGTGTCTGTCGCCCAGGTTGGGAGAATGTGATATACTGGCTCTGGACTAGGGTTGGGACAATGTGATATACTGTCTCTGGACTTCGGTTGGGACAATGTGATATACTGTCTGTGGACTAGGGTTGGGGCAATGTGATGCAGTGATTGTGGACTTGGGTTGGGGCAATGTGATGCAGTGTGTGGACTACGGTTGGGGCAATGTGATGCAGTGTGTGTGGACAAGGGTTTTGGGCAATGTGATGCAATGTCTCTGGACTAGGTTTGGGGCAGTGTGATGCAGTGTGTGTGGGCTAGTGTTGGGGCAATGTGATGCAGCGTCTGTGGACTAGGGTTGGGGCAATGTGATGCAGTGTCTGTGGACTCGGGTCGGGGCAATGTGATGCAGTGTGTGTGAACAAGGGTTGGGGCAGTATCATGTAGTGTCTGTGGACTAGGGTTGTGGTAATGTGATGTTGTGTCTGTGGACTAGGGTTGGGGCAATGTGATGCAGTGTGCAGACTAGGGTTGGGGCAATGTGATGCAGTGTGTGGACTAGGGTTGGGGCAATGTGGTGCAGTGTCTGTGGACTAGGGTTGGGGCAATGTGATGCAGAGTGTGGACTAGGGTTGGGGCAGTGTGATGCAGTGTGTGGACTAGGGTTGGGGCAGTGTGATGCAGTGTGTGGACTAGGGTTGGGGCAATGTGATATAATATCTAAGGAATAGTGTTGGCGCAATGTGATGCAGTGTCTGTGGACTAGGGTTGGGACAATGTGATATACTGTCTGTGGACTAGTGTTGGGGCAATGTGATGCAGTGATTGTGGACTAGGGTTGGGGCAATGTGATGCAGAGTGTGGACTACGGTTGGGGCAATGTGATGCAGTGTGTGTGGACAAGGGTTTTGGGCAATGTGATGCAATGTCTGTGGACTAGGTTTGGGGTAGTGTGATGCAGTGTTTGTGGACGAGGGTTGGGGCAATGTGATGCAGTGTCTGTGGACTAGCTTTGGGGCAGAGTGATGCAGTGTGTGTGGGCTAGTGTTGGGGCAATGTGATGCAGTGTGTGTGGACTAGGATTGGGGCAGTGTGATGCAGTGTGTGTGGGCTAGCGTCGGGGCAATGTGATGCAGTGTCTGTGGACTAGGGTCGGGGCAATGTGATGCAGTGTCTGTGGACTAGGGTCGGGACAATGTGATGCAGTGTCTGTGGGCTAGGGTTGGGGCAATGTGATGCAGTGTCTGTGGACTAGGGTCGGGGCAATGTGATGCAGTGTCTGTGGACTAGGGTCAGGACAATGTGATGCAGTGTCTGTGGGCTAGGGTTGGGGCAATGTGATGCAGTGTGTGTGGACTAGGGTCGGGGCAATGTGATGCAGTGTCTGTGGACTAGGGTTGGGGCAATGTGATGCAGTGTGTGTGGACTAGGGTCGGGGCAATGTGATGCAGTGTCTGTGGGCTAGGGTTGGGGCTGTGTGATGCAGTGTCTGTGGTCTAGGGTTGGGGCAATGTGATGCAGTGTACGTGGGCTAGTGTTGGGGCAATGTGATGCAGTGTGTGTGGACTAGGATTGGGGCAATGTGATGCAGTGTGTGTGGGCTAGGGTTGGGGCAATGTGATGCAGTGTGTGTGGGCTCGGTTTGGCAAAATGTGATGCAGTGTATGTGGACTACGGTTGGTGCAGTGTGATACAGTGTGTGTGGGCTAGGGTTTGGGCAATGTAATGCAGTGTGTGTGGACGGGGGTTGGGGCAATGCGATGTAGTGTCTGTGGACTAGGTTTGGTGCAATGTGATGCAGTGTGTGTGGGCTAGGTTTGGGTCAGTGTGATGCAGTGTGTGTGGTCTAGGGTTGGGGCAGTGTGATGCAGTGTGTGTGGACTAGGGTTTGGGCAATGTGATGCAGTGTCTGTGGGCTAGGGTTGGGACAATGTGATATACTGTCTCTGGACTAGGGTTGGGACAATGTGATATACTGTCTCTGGACTAGGGATGGGGCAATGTGATGCAGTGTCTGTGGACTAGGGTCGGGGCAATGTGATGCAGTGTGTGTGGACTAGGGTTGGGGCAGTGTCATGTAGTGTCTGTGGACTAGGGTTGTGGTAATGTGATGTAGTGTCTGTGGACTAGGGTTGTAGCAATGTGATGCAGTGTGTGTGGACTCGGGTTGGGGCAATGTGATGTACTGTCTGTGGAATAGGATTGGGACAATGTGATATAATGTCTAAGGAATAGGGTTGGCGCAATGTGATGCAGTGTCTGTGGACTAGGGTTGGGGCAATGTGATACACTGTCTGTGGACTAGGGTTGGGACAATGTGATATACTGTCTCTGGACTATGGTTGGGGCAATGTGATGCAGTGTCTGTCGCCTAGGTTAGGAGAATGTGATATACTGGCTCTGGACTAGGGTTGGGACAATGTGTTATACTGTCTCTGGACTCGGGTTGGGACAATGTGATATACTGTCTGTGGACTAGGGTTGGGGCAATGTGATTCAGTGTCTGTGGACTAGGGTTGGGGCAATGTGATGCAGTATCTGTGGACTAGGGTCGGGGCAATTTGATGCAGTGTCTGTGGACTAGGTTTGGGGCAGTGTGATGCAGTGTGTGTGGGCTAGGGTTGGGGCAATGTGATGCAGTGTCTGTGGACTAGGGTCGGGGCAATGTGATGCAGTGTGTGTGGACTAGGATTGGGGCAGTGTGATGCAGTGTCTGTGGACTAGGGTCGGGGTAATGTGATGCAGTGTCTGTGGACTAGGTTTGGGGCAATGTGATGCAGTGTCTGTGGACTCGGGTCGGGGCAATGTGATGCAGTGTCTGTGGACTAGGGTTGGGGCAGTGTCATGTAGTGTCTGTGGACTAGGGTTGGGGCAATGTGATGCAGTGTCTGTGCACTCGGTTTGGGGCAGTGTGATGCGGTTGTGTGGACTAGGTTTGGGGCAGTGTGATGCAGTGTGTGTGGGCTATGGTTGGGGCAATGTGATGCAGTGTCTGTGGACTAGGTTTTGGACAATATGATATACTGTCTCTGGACTAGGGTTGGGGCAATGTAATATACTGTCTTTGGACTCGGGTTGGAGCAATGTGATGCAGTGTGTGTGGACGAGGTTTGGGGCAATGTGATGCAGTGTGTGTGGACTAGGTTTGGGGCAATGTGATGCAGTGTGTGTGGACTAGGGTTGGGGCAATGTGATGCAGTGTCTGTGGACTAGGTTTTGGACAATATGATATACTGTCTCTGGACTAGGGTTGGGGCAATGTAATATACTGTCTCTGGACTAGGGTTGGAGCAATGTGATGCAGTGTGTGTGGACGAGGTTTGGTGCAATGTGATGCAGTGTGTGTGGGATAGGTTTGGTGCAATGTGATGCAGTGTGTGTGGTCTCGGGTTGGGGCAGTGTGATGCAGTGTGTGTGGACTAGGGTTTGGGCAATGTGATGCAGTGTCTGTGGGCTAGGGTTGGGACAATGTGATATACTGTCTCTGGACTAGGGTTGGGACAATGTGATATACTGTCTCTGGACTAGGGATGGGGCAATGTGATGCAGTGTCTGTGGACTAGGGTCGGGGCAATGTGATGCAGTCTGTGTGGACTAGGGTTGTGGTAATGTGATGTAGTGTCTGTGGACTAGGGTTGGGGCAATGTGATATACTGTCTCTGGACTAGGGATGGGGCAATGTGATGCAGTGTCTGTGGACTAGGGTTGGGGCAATGTGATATACTGTCTCTGGACTAGGGATGGGGCAATGTGATGCAGTGTCTGTGGACTCGGGTTGGGGCAATGTGATGCAGTCTGTGTGGACTAGGGTTGTGGTAATGTGATGTAGTGTCTGTGGACTAGGGTTGGGGCAATGTGATATACTGTCTCTGGACTAGGGATGGGGCAATGTGATGCAGTGTCTGTGGACTAGGGTTGGGGCAATGTGATGCAGTGTCTGTGGACTAGGGTTGGGGCAATGTGATGCAGTGTCTGTGGACTAGGGTCGGGGCAATGTGATGCAGTGTCTGTGGACTAGGGTCGGGGCAATGTGATGCAGTGTCTGTGGACTAGGGCCGGGGCAATGTGATGCAGTGTGTGTGGACGAGGGTCGGGGCAATGTGATGCAGTGTCTGTGGACTAGGGTCGGGGCAATGTGATGCAGTCTGTGTGGACTAGGGTTGGGGCAGTGTCATGTAGTGTCTGTGGACTCGGGTTGTGGTAATGTGATGTAGTGTCTGTGGACTAGGGTTGGGGCAATGTGATGTAGTGTCTGTGGACTAGGGTTGGGGCAATGTGATACACTGTCTGTGGACTAGGGTTGGGACAATGTGATATACTGTCTCTGGACTATGGTTGGGGCAATGTGATGCAGTGTCTGTCGCCTAGGTTAGGAGAATGTGATATACTGGCTCTGGACTAGGGTTGGGACAATGTGATATACTGTCTCTGGACTCGGGTTGGGACAATGTGATCTACTGTCTGTGGACTAGGGTCGGGGCAATTTGATGCAGTGTCTGTGGACTAGGTTTGGGGCAGTGTGATGCAGTGTCTGTGGACTAGGGTCGGGGCAATGTGATGCACTGTCTGTGGACTAGGGTCGGGGCAATGTGATGCAGTGTCTGTGGACTAGGTTTGGGGCAATGTGATGCAGTGTCTGTGGACTAGGTTTGGGGCAATGTGATGCAGTGTCTGTGGACTAGGGTCGGGGCAATGTGATGCAGTGTGTGTGGACTAGGGTTGGGGTAATGTGATGCAGTGTGTGTGGACTAGGGTTGGGGCAGTGTCATGTAGTGTCTGTGGACTAGGGTTGTGGTAATGTGATGTAGTGTCTGTGGACTAGGTTTGGGGCAATGTGATGCAGTGTGTGTGGACTAGGGTTGGGGCAGTGTCATGTAGTGTCTGTGGACTAGGGTTGCGGTAATGTGATGTAGTGTCTGTGGACTAGGGTTGTGGCAATGTGATGCAGTGTGTGTGGACTAGGGTTGGGCCAATGTGATGTACTGTCTGTGGACTAGGGTTGGGGCAATGTGATGCAGTGTGTGTGGACTAGGGTTGGAGCAATGTGATGCAGTGTGTGTGGAAAGGGTCAGGGCAATGTGGTGCAGTGTCTGTGGACTAGGGTCGGGACAATGTGATACACTGTCTGTGGACTCGGGTTGGGACAATGTGATATACTGTCTCTGGACTATGGTTGGGGCAATGTGATGCAGTGTCTGTCGCCTAGGTTGGGAGAATGTGATATACTGGCTCTGGACTAGGGTTGGGGCAATGTGATGCAGAGTGTGGACTACGGTTGGGGCAATGTGATGCAGTGTGTGTGGACTAGGTTTGGGGCAGTGTGATGCAGTGTGTGTGGGCTAGTGTTGGGGCAATGTGATGCAGTGTCTGTGGACTAGGGTTGGAACAATGTGATATTCTGGCTCTGGACTCGGGTTGGGACAATGTGATATACTGTCTCTGGACTCAGGTTGGGACAATGTGATCTACTGTCTGTGGACTAGGGTTGGGTCAATGTGATGCAGTGTTTGTGGACGAGGGTTGGGGCAATGTGATGCAGTGTGTGTGGACTCGGGTTGGGGCAATGTGATGCAGTGTGTGTGGACTAGGGTTGGGGCAATGTGATGCAGTGTGTGTGGACTCGGGTTGGGGCAATGTTATGCAGTGTCTGTGGACTAGCTTTGGGGCAGTGTGATGCAGTGTGTGTGGGCTAGTGTTGGGGCAATGTGATGCAGTGTGTGTGGACTAGGATTGGGGCAATGTGATGCAGTGTGTGTGGGCTCGAGTTGGGGCAGTGTGATGCAGTGTATGTGGGCTTGGGTTGGTGCAGTGTGATGCAGTGTGTGTGGACATGGTTTGGGGCTGTGTGATGCAGTGTGTGTGGGCTAGGTTTGGCAAAATGTGATGCAGTGTATGTGGACTAGGGTTGGTGCAGTGTGATACAGTGTGTGTGGGCTAGGGTTTGGGCAATGTAATGCAGTGTGTGTGGACTAGGTTTGGTGCAATGTGATGCAGTGTGTGTGGGCTAGGTTTGGGTCAGTGTGATGCAGTGTGTGTGCTCTCGGGTTGGGGCAGTGTGATGCAGTGTGTGTGGACTAGGGTTTGGGCAATGTGATGCAGTGTCTGTGGGCTAGGGTTGGGACAATGTGATATACTGTCTCTGGACTAGGGTTGGGACAGTGTGATGCAGTGTGTGTGGGCTAGGGTTGGGACAATGTGATATACTGTCTCTGGACTAGGGATGGGGAAATGTGATGCAGTGTCTGTGGACTAGGGTCGGGGCAATGTGATGCAGTGTCTGTGGACTAGGGTTGGGGCAATGTGATGCAGTGTCTGTGGACTAGGGTCGGGGCAGTGTGATGCAGTGTCTGTGGACTAGGGTCGGGGCAATGTGATGCAGTGTCTGTGGACTAGGGTTGGGGCAGTGTGATGCAGTGTCTGTGGACTAGGGTCGGGGCAATGTGATGCAGTGTCTGTGGACTAGGGTTGGGGCAATGTGATGCAGTGTCTGTGGACTAGGGTCGGGGCAGTGTGATGCAGTGTGTGTGGGCTAGGGTTGGGGCAGTGTGATGCAGTGTGTGTGGACTAGGGTCGGGGCAGTGTGATGCAGTGTGTGTGGGCTAGGGTTGGGGCAGTGTGATGCAGTGTGTGTGGGCTAGGGTTGGGGCAGTGTGATGCAGTGTCTGTGGACTAGGGTCGGGGCAGTGTGATGCAGTGTCTGTGGACTAGGGTCGGGGCAGTGTGATGCAGTGTGTGTGGGCTAGGGTTGGGGCAGTGTGATGCAGTGTGTGTGGGCTAGGGTTGGGGCAGTGTGATGCAGTGTCTGTGGACTAGGGTCGGGGCAGTGTGATGCAGTGTGTGTGGGCTAGGGTTGGGGCAGTGTGATGCAGTGTGTGTGGGCTAGGTTTGGGGCAGTGTGATGCAGTGTGTGGGCGAGGTTTGGGGCAGTGTGATGCAGTGTATGTGGGCTAGGGTTGGGGCAGTGTGATGCAGTGTGTGTGGGCTAGGTTTGGCGCAATGTGATGCAGTGTATGTGGACTAGGTTTGGGGCAGTGTGATACAGTGTGTGTGGGCTCGGGTTTGGACAGTGTGATGCAGTGTGTGTGGGCTAGGGTTGGGACAATGTGCTATACTGTCTCTGGACTAGGGTTGGGACAATGTGATATACTGTCTCTGGACTAGGGATGGGGCAATGTCATGCAGTGTCTGTGGACTAGGGTCGGGGCAATGTGATGCAGTGTCTGTGGACTATAGTTGGGGCAATGTGATGCAGTGTCTGTGGACTAGGGTCGGGGCAATGTGATGCAGTGTGTGTGAACAAGGGTTGGGGCAGTATCATGTAGTGTCTGTGGACTAGGGTTGTGGTAATGTGATGTAGTGTCTGTGGACTAGGGTTGTGGCAATGTGATATACTGTCTGTGGACTAGGGTTGGGGCAATGTGATGCAGTGTCTGTCGACTAGGTTGGGAGAATGTGATATACTGGCTCTGGACTAGGGTTGGGACAATGTGATATACTGTCTCTGGACTTCGGTTGGGACAATGTGATATACTGTCTGTGGACTAGGGTTGGGGCAATGTGATGCAGTGATTGTGGACTTGGGTTGGGGCAATGTGATGCAGTGTGTGGACTACGGTTGGGGCAATGTGATGCAGTGTGTGTGGACAAGGGTTTTGGGCAATGTGATGCAATGTCTCTGGACTAGGTTTGGGGCAGTGTGATGCAGTGTGTGTGGGCTAGTGTTGGGGCAATGTGATGCAGCGTCTGTGGACTAGGGTTGGGGCAATGTGATGCAGTGTCTGTGGACTCGGGTCGGGGCAATGTGATACAGTGTGTGTGGACTAGGGTTGGGGCAGTGTCATGTAGTGTCTGTGGACTAGGGTTGTGGTAATGTGATGTTGTGTCTGTGGACTAGGGTTGGGGCAATGTGATGCAGTGTTTGTGGACTAGGGTTGGGGCAATGTGATATAATATCTAAGGAATAGTGTTGGCGCAATGTGATGCAGTGTCTGTGGACTAGGGTTGGGACAATGTGATATACTGTCTGTGGACTAGTGTTGGGGCAATGTGATGCAGTGATTGTGGACTAGGGTTGGGGCAATGTGATGCAGAGTGTGGACTACGGTTGGGGCAATGTGATGCAGTGTGTGTGGACAAGGGTTTTGGGCAATGTGATGCAATGTCTGTGGACTAGGTTTGGGGCAGTGTGATGCAGTGTGTGTGGGCTAGGATTGGGGCAATGTGATGCAGTGTTTGTGGACGAGGGTTGGGGCAATGTGATGCAGTGTCTGTGGACTAGCTTTGGGGCAGAGTGATGCAGTGTGTGTGGGCTAGTGTTGGGGCAATGTGATGCAGTGTGTGTGGACTAGGATTGGGGCAGTGTGATGCAGTGTGTGTGGGCTAGCGTCGGGGCAATGTGATGCAGTGTCTGTGGGCTAGGGTTGGGGCAATGTGATGCAGTGTCTGTGGACTAGGGTCGGGGCAATGTGATGCAGTGTCTGTGGACTAGGGTCGGGGCAATGTGATGCAGTGTGTGTGGACTAGGGTTGGGGCAATGTGATGCAGTGTCTGTGGACTAGGGTCGGGGCAATGTGATGCAGTGTCTGTGGACTAGGGTCGGGACAATGTGATGCAGTGTCTGTGGGCTAGGGTTGGGGCAATGTGATGCAGTGTCTGTGGACTAGGGTTGGGGCAATGTGATGCAGTGTGTGTGGACTAGGGTCGGGGCAATGTGATGCAGTGTGTGTGGACTAGGGTCAGGGCAATGTGATGCAGTGTGTGTGGACTAGGGTTGGGGCAATGTGATGCAGTGTACGTGGGCTAGTGTTGGGGCAATGTGATGCAGTGTGTGTGGACTAGGGTTGGGGCAATGTGATGCAGTGTCTGTGGACTAGGGTTGGGGCAATGTGATGCAGTGTGTGTGGACTAGGGTTGGGGCAATGTGATGCAGTGTGTGTGGACTAGGGTCAGGGCAATGTGATGCAGTGTGTGTGGACTAGGGTTGGGGCAATGTGATGCAGTGTACGTGGGCTAGTGTTGGGGCAATGTGATGCAGTGTGTGTGGACTAGGATTGGGGCAATGTGATGCAGTGTGTGTGGGCTAGGGTTGGGGCAATGTGATGCAGTGTGTGTGGGCTAGGGTTGGGGCAATGTGATGCAGTGTGTGTGGGCTCGGTTTGGCAAAATGTGATGCAGTGTATGTGGACTACGGTTGGTGCAGTGTGATACAGTGTGTGTGGGCTAGGGTTTGGGCAATGTAATGCAGTGTGTGTGGACGGGGGTTGGGGCAATGCGATGTAGTGTCTGTGGACTAGGTTTGGTGCAATGTGATGCAGTGTGTGTGGGCTAGGTTTGGGTCAGTGTGATGCAGTGTGTGTGGTCTAGGGTTGGGGCAGTGTGATGCAGTGTGTGTGGACTAGGGTTGGGACAATGTGATATACTGTCTCTGGACTAGGGTTGGGACAATGTGATATACTGTCTCTGGACTAGGGATGGGGCAATGTGATGCAGTGTCTGTGGACTAGGGTCGGGGCAATGTGATGCAGTGTGTGTGGACTAGGGTTGGGGCAGTGTCATGTAGTGTCTGTGGACTAGGGTTGTGGTAATGTGATGTAGTGTCTGTGGACTAGGGTTGTAGCAATGTGATGCAGTGTGTGTGGACTCGGGTTGGGGCAATGTGATGTACTGTCTGTGGAATAGGATTGGGACAATGTGATATAATGTCTAAGGAATAGGGTTGGCGCAATGTGATGCAGTGTCTGTGGACTAGGGTTGGGGCAATGTGATACACTGTCTGTGGACTAGGGTTGGGACAATGTGATATACTGTCTCTGGACTATGGTTGGGGCAATGTGATGCAGTGTCTGTCGCCTAGGTTAGGAGAATGTGATATACTGGCTCTGGACTAGGGTTGGGACAATGTGTTATACTGTCTCTGGACTCGGGTTGGGACAATGTGATATACTGTCTGTGGACTAGGGTTGGGGCAATGTGATTCAGTGTCTGTGGACTAGGGTTGGGGCAATGTGATGCAGTATCTGTGGACTAGGGTCGGGGCAATTTGATGCAGTGTCTGTGGACTAGGTTTGGGGCAGTGTGATGCAGTGTGTGTGGGCTAGGGTTGGGGCAATGTGATGCAGTGTCTGTGGACTAGGGTTGGGGCAATGTGATGCAGTGTCTGTGGACTAGGGTCGGGGCAATGTGATGCAGTGTGTGTGGACTAGGATTGGGGCAGTGTGATGCAGTGTCTGTGGACTAGGGTCGGGGTAATGTGATGCAGTGTCTGTGGACTAGGTTTGGGGCAATGTGATGCAGTGTCTGTGGACTCGGGTCGGGGCAATGTGATGCAGTGTCTGTGGACTAGGGTTGGGGCAGTGTCATGTAGTGTCTGTGGACTAGGGTTGGGGCAATGTGATGCAGTGTCTGTGCACTCGGTTTGGGGCAGTGTGATGCGGTTGTGTGGACTAGGTTTGGGGCAGTGTGATGCAGTGTGTGTGGGCTATGGTTGGGGCAATGTGATGCAGTGTCTGTGGACTAGGTTTTGGACAATATGATATACTGTCTCTGGACTAGGGTTGGGGCAATGTAATATACTGTCTTTGGACTCGGGTTGGAGCAATGTGATGCAGTGTGTGTGGACGAGGTTTGGGGCAATGTGATGCAGTGTGTGTGGACTAGGTTTGGGGCAATGTGATGCAGTGTGTGTGGACTAGGGTTGGGGCAATGTGATGCAGTGTCTGTGGACTAGGTTTTGGACAATATGATATACTGTCTCTGGACTAGGGTTGGGGCAATGTAATATACTGTCTCTGGACTAGGGTTGGAGCAATGTGATGCAGTGTGTGTGGACGAGGTTTGGTGCAATGTGATGCAGTGTGTGTGGGATAGGTTTGGTGCAATGTGATGCAGTGTGTGTGGTCTCGGGTTGGGGCAGTGTGATGCAGTGTGTGTGGACTAGGGTTTGGGCAATGTGATGCAGTGTCTGTGGGCTAGGGTTGGGACAATGTGATATACTGTCTCTGGACTAGGGTTGGGACAATGTGATATACTGTCTCTGGACTAGGGATGGGGCAATGTGATGCAGTGTCTGTGGACTAGGGTCGGGGCAATGTGATGCAGTGTCTGTGGACTCGGGTTGGGGCAATGTGATGCAGTCTGTGTGGACTAGGGTTGGGGCAGTGTCATGTAGTGTCTGTGGACTAGGGTTGTGGTAATGTGATGTAGTGTCTGTGGACTAGGGTTGGGGCAATGTGATGCAGTGTCTGTGGACTAGGGTTGGGGCAATGTGATGCAGTGTCTGTGGACTAGGGTTGGGGCAATGTGATGCAGTGTCTGTGGACTAGGGTCGGGGCAATGTGATGCAGTGTCTGTGGACTAGGGTCGGGGCAATGTGATGCAGTGTCTGTGGACTAGGGCCGGGGCAATGTGATGCAGTGTGTGTGGACGAGGGTCGGGGCAATGTGATGCAGTGTCTGTGGACTAGGGTCGGGGCAATGTGATGCAGTCTGTGTGGACTAGGGTTGGGGCAGTGTCATGTAGTGTCTGTGGACTCGGGTTGTGGTAATGTGATGTAGTGTCTGTGGACTAGGGTTGGGGCAATGTGATGTAGTGTCTGTGGACTAGGGTTGGGGCAATGTGATACACTGTCTGTGGACTAGGGTTGGGACAATGTGATATACTGTCTCTGGACTATGGTTGGGGCAATGTGATGCAGTGTCTGTCGCCTAGGTTAGGAGAATGTGATATACTGGCTCTGGACTAGGGTTGGGACAATGTGATATACTGTCTCTGGACTCGGGTTGGGACAATGTGATCTACTGTCTGTGGACTAGGGTCGGGGCAATTTGATGCAGTGTCTGTGGACTAGGTTTGGGGCAGTGTGATGCAGTGTCTGTGGACTAGGGTCGGGGCAATGTGATGCACTGTCTGTGGACTAGGGTCGGGGCAATGTGATGCAGTGTCTGTGGACTAGGTTTGGGGCAATGTGATGCAGTGTCTGTGGACTAGGTTTGGGGCAATGTGATGCAGTGTCCGTGGACTAGGGTCGGGGCAATGTGATGCAGTGTCTGTGGACTAGGGTCGGGGCAATGTGATGCAGTGTCTGTGGACTAGGGTCGGGGCAATGTGATGCAGTGTCTGTGGACTAGGGTCGGGGCAATGTGATGCAGTGTCTGTGCACTCGGTTTGGGGCAGTGTGATGCGGTTGTGTGGACTAGGTTTGGGACAATGTGATGCAGTGTCTGTGGACTAGGGTTGGGGCAATGTGATGCAGTGTCTGTGGACTAGGGTCGGGGCAATGTGATGCAGTGTCTGTGCACTCGGTTTGGGGCAGTGTGATGCGGTTGTGTGGACTAGGTTTGGGGCAGTGTGATGCAGTGTGTGTGGGCTATGTTTGGGGCATTGTGGTGCAGTGTGTGACAGCTAGGTTTAGGGCAATGTGATGCAGTGTGTGTAGACTAGGGTTGGGGCAATGTGATGCAGTGTGTGTGGGCTAGGGTTGGGACAATGTGATATACTGTCCCTGGACTATGGTTGGGACAATGTGATATACTGTCTCTGGACTAGGGTTGGAGCAATGTGATGCAGTGTGTGTGGACTAGGGTTGGGGCAATGTGATGCAGTGTCTGTGGACTAGGTTTTGGACAATATGATATACTGTCTCTGGACTAGGGTTGGGGCAATGTGATGCAGTGTGTGTGGACGAGGTTTGGGGCAATGTGATGCAGTGTGTGTGGACTAGGTTTGGGCCAGTGTGATGCAGTGTGTGTGGGCTAATGTTGGGGCAATGTGATATACTGTCTCCGTACTAGGGTTCGGCAATGTGGTGTATGTAGTGTGTGTGGACTAGGGTTGGGGCAATGTGATGCTGTGTCTGTGGATTACGGTTGGAACAATGTGATATACTGTCTCTGGCTTGGGTTGGGGCAATGTGACGCAGTGTCTGTGGATTATGGTTGGGGCAATGTGATGCAGTGTCTGTGGACTAGGGTTGTGGCAATGTGATGCAATGTGGTCTAGGGGTGGGGTAGTGTTTTGCAGTGTGTGTGGGCTAGGGTTGGGGCATGGTGATGCAGTGTGTTTGGGCTAGGTTTGGGACAATATGATGCAGTGTGTGTGGGCCAGGGTTGGGGCAATGTGATGCAGTGTCTGTGGACCAGGATTGGGGCAATGTGATGCAGTGTCAATGGGCTAGGGTTGGAGCAATGTGATATACTGTCTCTGGACAAGTGTTGGGGCAATGTGTTGCAGTGTCTGTGGATTAGGGTTGGGACAATATGATGCAGTGGCTGTGGACTAGGGTTGGGACAAGGTGCTGCAGTGTCTCTGGACTAGGGTTGGGGCAATGTGATATACTGTCTCTGGACTTGGGTTGGGAATCGGTGATATACTGTCTCTGGACTAGGGTTGGGGCAAAGTGATGCAGTGTCTATGGACTAGGATTGGGGCAAGGTAATGCAATGTGTGATGGCGCGGGTTGGGGCAGTGTGATGCAGTGTCTGTGGACTAGGGTCGGGGCAATGTGATGCATTGTCTGTGGACTAGGGTTGGGGCAATGTGATGCAGTGTCTGTGGTCTAGGGTCGGGGCAATGTGATGCAGTGTCTGTGGACTAGGGTTGGGGCAATGTGATGCAATGTCTGTGGTCTAGGGTCGGGGCAATGTGATGCAGTGTGTGTGGGCTAGGGTTGGGGCAATGTGATGCAGTGTGTGTGGGCTAGGGTTGGGACAATGTGATATACTGTCCCTGGACTATGGTTGGGACAATGTGATATACTGACTCTGGACTAGGGATTGGGCAATGTGATGCAGTGTATGTCAACTTGGTTTGGGGCATTGTGGTGCAGTTTGTGTGGGTAAGGTTTGGGCAATGTGATGCAGTGTCTGTGGACTAGGGTTGGGGCAATGTGATGCAGTGTCAGTGGGTTAGGGTTGAGGCAATGAAATGCAGTGTCAGTGGGCTAGGGTTGGGGCAATGTGATATACTGTCTCTGGACTGGGTTGGGACAATGTGATATACTGTCTCTGGACTAGGGTTGGGGCATTGTGATGCACTGTGTGTGGGCTAGGTTTGGGGCAATGTGATGCAGTGTCTCTGGACTAGGGTTGGGGCAATCTGATGCAGTGTCTGTGGACTAGGGTTGGGGCAATGTGATGCAGTGTCTGTGGGCTATGGTTGGGGCATTGTGGTGCAGTGTGTGAGGGCTAGGTTTGGGGCAATGTGATGTAGTGTCTGTGGACTAGGGTTGGGGCAATGTGATGCAGTGTCTGTGGGCTATGGTTGGGGCATTGTGGTGCAGTGTGTGAGGGCTAGGTTTGGGGCAATGTGATGCAGTGTCTCTGGACTAGGGTTGGGGCAATGTGATGCAGTGTCTGTGGACTAGGGTTGGGGCCGTGTCATGCAGTGTCTGTGGACTAGGGTTGGGGCAATGTGATTCAGTGTCTGTGGACTAGGGTTGGGGCCGTGTCATGCAGTGTCTGTGGACTAGGGTTGGGGCCGTGTCATGCAGTGTCTGTGGACTAGGGTTGGGGCAATGTGATTCAGTGTCTGTGGACTAGGGTTGGGGCCGTGTCATGCAGTGTCTGTGGACTAGGGTTGGGTTAGGGTCATGCAGTGTCTGTGGACTAGGGTTGGGGCCGTGTCATGCAGTGTCTGTGGACTAGTGTTGGGGCCATGTGATGCAGTGTCTGTGGACTAGGGTTGGGGCATTGTGATGCAATGTCTGTGGACTAGGGTTGGGGCAATGTGATGTAGTGTCTGTGGATGAGGGTTGGGGCAATGTGATGCAGTTTCTGTGGACTAGTGTTGGGACAATGTGATACACTGTCTCTGGACTCGGGTTGGGGCAATGTGATGCAGTGTCTGTGGACGAGGGTTGGGGCAAAGTGATGCAGTGTGTGTGGACTAGGATTGGGGCAGTGTGATGCGGTTGTGTGGACTAGGATTGGGGCAATGTGATGCAGTGTCTGTGGACTAGAGTTGGAGCAGTGTGATGCAGTGTTTTTGGGCTAGGTTTGGGGCAATGTGATGCAGTGTGTGTGGGCTAGGGTTGGGGCAATGTGATATACTTTCTCTGGACTTGGGTTGGGGCAATGTGATGCTGTGTCTGTGGATTAGGGTTGGAACAATGTGATATACTGTCTCTGGCTTGGGTTGGGGCAATGTGATGCAGTGTCTATGGAGTAGGGTTGGGGCAATGTGATGCAGTGTCTGTGGAATGGGTTTTGGCAATGTGATGCAATGTGGTCTAGGGGTGGGGTAGTGTGATGCAGTGTGTGTAGGCTAGGTTTGGGGCCTGGTGATGCAGTGTGTGATAGCTCGGATTGGGGCAATGTGATGCAGTGTCTGTGGATTATGGTTGGGGCAATGTGATGCAGTGTGTGATAGCTCGGATTGGGGCAATGTGATGCAGTGTCTGTGGAATGGGTTTTGGCAATGTGATGCAATGTGGTCTAGGGGTGGGGTAGTGTGATGCAGTGTGTGTGGGCTAGGTTTGGGGCCTGGTGATGCAGTGTGTTTGGGCTAGGTTTGGGACAATATGATGCAGTGTGTGTGGACGAGGGTTGGGGCAGTGTGATGCAGTCTGTTTGGGCTCGGTTTGGGGCAGTGTGATGCGGTTGTGTGGACTAGGATTGGGGCAATGTGATGCAGTGTCTGTGGACTAGAGTTGGAGCAGTGTGATGCAGTGTTTTTGGGCTAGGTTTGGGGCAATGTGATGCAGTGTGTGTGGGCTAGGGTTGGGGCAATGTGATATACTTTCTCTGGACTTGGGTTGGGGCAATGTGATGCTGTGTCTGTGGATTAGGGTTGGAACAATGTGATATACTGTCTCTGGCTTGGGTTGGGGCAATGTGATGCAGTGTCTATGGAGTAGGGTTGGGGCAATGTGATGCAGTGTCTGTGGAATGGGTTTTGGCAATGTGATGCAATGTGGTCTAGGGGTGGGGTAGTGTGATGCAGTGTGTGTAGGCTAGGTTTGGGGCCTGGTGATGCAGTGTGTGATAGCTCGGATTGGGGCAATGTGATGCAGTGTCTGTGGATTATGGTTGGGGCAATGTGATGCAGTGTGTGATAGCTCGGATTGGGGCAATGTGATGCAGTGTCTGTGGAATGGGTTTTGGCAATGTGATGCAATGTGGTCTAGGGGTGGGGTAGTGTGATGCAGTGTGTGTGGGCTAGGTTTGGGGCCTGGTGATGCAGTGTGTTTGGGCTAGGTTTGGGACAATATGATGCAGTGTGTGTGGACGAGGGTTGGGGCAGTGTGATGCAGTCTGTTTGGGCTAGGTTTGGGGCAGTGTGATGCGGTTGTGTGGACTAGGATTGGGGCAATGTGATGCAGTGTCTGTGGACTAGAGTTGGAGCAGTGTGATGCAGTGTTTTTGGGCTAGGTTTGGGGCAATGTGATGCAGTGTGTGTGGGCTAGGGTTGGGGCAATGTGATATACTTTCTCTGGGCTAGGGTTGGGGCAATGTGATGCAGTGTGTGTGGGCTAGGGTTGGGGCAATGTGATGCTGTGTCTGTGGATTAGGGTTGGAACAATGTGATATACTGTCACTGGCTTGGGTTTGGGTAATGTGATGCAGTGTCTGTGGATTATGGTTGGGGCAATGTGATGCAGTGTGTGATAGCTCGGGTTGGGACAATGTGATGCAGTGTCTGTGGAATGGGTTGTGGCAATGTGATGCAATGTGGTCTAGGGGTGGGGTAGTGTTATGCAGTGTGTGTGGGCTAGGGTTGGGGCATGGTGATGCAGTGTGTTTGGTCTAGGTTTGGGACAATATGATGCAGTGTGTGTGGACTAGATTTGGGGCAATGTGATGCAGTGTCTGTGGATGAGGGTTGGGGCAGTATATCATATTGTCCCAACCCTAGTCCACAGACAGTGCATCACACTGCCCCAACCCTAGTCCACACATAGCAGGCCAGGCAGCAGGTTGATTTGAAGGGCCACGATGCATTTTCAGGACTTACTCTCTTCCTCGCGTGTGGGCCCAACTTGTGCTGTACTGATTGCTTTTCTCCAGGTACGACTCATCAAAGCGGCGACCCTCTGTTCCAAGGGTGTCAGTGGATGCAGATTTGGCGGGCCTCCTCCTGTTCGAGTTCTTTCCCTTTTGTTATGGGCCAATTTCTTCTGCAAAGATTAAAATATAACTTTTTACAGAGTGCATCTTTCTGCAGGATGGGACATATACAGATGGTTACATTTACAATTGAGATTCCATTGAAAAATTAAAATATTACTTACATTAACTACTTGACCAAAGTCATGCCATTTCTTTTTACACTGGCTTTTGATCTCCTGGTATGCACCACTGTGCAGTAATCTTCTGCAACTAGGTTCCAGCGTTTCTTCATTTCTTTGGGTGGCACTTTTGTGCGACCTCTGTTGCTGGTATCCAGCTCCTGGCTTCTCTGCTCAATGACATTCACTAGTGTCTCCACTTCCTCATGCAAGAAATTCTTCGTTCTTGGCGGATGTTGTTCCATTGCTATAATGAATTGACATTCTGATTTTTCAAAACACACAGTCCTTATTTTGCATGCCCCTATGCAGCACCTGTTCTGGAAGTTTAGCAGCAACCATCAGCACTCACTGATTCCAGCAGCTGATTTCTTCCACAGTACTGCTAAAAGCACTCCTTCAGGTACAAATAAAATCACTCAGAAGGCTTTGCACAGCTCCACACACCCAAAAATCTATTTTATAAATGTCCCTTTAAAAATGGCCGATTGCCAATGTTTGTGTGCCATTGCGCATGCACGCACGCTCCAACGTGCATGCTCCAACGCACATGTGCAACGCTGCCGGCACTCAAACTGACACTGGGCCCTCGCCCTGCACCCCTGCCGGCAGTGTTTTCACAGAACAGCATTTGATCTGCCCCTAGCTGCACCGCGCTGAGCTGCAAATGGGCCTACAGATATCGGAGAATCGGCAGGTAAGTATTTGCTGCTTTTTCGGTTCTAGAAATTAGGCACGCCTCTCTGAGGTGAGCCGTTTTACCGGGGATCCGAAACTTGGGCCCTATATTCCATTTGCCATGTTCATGCCCACTCACTTAGCCCATCTATATCCCTTGAAGCTTCTTTGCAACCTCCTCACAACTTAAATTCCCACCTAGCTTTGTATCATCAGCAAACTTGGATATATTACATTTGGTCCCCTCATCCAAATCATTGATATATATTGTTAAAAGCTGAGGACCAACATTGATCCTTGTGGTACCCCACTAGTTACTAGCTTGCCAAGCCAAAAAATGACCCGTTTATTCCTAATCTCTGTTTTCTGTCCGTTAACCAATCCTCGATCAATGCTAGTATACGTCCATCACCATGGCTCGGTAGCACCATGATTGACCGAGCTGGCCAAGTCCTGAAAGGCATAATTGCCAGACTAGGACTGCGGCAGGTGGTGAGAGGACCAACACGAGGGAAAACCTACTTGACCTTGTCCTCACCAATCTACCTGTCGCAGATGCATATGTCCATGACAAGATCATTGTGGAGACAAAGTCCCGTCTTCACACAGGACATCCTCCATCAAGTTGTGTGGTACTACCACCATGCTAAATGGGATAGATTCAGAACAGATCTAGCAGCTCAAAACTGGGCATCCATGAGGCACTGTGGGACATCAGCAACAGCAGAATTGTATTCCATCACAATCTGTAACCTCATGGCCCGGCATATCCCTCACTCTACCATCACGCCATTGGACCAACCCTGGTACAATGAGTGTAGAAGAGCAGGCCAGGAGCAGCACCAGGCATACCCAAATATGAAGTACGAACCTGGGTAAGCTGCAACACAGGACTACATGCTTGCTAAACATCAGAAGCAACATGTTATAAACAGAGCTAAGCGATCCCATAATCAATAGTTCAGATCAAAGCTCGGCAGTCCTGCCACATCCAGTCATGAATGGTGGTGGACCATTAAACAACAAACGGGAGGAGGAGGCTCCATGAATATCCCCATCCTCAATGATGGTGGAGCCCAGCACACAAGTGCAAAAAATAAGGCTGCAGCGTTTGCAACAATCTTCAGCCAGAAATGCTGATTGGATGATCCATATCGGCCTCCTCCTGAGGTCCCCACCATCACAGAAGCCAGTCTTCAGCCAATTTGATTCACTCCACGTGATAGCAAGAAACGGCTGAGCACACTGCATACAGCAAAGGCTATGGGCCCCGATAACATCCCGGCTGTCGTGCTGAAGACTTGTGCTCCAGAACTAGCCGCGCCTCTAGCCAAGCTGTTCCAATACAGCTACAACACTGGCATCTATCCGACAATGTGGAAAATTACCCAGGTATGTCCTGTCCACAAAACGCAGGACAAATCCAATCCGGCCAATTACCGCCCCATCAGTCTACTCTCAATCATCAGCAAAGTGATGGAAGGTGTCGCCGACAGTGCTATCAAGTGCCATTTACTCGCCTATAACATGCTCACCAATGCTTAGTTTGGGTTTTGCCAGGATCATTCGACTCCAGACCTTATTATAGTCTTGGATAAACATGGACAAAAGAGCTGAATTCCAGAGGTGAGATGAGAGTGACTGCCCTTGGCACCATCAACATTTGACTGAATGTGGCATCAAGGAGCTCTAGTAAAATTGAAGTCAATGGGAATCAGGGGGAAAGCTCTCCATTGGCTGGAGTCACACCTAGCACAAAGGAAGATGTCTGTGGTGGTTGGCAAACAATAATTCCTGCCCCAGGACATCACTGCCGGAGTTCCTCAGGGCAGTGTCCTCGGCCCAACCATCTTCAGCTGCTTCATCGATGACCTTCCCTCCATCATCAGGTCAGAAGTGGGGATGTTCACTGATGACTGCACAGTGTTCAGTGCCATTCGCAACTCCTCAGAAAATAAAGCAATTCATGCCCACATGCAGCAAGACCTGGACGACATTCAGGCTTGTGCTGATAAGTGGCAAGTAACATTGATGCCACACAAGTGCCAGCCAATGACTATTTCTAGCAAGTGAGAATCTAATCACCAGCCCTTGACATTCAACGGCATTACCATCACTGAATCCCCCACCATCAACATACTGGGGGTCACCACTGACCAGAAACTTAACTGGACCAGCCACATAAATACTGTGGCAACAAGAACAGGTCAGAGGCTGGGTATTCTGCGGCGAGTGTCTCACCTCCTGACTCCTCAAAGCCTTGCCACCATCTACAAGGCACAAGTCAGGAGTGTGATGGAATACTCTCCACTTGCCTGGATGAGTGCAGCTCCAACAACACTCAAGAAGCTCGACACCATCCAGGACAAAGCAGGCCGCTTGATTGGCATCCCATCCACCACCTTAAACACTCACTCCCTCCATCACCGGCGCACCGTGGCTGCAGTGTGTACCATCTACAAGATGCACTGCAGCAACTCGTCAAGGCTTCTTTGGCAGCACCTCCCAAACCCGCAACATCTACCACTAGAAGGACAAGGGCAGCAGGCGCATGGGAACACCATCACCTTCACGTTCCCCTCCAAGTCACACACCATTCCGACTTGGAAGCATATCGGCTGTTACTTCATTATCGCTGGGTCAAAATCTGGGAACTCCCTCCCTATGGGAGTAGTGGGAGTACCTTCACCACACGGACTGCAGCAGTTCAAGAATGTGGCTCACCACCACCTTCTCAAGGGGCAATTAGTGATGGGCAATAAATGCCGGTCTTTTATTGTGTATTCCTTTGCTTTGTTGCCCTTCCCCAAATGCATTAACTCACACGTTTCTGGATTTAATTCCATTTGCCATTTTTCTGCCCAACTGACCAGTTCAACGATATTTTTTAAAAATATTACCCCCAATTCCATGAGTCCTAATTTTGTTTAATAACCTCTTGTGCAGCACTTTATTGAATGCCTTCTGAAAATCCAAATACACCATATCCACTGGCTCCCCCTTATCTATTCTGCTCGTTACAACCTCAAAAGATTCTAACAGATTTGTCAAATATGATTTCCGTTTCATAAATCCGTAGACTCCAATCTTATTATTACTTTCTAAGTATCCCATTGCCATGTCCTTAACAATAGATTCTAGCATTTTCCCAACTACTGAGACCAGGTCTGTAGTTGTCCGTTTTCTCTCTCCCTCCTTTCTTAAATAGTGAGTGTGGAGGATTCCAGCTCCAATGTTGCACAGGGCTTTGCGTAGAGCTTGGTGCCCATTCTTTCCAGCTTGTAAGGGGTGGGCAGATTCATTAGCGCACTTGTAGACCCAACGCATGCAGCGTCTGATGGACGATGGCTCACCTTCCATTGCAGCATAAACACAGGCCACCCTCAGTACTTCAGTGAAAGTTCAGACTGCTCTCATGCAGGCTCAGTTTGCTGCCACGCAAACTCAGACTGTTGCCAAAGTGGCTGTCTTTACCAATATGGAAAGGGGCTTGCAGGGTGTCACAGCAGTCCAGCAATCTGTCCTCCAACAGATGGCTAGAAATGCTGAGGTGCCACCAGGGTTGTGGCAGTGGCTCTGTGAAGGACAGCATCCGTACTTCCACGACTACCACTCCACCGGTGCCCTTGCTATTGCCTGTCAGCCAGCCAGCCCAGTCTGCTTCCACCCATGCCGAGATGGTGCAGTCCGCAGCCGGGCAGCCTAGGCCCAGAGCTGCTCGAGGTCATCCTGCAGTCTCTCCCATTGAAAGTCAGCAGCCTTCCACCAGCCATGCTACAGCCACTGGGATAGCACTCTGTAGGAGCACGAGGACAGACGAAGGCATACTGAAGACAGGGAATGAATGCACTTGGATGATTAGTTGAATTTGTTAGGTCATCATCATCATAGGCAGTCCCTCGAAGTGAGGATGAGTTGCTTCCATGCCAAAAAGGGATGAGCTCACAGATGTTTCAATGAAGGAGCTAATATTCCAGGTCCTGAACGACATCCTGAAGGGTGGAAGATGCCTGTGCGTGGATTTGTTTAACGTGTGGTGGCCGTTGCACACCAGCCACCACAGGGGCTTGACAGAGCTAGGCCCTGGTCCAGTGGCAAGGGTTACCCAAGATGACTGGAGACCAGCTCTGCTGCACAGACCGAGCGCACACATATCGCAGTGTGGGCTGGCCCGAGCTGCCCCTGGGCCCTCGCATCTTCTTATATTATAGGTTCGGTTATATTGGATGGTTTGATGGATAAAATTGGATTGGAATGTTTCTTTTGTGGTGGCTTCTTTTCAGCATTGTGGCCGAGAGGACACTGTGATGGTCATTATCAGAGGACTGGTAAGGTGTAGGACTATTGGTAAATGGGGAAGTGGGGTTGCATTTACTGGTACCGCATTCGGATGAGTCGATCATGGATAGCCTGGGCAGAAAGAGGCTGTCGGGTTTGCCTCCACCCTTCCACTTCCTCCTCCTCCTCCTCTCCTGCCTCCTCCTCAGCTGGTTGCGGTGTCCTGGTGGCAAGGACTGTCTCCTCATTATGGCGAGGTCCACTTCAGATTTTTGGACACATTCTGGCAACTACTGCAGGGCTCAACCTGAGCAGTCCAGGCAGTGGAAGCAATGCTAATGGTCTTGTCTATCAGATTCCATGTGGCAGCATGGGTCTCATTGGATAAAACCATAGAAAACATAGAAAATAGGTGCAGGAGTAGACCATTCGGCCCGTCGAGCCTGCACCACCATTCAATATGATCATGGCTGCCCATGGGTGCCGGCTGCCCATGTGGTTGGGTTGTGGAACAGAGTCATGAGCCAGGTGGTCAGTGGATAGCCCATGTCTCCCAGTATCCACCCTCTGGTTTGTCGTGTTGGATCAAAAACTGAGGGAACAACGGACTGGCGGAGACTGAAAGCACCAAGACTGCTGCCAGGATACCGGGCATTCACCATCATGATGTGCTGAGCATGGTCACACACCAACTGCACATTCAGTGAATAATAATCTTTGCGGTTGCAATATATCTCAGCATTTCGATGCGGTGCCCGAAAGGGAGGGTGGGGAGTCTTGTTTGCCATACGCTCCTTCCGCTGCCTGCGCTTGGTTTCTGCATGCTCTCGATGATGAGACTCGAAGTGCTCAGCGCACTCCCGGATGCTTTTCCTGCACTTAGGACGGCCTTGGACCAGGGACTCCTAGGTGTCGGTGGGGATGTTGCACTTTATCAGGGAGGTTTTGACGGTGTCCTTGAAATGTGAAAGAATGCAAAATTCACAAGAAACTCCCCCGTGTTTGGGCTCATTCGAAAGGAAATTTAATTTGGGGTTATCGACCACAAAGTTTGGAACTCGAAAGTGCTTATGGAAGAAACTACAAACTTTAATAGAATTTGGGATTTTAAAAGACGAACTCGAGGTTGTGGGCGGACCTACGGAACGAGCAGAGACAGTCTAATTAAGAGAAGCTACCTGGGTGTGAGAGCTGAGTTAACCTGTCTGGAAGAATGAGTGTTCGAAAATCCTTCCCCCACAAGAGACATTAACATCACAAAATCACCCACAGGTAGCTACCCATCAACATGGGTCTGCACAACCATTTCAGCATATACTTCACAAGGAGGCCCAATCCAGCCTGTATGCGAAAGAATAAGCACAAAAGGACATTGCAATTACCAAACTAATATTTCCATCAGGAAACAGTTTTCGAAGATCAACCCACCCAAGACCTCTCAACTTTTAACGAGTCCGACAAAATATTACAAAGAAGAACCAAGCCCGCCAAAATTATACAAAGGATTTTGAACAGATTTGGCGGCAAGATTAGAACACTGAAATCATATAACTGACCCCTGTTTTCAACAGAGGTTAGGTGGTTGCTAGGTAGCTACAAGGCTGCTACCACCTCAGATGACACTTTGACTGACAGACTAGTATCACACTACGCTGTGTCATCAAGACAAGGAGAGAAACCAACGCGACAGTTGTAAACTAACTTCTCCAGCCTCGAAGTCCT
This sequence comes from Pristiophorus japonicus, assembly GCF_044704955.1. Classification (NCBI taxonomy): domain Eukaryota; kingdom Metazoa; phylum Chordata; class Chondrichthyes; family Pristiophoridae; genus Pristiophorus; species Pristiophorus japonicus. The sequence continues at coordinate 298,976,868 of NC_091979.1, read as the reverse complement.
GAAGGAAAGAAGGAAGGAAGAACATCACCATTGCACAGCGAACGACCACAGTCAATGTGGTATCAAGGGAAAAACAACCGCGATCTTCCATTAACTATCAAAAGGGTTGGTAAGCATAGTCCCTGCATGCCCTGGAGTCGAACCTAGCTAGAATTAGGTATTGGGAGGTGGGAGGTGTAACTTTACTGTAACCCCCTTTGAATGTGTAGTGTACGGTTCTTTATTAGAGTGATTATAAGTTAGACCTTGTATTTTCTTACCAGAGTAATAAGCCTGTATTACTTTGACTGTAATAAAACCAAAGTTCTTTGCATCAAACCAGTGTCCTTTGCACTTTTGTCACCCCCCCCCCATCCAAATAAATCCAGAGTACAGAACCCAAGGGAGTGGGAGTGATTCAAACCACTCAAGTTGGTCAGAAGGGAACCTGACCCCCTCATAGAGACCCACCTCCCCTTACAAAATGGCGATCATGAAGGGAAGACTCTGGTACAAGGGGTGTGATGTGGAGAGCGCTGGTTTGTGGCAAAGAACCAAAATGGAAGAGAGGATTTCCTCCTGTGTATAAGAAGGTCAACGTTACTAAGGAATGGGTGCTTAGTCTATTGCACGCTGAGCGTCCGGCTGACGCTGCAGCCCAGTTTAGCCCAGTGCAGCAAAGGTTACAAAGAAGCAGTAGAGAAGGCAATCTGGTTGGTCTGTCTACAGCGACAGGTCCAATTACTAGATAGAATGAATAAAACATTACAGGCAGAGTTATGGTAATGTGCAGAGAACTACCAGGAAAGGGTTACGTCAGAAGAAAGATTACCAGGAGAACTCCGTAAGCTAAAATAGGAAAGGACCCAAATTATGGAAAGGTTTAAAAACAGTCAGGCCTATTTTCAATGCCAGGTTACCGAGGCCAAAAGTAATGAAAAGTCACTGAGGGAGGAAAGCACTCGTCTCACCCTACAAGTAAAAGAGCTCCAGGAAAGATTAAAAGACGTGCAGGCAGCGTATAAAGTAGCGAGCACTAATGGGTTTGAATCGGGAGACCACGGTCCCTACCAGCAACAAATTAAAAGTTTAAACCTTGCTCTGTCCAAGGCAAAAGGCATGGTATGCCTAATAAGCCCAGCTATGCCCCAGGTAAACCTGGAAGAGAAGGAAGAAACTACCTGGCCACTACCTGTGGTACCAGTGACTACACCGGTTCAGCAGCAGGAGGCGAATTAGTTGCGGGGCGGACAGGGATAGTGAACCACCACCACCTGTAGCACCGAGTTTCAGCTCGGCTTGGCCGCAGGGAGGAGAGGGAGGTGAGCCAGAACAGGGAGAGCCAGAACCAGGGACAATGTGCCCGGTCCGGCAACAGAAGTTTGGCTCGCCCACCCTTAATGGCGGTCCAGGGCCCCTGGAAAGTCAGTTTGTGGTCCCCCACACTTCCCACCAGCTTAGGGCTATGATAAGCCACATGAGAAAGCTAACTCCAAAGGGAGATCCCTCGGTCTGGAAGTGGAACAGACAGGGGATATTAATGGGTGCGATGATGCAGAAATGGCAAAGATGCTTCTCCTATCCCTAGGAAGCAAACTGTACCAGTCCCTCTCTACTGAGAGCAAAAGAGGACGGAAAACACTTGCTGCCGTCCAGAAAGACATTCTAGAAGCTATGGGCTGCAATGACGGGAGTCCCTTCTCTAGAGTAGAGAAAACGGTGCAGCTCACAGGAGAAACCCCACAGGCTTTCGCAGACCGACTGAGGCCGGTGTACAAAAGCGCCTGTAGTGGGGACATAGACAGAGATCACTTAAACCTGGACGAATTAGCAACTGGCTCCAAAGCCTAGTAGCTAATAGTTTACCCAGAATAAGAACCAAGGCTGAGGCCTGGTTCGACCCCAGAGATCCCCAAGCCACAGAACAGGGAGTGCTTAGGCAACTGACCCTAGCTTACAGAAGCAGCAGAGGGACAGAAGAGCACCCACAAAAGGGAAGAGGTCACGAAACACGACCTAACCAAGACAAGCATGAATGACGCCACGAGGGGAGCAACTCCTCTGATATAAAATGTACCTGCTTTGGGTGCGGAAAGAGTGGGCACTGGAGAAAGGATTGTAAAAATCCTTGGAAGAAGAGCGCAGGAAAGAATTCTCCAGCCCCTGCCCAACAGACCGAGACAGATAAGCCAGACCCCCGGCCCACCTCCCCAACTCGTTTGATTCCTTTTGAACTGCACACCGAGCTATGTTAGATGGCCCTAGAAAGGTAGCCACCATCACCAGTACCGAGATCCCATCTGCCCCCTCCCAACCAAAACCGTGACTAGTACAGGCAGAGCCTGTCCACCTGTGTGCCCTCGAGTATGATGCGTGGGGGAGACCGACCATTCAGATGGAAGTGGAAAAGTTGAAAGGGACTTACCTGCTGGACACCGGTGCCTCAAGCACCCTTGACTATGCAGCTAACCCCAACGCCTCACCTCTGTCTAACGGGGTCCCCTACAGCTTGGTGGGTTTCACAGGCACTGAACAGACTGGCCCATTCTCCGTTCCGCTCTCCATTCATTTAGGTACACTCCACACTAAATGGACTTGTGCCCTGATGAAGTGGGAGCAGGAAGGGAGAGTGATCCTGGGGCCTGGCTTCATCCTAGGCCACTGGATCCTGGTGGATTTAAGAAACCACTGTCTTTGGGGGTCAGTCTTCACCGGACAGGAGAGTGAGGTGATGGTTATCCCGGGAAAACAGGGAAAAGGGACGGTGTGCACCATGAAACCAAAGGAGGGTTACGACCTTGAATCACTGGTCAGTAACACCACTGTAGAATATCAAGCGTATGTGAGGAAAAACCTTGCAGCTTTTGCCACTCACAAACACGACTGTGGGAGAATAAATGGGGTCGAGGTTAGCATAGATGGGGACCCCATGACCCGACCACAGAAACAGTACAACTTCCCCAGGGAGGCGGAGGCAGACATGGAAATAGCCTTGGGTTCGCTGGTTAAACAGGGGTTATTGAGACCAATAGCTACCCATGTGAACTCTCCATTGTGGCCGGTTAAGAAACCGGACAACTCCTGGAGAGCCACGGTGGACTATCGAGTACACAACCGTAACATCCCCGCCTGTGCACCCACGGTTGCTGCTGTCGCCGACCTCATTGGAAGTATCCCAGCCTCTGCGACCACCTTCACGGTGCTGGTCCATACCTATAAGAAGGGAAGATCAGTACAAGTTTACTTTTACCTTTAAAGGGCAGCAATATACTTGGAACTGTCTCCCTCAGGGCTTCCACAACAGCCCCAGTATTTTCCATCAGTGTATGGCCAATTGTTTAAAGAGTTCCAGCAGACCCCAGCAGCTCACAGTATGTGGATGACCTGCTCCTGTTCACCGATGAGGGGGAGGAGCATGGCCCACTGCTGGCTGAACTGCTGGAACTGCTGAAAGAAGAGGGATTTAAAGTAAACCCCAAGAAGGCACAGATCGACCTGAAGGAAGTAAAATTCCTGGGATTGGCTGTACACGCTGTGGATAGGACCATAGACAAAGCTAGGAGGGAAGCAGTGCAGAAGTTACCCGCCCCCAACACAGTAACAGGAGTAAGATCTTTTCTAGGTCTAACCGAGTACTGCAGAGATTTCATTGAGGATTATGCAGCCACCGCAGCCCCTCTGCTCCGACTCCTACACAAGGGAGTGGAGTGGGAATGGGACAAAGGTTGCGAGGCAGCATTTATCCAACTCAAGAAAGACCTGCAGACCGCGCCAGCTCTCGGGGCTATTGATGGGGGTAAAGAGTTTTTCCTGGAGGTAGCAGCCAGTGGGGACAGCCTGAGCGCAGTACTGCTCCAAGAGTGGCACGGCCGGCTGAGACCAGTGGTCTACTCCTCCAGGATACTCACGGACGTGGAAAAGGGATACTCCAACTGTGAGTGGCAACTCCTAGCCACTCACTGGGCTGTGAAAAGGTCACTAATCTTCACAGGGGGGGTTCCCTATCACACTCCTTACCCACCATACGCCCACCCAAATGCTCTTGGATGGAAGAATTAAGGACGGGACAGTGAGCAGTGCCCGCATTGCTCGCTGGACACTGCTCCTCTCCCAAATGGACCTAAGGGTAAAGGGTCTCTGCGAGCCAAGACTCGCAGCCAACATGATTTATCCAGGGACAGCCCACCAGTGTTCCATAGAAGGGGTATGGGAAATTAAGATAGGCTTTCGGGCTGGGTTACACCCCACAGGCCGAGAGATCTATGTGGACAGTTCAAGCACTGTATTTGTGGGTGAACGACTCACAGGCTGTGGAGTTTATGACCCCGAGGCAGGCATTGCCCTGGTAATTAAACTCCCCAGTACTATGAGTGCCCAGCATGCTGAACTGTCTGTGGTGGTGTACATAGTCACACACCCCGAAATATTCCTTACCCCATACACGATTTGCCGGACAGTATGTTCACATGCAATTCGTGTATGGAGTACCTGGCTATTTGTTCCCGCCGCGGATATACGTCCACAGACGGGAGACCCCTGGCAATTAAGCCCTTACTGGAAAAGATCATGAAAGCCATAGGGGAGGAAGGGAATATCTATATACATAAGGTGAAGGCACAGAACCCCATAGCAAGGGAAACCAGCAGGCTGACATGTTAGCCAAGCAAGGGGCCCGCACAGGCGAGCTCTGGGATCCGTACAACTCAGGACCCATAGCAGCAGTCACGGGCAGGATGGGAATGGCAGGGAAGGCCGGGATAGCTTTGCCCCCGGACCTAACAACAGTTCAGACCCAAGACCCTGTCCTAAAAACTGTCCTGAACACGCTAGCTAAAGGGGAAAGGATAGACGGCCTGTAGAGCACCGCAGCAATTGCCATTAAAGAAGGCACGCTGTTCAGGGAGGAGCAATGATTAATACCGCAACAACACCAGAGAGAATTTCTCCAGCTGGCCCACGAGGGTCCAGGAGCAGGACACCCCGGACCTGAGACCACTTGGCAATGAGTGGAACAGACAGGTTGGAGGCCGGGACTTAGGGAAGACGTCCGCGAGTTCTGTGCTAGCTGTCTGGTGTGCACGGCCAACAACCCCAACCCCCAGAAAAGAAAGGTGTCTATGGGACATATCAGGAGGATAGAGGGACCCTGGCAGTCGATCCAAATCGATTACATCGGGCTCCTACCCACTGCCCAGGGAGGCTACAAGTACTGCCTTGTATTGGTGGATGTATTCACCAAATGGGTGGAAGCCTTCCCATGCCGAACAGCCACTGCCCTGGGAACAGTTAGGATCCTGGTCAGAGAATTGTTCTCTCGATGGGGACTACCACAATACGTGGAGTCCGACCAAGGGAGTCACTTCACGGGGCAGGTGATGCAGGAAACCCTTACGGGAAATGGCATGTCGCCCACAATCCGCAGTCATCGTGGCCTGCAGAGCGTTTAAACCATACCATCAAAGAAAGGCTACGCAAAGAGACAGGGGACTCGCCCAAAGGGTGGGTAGAGGTCCTACCACTGGTCCTCATGGGGATCCAGGCCAGCCAGCCAAAGACCATAAGAGCCATGTGAACCCCCACCCATGTGTTAGCCCCGGTACTCACGGAAGGTCAGCTTAGGGAAGCGAACCGGGACAGCTTTGTCAGGAATCTGTTTGAACACCTTAAACAGATTCACTGGCAGGCTGCTAACAACATGGGAAAACAGCATCGGAGCAACCGACTGTCGCTAGAACCCCGCAAACACCACGAATGGGAGATAGGGGACCAGGTTATGGTAAGGAACTACGCTAGAGAAGGGGGTCTTTGAGGCACTGTACATGGGACCGTACCACATTGTCGACAAGGCAAGCCCTATGGTCTATGCCATAAAATTGCCCCACCATACAAAGTGGTTCCATATAAATCAGTGCAAACTTTTCAACCCCGGGGCAGCAGCTAAACGTAAGAGACAGCCAAAAACTGTAAACCGCACTAAAGACAGGGACCCCCAGCCAACAACCCCCGACTGTGGAGATCCCACAGGGGACGTGACAGACCCACAGACTGTAGCTAGAGGGGCGATGGACTATGTTACTGGAGGAGCTGTCCCCCCCAATCATTTGTGACTCAGACGCACCCCCAGCAGCCGGAGCCTTAAGAAGGACTCCCCGCACACCACGGCCAAAGACACCGTGGTCACCAGCGCTCCGATTTCAATGGTTCAGCCACGGGAGAGGGACCAACGGCAAAAAGGCACCTAAGGTCAGAGACCAGCCCGCGAGCAGGGACACCCAGCCGGTAGCCTTTGGCAACAAGGGACCCCTCGAAGAGATAGCGGTGGAACAGCCACCAAGTGAGAGTCCCCAGTCCGTAGCCCTCAACCAGGCAGAGCTCCCAGGGGAAGAAACAAACCAGGCAGCCACCCCCAAAGGAGCGGTGTGCTGCAGCACCAGAGGAGACGTTCCCTCGATAGTGTTGGACACAAACCCACTTCCGGTCAGGGTACTTAGGGTGAGACGGTGCAGACCGACCTATCACCTACCTCGCTGGACACCCAGCGGGAGAAGAAGAAAAAGAGAAGGCAGGAATTAACCTGGCCACCCGGAGACGGGTGGCAGGTGTACATATAGCGTGATGTGAATTTAAGGATGGTTAGTGAATAAGTTTAGAATAGTGTAAGATTTGTCTCTGTAATGATTAAGTATATATGTATTAGTTAACTGGGGAAAGGAAAATAATCTACCTGTGCAGCTGTTAAAAGAAGCACAGGCCGGGTAATACCCGGGAGTAAGAAGAATCTACCGGTATGGCTGTTAAGGAAGCACCGGTGAGATAACAAGCAGAACGACTGTGAGATAAAGGTAAAAGCAGACATCAGTCCACAAGGAACTGAATAAGACAGCCAGTCAATTAAAGACTATGAGCCCAAATTGGAACTCGGTCACCTTTGTCAAGCCAGAGCACTTTCTCAGGGCTAGACAATGTGTTTTATGTGCCCCTACAGGAAAGTGAACAACATGAGAAGGATCCTGTTCCTGCTTGTCCTGATAAGGATGGGCAGCAGCGACCGAGGAGACGTGCAAGAATTCCTCATTTACGAGTGTTCAGGAGGGAGAGCACCGATCGTAACCGCCGGGGGTGGCCCCCGAGACGTGGAAAAACTTGCCGTTTACGCCCACGAGGGAAGATGGCCAGGGTAGCTGGGATCTAATTCTACCCGCTACTCCAGCCAGGAAGGTTTTACCTACGGGGAGGCCTCAGTTCCATGCCCCAGATACTGATCATCGCTGCCCGAGTCAGTGTTACAGAGGGAAAGCGTGTGTGTTTGATTTGCAAAGGGAACATTCCCCTGGGAAGATGGTGGTGGCTCAGAAAACTCAGCAAGGATGCATGGGACCAGGAATCGGACTGGGAAAGACTCGGTTATGATACGTACCACACCATCACGGTGACATGGGGAGGAGTAAAAGTGTGTTAGGTCAAATGGTGGGAATCCGAACAAGGAATTTATGTTTGCATGTGGGGATTAGAGAGTATTTGTCCCACAGGCATATCGATCGCCTTCGCCAGGCAATAGCAAGATGAAGAGGAAGGGATGGGGTGGGATTCTAGCCTACACGGGTGCGTGGTCCCACACTCCCCACTCCCCACTCCCAATTAACGCCACCGAACTAAGAGCACACATTAAGAAACCCCTGCCCACAACCCAGCCAATACGCACATTAATAAAAAGGTGTCCTACCACCACCAAGGGACCTGGGAACGGATTAGTATTGGTACCGACCGAAAAGGTGTTATACCAGGGGGTACATTATGCAGTAGCTTCAGTAATTTTAAACCTTACTGAGGTACACCTACATGACTGGTGCCTGAAGGAAACAGAGCTGCTCTACCAGGCCCTACTCAGTGACATGTTTAAGGAATTTTATGAGTTAGACTTTGGAAATATAGACAAAGCAGACCTATACATCCTAAACGCTAGGGGCACCATGGGATCGGGGAGACCTAGAAGGGGTGATTTTTTTTTAAGGTCCTCGACCCTCCGTGGGCGCCACCGAGAATGTGACCTCCCGCCCACTGCCACCCAGATTGGCGGCGTACGTCTTCCATTTGCCTCCCGCCGACCTGCGAGGGACCTTCTTCATGAATATCCCGCCCAAAGTACTGACCAGTACCTCTGCAGCCATCAGTGGCACTTGGGTGGGCGGAAGCCTTGCTGAAAATCAGCCCCCAAAGATTTGCCTTTTGTTTGGGTGCTAATAGTGCGCCCTAAGGAAGCACTCTACTTGGAGCTGCAACATGGCAAGCGAGCCCCAGGTGGGCAGAGGAAACATTTGTAAGGGGGGGTCGGTCTCTATGAGGGGGTCAGGCTCCCTTCTGACCAACTTGAGTGGTTCGAATCACTCCCACTCCCTTGGGTTCTGTACTCTAGATTTATTTGGGTGAGGGGGAGGGTGACAAAAGTGCAAAGGACACTGGTTTGATGCAAAGAACTTTTGTTTTATTACAGTCAAAGTAATACAGGGTTTTTACTCTGGCCAAACTTACAATCACTCTAATAAAGAATAATACAAGGAAAGGTACAAGGTCAAACTTATAATCACTCTAATAAAGAACCGTACACTACACATTCAAAGGGAGTTACAGTAAATTACACCTCCCTCCTCCCAATACCTAATTCTAGCTAGGTTAGACTCCAGGGCATGCAGGGACTATGCTTACCAACCCTTTTGATAGTTAATGGAAGATCGCGGTTGTTTTTCCCTTGATACCACATTGACTGTGGTCGTTCGCTGCTGCAATGGTGATGTTCTTCCTTCCTTCTTTCCTTCAGGACTTCGAGGCTGGAGAAGTTAGTTTACAACTGTCGCGTTGGTTTCTCTCCTTGTCTTGATGACACAGCGTAGTGTGATACTAGTCTGTCAGTCAAAGTGTCATCTGAGGTGGTAGCAGCCTTGTAGCTACCTAGCAACCACCTAACCTCTGTTGAAAACAGGGGTCAGTTATATGATTTCAGTGTTTTAATCTTGGCGGGCTTGGTTCTTCTTTGTAATATTTTGTCGGGCTTGTTAAAAGTTGATATGTCTTGGGTGGGTTGATGTTCGAAAACTGTTTCCTGATGGAAGTATTAGTTTGGTAATTGCAATGTCCTTTTGTGCTTAGTCTTTCGCATTCGGATTGGGCATCTTTGTGATGTATATGCTGAAATGTTTGTCCAGACCCATGTTGATGGGTAGCTACCTGTGGGTGATTTTGTGATGTTAATGTCTCTTGTGCGGGAAGGATTTTCAAATACTCATTCTTCCAGACAGGTTAACTCAGCCCTCACACCCAGGTAGCTTCACTTAATTAGACTGTCTCTGCCAGTTCCATCGCTCCACCCACAGCCTTGAGTCTTTAAAATCCAATATTATATTAAAGTTCATAGTTTCTTCCAAAAGCACTTTAGAGTTCCAAACTTTTTGCTAGATATTCCCAAATTAAATTTCCTTTCGAATGAGCCCAAACACTGGTGGGGTTTCTTGTGAATTTTGCATTCCTTTATTCCCTCCTGTTGACTCTCCACACTCTTGAGTGTCAATCAAGGTAAGCAAAATTCCTGCTCCTGAGAGTCAACCTTCCCTGCACTTATACTAGCTAAACATTACCCTGCATTCCCCGTTGAAATGCAATGCCATATACAGGCGAATACAGTCGTTACAATTCGGTTGCAGTATAGAGGGGGTATGATGTGCCTCTTTTACTTAATTTTCACAGTGGAATAACGGTACATAGCCAAACACAGTTCTAAGTAAAACAAATAAAAGCACAAAGTCAAACACATTCTCAAGTAGCATAAAGGTCCATAGTCAAAACATTTAATTAACACTCTTACAACACTCGCGATGTTGTGATTTACAGCAGGTAAATCAAACATAAATTAAACATGGTAGTGTGGTGTCACCCCTCCCTGCGCTATTCCCAAGTTTGGCCAAGGAGCGTACAGCACCCTTTGGTGCCTGACCTGATGGCCTCTGCGTTTCACTCGGCAAGTGAGACACCATAAGTAAAGTATAATCGCGAGTTGATAAATAACTAAAGTGTGGGAAGCGATTCGGATCCAGACTGGGACCTCTATATTTCTGAAAAGGTCCCACACCAAGGCGGAATGGGAGAGGTAAAACAGCAGATAACAAAAACAAGGCCAATAAAGGAAAAGATATTCTGGAAAATTCCTCTCCGGCCCCCTTCGAAGATTAAAACCAGTTCAGGAGATTACATGGACCAAGTGTTATCTGTAAAGACTTCTCTATGATGCGATCTCTGGCCCAGTCAGTTAACAGTCCAGCTCTCTCTTGAAGGCATTCAGCACCCACCACACCAGCTGGAAAAATATTCCAGAGGTTCACAGCACTCTGGGAAGAGAAGAACCACCTATCAGCCAGTCTATTCCTACTCTTACATCGTTCAAACTCGTATCCCCTGGTCCTCCTCAATGTGTTAAACTGGAATAATAAGAACATAAGAACATAAGAAATAGGAGCAGGAGTAGGCCATTTGGCCCCTCGAGCCTGCTCCGCCATTTAATAAGATCTTGGCTGATCTGATCATGGACTCAGCTCCACTTCCCTACTCGCTCCCCATAACCATTTATTTCCTTATCGCTCAAGAATCTGTCCCTCTCTGACTTAAATGTGTTCAATGACCCAGACTCCACAGCCTCTGGGGCAGAGAATTCCACAGATTTACTGGAAACACAGACTAAATGGTGGCACAATTGAGGAACAGTGGAGGACTTTTAAGGAGCTCTTTCATAGCGCGCAACAAAAATATATTCCAGTGAAAAAGAAGGATGGTAAGAGAAGGGATGGAAGAGATGGTAGTTTGCAGGTGCAGCAGGTAATCAGGCTGGTTAGCCGTGGATAACCAAGGAAATAAAGGAGAGTATCAAATCAAAGACCAATGCGTATAAGGTGGCCAAGGTTAGTGGAAAACTAGAAGATTGGGAAAATTTTAAACAACAGCAAAGAATGACTAAAATAGCAATAAAGAAAGGAAAGATAGATTACGAAGGTAAACTTGCGCAAAACATAAAAAGATAGTAAAAGCTTTTACAGATATATAAAACGGAAAAGAGTGACTAAAGTAAATGTTGGTTCCTTAGAAGATGAGAAGGGGGATTGAATAATGGGAAATGTGGAAATGGCTGAGATCTTAAACAATTATTTTGCTTCGGTCTTCACAGTGGAAGACACAAATACCATGCCAAAAATTGCTGGTCACAAGAATGTGGGAAGGGAGGACCTTGAGACAATCATTATCACTAGGGGGGTAGTGCTGGACAGGCTAATAGGACTCAAGGTCGACAAGTCCCCTGGTCCTGATGAAATGCATCCCAGGGTATTAAAAGAGATGGCGGAAGTTATAGCAGATGCATTCGTTATAATCTACCAAAATTCTCTGGACTCTGGGGAGGTACCAGCGGATTGGAAAGCAGCTAATGTAACGCCTCTGTTTAAAAAAGGGGGCAGACAAAAGGCAGGTAACTATAGGCCAGTTAGTTTAACATCTGTAGTGGGGAAAATGCTTGAAACTATCATTAAGGAAGAAATAGCGGAACATCAAGATAGGAATAGTGCAATCAAGCAGATGCAGCATGGATTCATGAAGGGGAAATCATGTTTAACTAATTTACTGGAATTCTTTGAGGATATAACGAGCATGGTGGTAGAGGTGTACCGATGGATGTGGTGTATTTAGATTTCCAAAAGGCATTCGATAAGGTGCCACATAAAAGGTTACTGCAGAAGATAGAGGTACGCGGAGTCAGAGGAAATGTATTAGCATGGATAGAGAATTGGCTGGCTAACAGAAAGCAGAGAGTCGGGATAAATGGTCCTTTTCGGGTTGGAAATCGATGGTTAGTGGTGTGCCACAGGGATCGGTGCTGGGACCACAACTGTTTACAATATACATAGATGACCTGGAAGAGGGGACAGAGTGTAGTGCAACAAAATTTGCAGATGACACAAAGATTAGTGAGAAAGCGGGTTGTGTAGAAGACACAGAGAGGCTGCAAAGAGAATTGGATAGGTTAAGCGAATGGGCTAAGATTTGGCAGATGGAATACAATGTCGGAAAGTGTGAGGTCATCCACCTTGGGAAAAAAAACAGTAAAAGGGAATATTATTTGAATGGGGAGAAATTACAACATGCTGCGGTGCAGAGGGACCTGGGGGTCCTTGTGCATGAATCCCAAAAAAGTTAGTTTGCAAGTGCAGCAGGTAATCAGGAAGGCGAATGGAACGTTGGCCTTCATTGCGAGAGGGATGGAGTACAAAAGCAGGAAGGTCCTACTGCAACTGTATAGGATATTGGTAAGGCCGCACCTGGAGCACTGCGTGCAGTTTTGGTCACCTTACTTAAGGAAGGATATACTGGCTTTGGAGGGGTTACAGAGACGATTCACTAGGCTGATTCCGGAGATGAGGGGGTTACCTTATGATGATAGATTGAGTAGACTGGTTCTTTACTCGTTGGAGTGCAGAAGGATGAGGGGTGATCTTATAGAAACATTTAAAATCATGAAAGGGATAGACAAGATAGAGGCAGAGAGGTTGTTTCCACTGGTAGGGGAGACTAGAACTAGGGGGCACAGCCTCAAAATACAGGGGAGCCAATTTAAAGCCGGGTTGAGAAGGAATTTCTTCTCCCAGAGGGTTGTGAATCTGTGGAATTCTCTGCCCAAGGAAGCAGTTGAGGCTAGCTCATTGAATGTATTCAAGTCACAGATAGATAGATTTTTAACCAATAAGGGAATTAAGGGTTACGGGGAGCGGGCGGGTAAGTGGAGCTGAGTCCACGGCCAGATCAGCCATGATCTTATTGAATGGCGGAGCAGGCTCGAGGGGCTAGATGGCCTACTCCTGTTCCTAATTCTTATGTTCTTACAACCCTCTGAGAGAAGAAATTCATCCTCATATCTGTATTAAATGGGCGGCCTCTTATTCTGAGACTATGGTCTAGAACCTGCACTTTTGTTGCATGCTTAACATTGGAACAGAGGAGGTTGAGAGGAGACCTCATTGAGGTGTACAAAATATTGAGGGGCCTGGACATAGTGGATAGTAAATGTCTATTTCCTTTGCTGGAGAGGTCTATTATGAGGGGACATAGTTTTAAGGTGGTTGGTGGAAGGTTTAGAGGGGATTTGAAGAGGGGCTTCTTTATGCAGAGGGTTGTGGGGATCTGGAACTCGCTGCCTGGAAGAGTGGTGGATGCAGAAACCCTCACCACTTTTAGGAGATGGCTAGATGGACACTTAAAGTGCACTAACCTGCAGGGTTATGGACCTAGAGCTGGTAATTGGGATTAGACTGGATGACCTTTTGTTGGACGGAGCAGATATAATGGTAAGTACAGCAGGGAATAGAATACGGCCAGGGTGATCTCCTGGACTAGTTTTGATTGCCTGGATGGGTCAGAGAGGAATTTTCCCAGATTTTTTCTTCCTAAATTGGCCTGGGTTTTTATCTGGATTTTGCCTCTCCCAGGAGATCACATGGCTCCGGTTGGGGTGGAGTGTAGAATGTTTCAGTATAAGGGGTATCGCAGTTGTGTGAGGTGGACTGGTTGGACTGGGTGCTCTTTGCCTTTCCGTCATTGTTCATAGGTTTATATGTAACCTCTAGGGCTGCTGACCAAGGGCCGTGTGGCTCTTTGTCGGCCGACGCGGACACAATGGTCCGAAATGGCCTCCTCCTGCACTGTAAATTTCTATGGCTCTGTTTCTATGTTAACGCCCACTTAACGCCCATTTTACCGCTGAAATGACGTACAACGCCCAGATATCGCCCATTTTGGCACAAAATTGAAACTGACGGGCATTTTTAGGAAACTTATCGCCGAGCGTTACTTTCCCAATGGGCTTGACGCCAGGAAAAAATATTACCGCCCGCCCACTTTTTTTTGTCATGAAGAGCATATTTACTCAAACTAGCGGCCATGAGATCGCCCAGCACCTTGCACACATATCGCCCACAATATCGCTTGCCCAAAAAAACGCCCACAAAAAGTGGAACTGTTCGGAACGAACGCCAGCAGTGTGGCTGGCATTTTTAAAATCCCACTCTTACGTGAGGAGTGACAGCCAAACAATTTGCTTGAAAGAGCGTTGATGTGAGTGACAACGCTGAGACACTGCTGTGTGTGTGCAGCTCAGACATCAATGGTGCCCATCACCTTGGTGCCAGTTATACACTGATTGATGTTAAGTTGTATTTAGCCCTTTCATGTTAAGGAATCAGCAGTGTGTAACGAGGCAGCTGTCTGAGACAATGCATAGCAAGGTTATGTTCAATAACAAAAATTTTATATCAACATTGGTCTGAAATCATAAGTATCACAGCCAATAACACCCAACCCCCGCCCACACCCCATGTTTTCCACCATTGACAGAAATCACATGTTCAATATGTCCAGCAACACAGAATACAAAGGCAAAGCAGAAGCGTGGTCCCCTCCCCCCATACATTGCAACAAATTGCATACACCCATTTGGAGATATAACACAGACATCACCTGCGGACATGCACCTCACTTTCCTTCCCCCCTCCCCTTCTTCTCCCCACCTTTATCCCTTCCCCTCTTTGATCCACTGCACCTGGCCGAGGAGCTCCTAAGACTGTGCCTTGTTGCGGAGGATGAAGGCAGATGCAGTCGTTGCACGGGAGCAGGGGGATGCCGAGGGGGCAATATTCTCTGATGCAGAAGCAGGATCTTGGTCCTTGCTCTCATCTGTCGTTTGCAGTGGTGGTGTGGAACCTAGGGGTGGAGTGCCGTGCTCGGGGACCACTGGGCGGACTGTAGCAAGATTGTTCCTGGCTATCGCATCCAGGGCCTCAGCCATCCGCGGAATGTACTCGGTCATGGTGCCGGAGATGGTGGCCAGCTGTGAGAATATGCCCCCCAATGCTTCGATGAGCTGGTCACCAATATCTACAGTCCTCCTGGACAACTGTACAATCTCTCCACTGTCATGTGGCGCTCGTGGCACAGACCTGCCGCATCCAAAGGACCTCCGCGGGGTCGGTGCTGCCCTGGGGACAAATGGGGTGCCCTGTGGAGAGGTGCTTGGGGCCAATACATCCAGGGTGGAGGCGGGAATGACCGGAGGATTACTAGATGGCCTTTGTGTGGAATGGCTTCTGGTGCGTGGCAATGCAGGTTCCTCGAAGTCCGTGCTTTCAGTCATGGACAACAGACCCAGCGGATTGACGGGCGAGAAGCGGACCTCCTCAGCATCAGATGTAGTAGGATCATCCGTCGATTCCTGACCCACACCCCCACCTTCTGGCCTCTGTGGTCTTGCCTTGGGACGCGCTGCTGGCTGAGCTACAAAACACAAATAAGGTTATTAGAGGAGAAGGGTGTGCTCGGGTGACAAGGTGAGTCCAGCGCTATACACAGCATATGCACGACAAATGCACCACTGCTATCAAAATCATCACAGACATCACATTTCATGATCATCAACACATTTGTATTCCAATGATTTTCATTAGGCCATCATTATTTATATGACCATTTTAGAAATCAACTATCATATATGATTGTTCGGATATGAGTGGGTGTGGCATCTATAGACTTTACATTACGCAATGGTGTAAGCTTTACTCACGTGGCATCACTTCAGGGTCTGCAGATGCGTTCGTGGCTGTCCGGGGGTGCTTCTCCACGAGTGTTAGCACTCGCTCCTCCGTCTCAGTGATGTCGCTGGGGTCTGGTGGCCCCCCACCCGTTCGCCTCGGCACGGACCTCATCATCGATAGCTTCTTCTGTAAAAGGTGACAGGACGACATGGCATGAGATCATTGTGTGATATCATTGCTATGTACTGTCACAGACACTGATATAACACATAACTTGTTATGTCTGTAATGTACTTATGAATGACTCCATGAGGCAATGTGTTGTACTCAAACAGTCGTGACCGTGGTCCTTTCTTCGTAACTCCAGAGTGAGGCAGCCGCATGGTGGCTGCCCTTTTATACAGCCCCTGCCACCAGGGCAGGAAACCCTGGTCTCCACCAGTTGCACCCTCTAGTGGTGCCTGCATAGTATATACACAGTGTAACAAGTCTCCATCTTATGTAACTATACAGTGTCTGCATAGAGAGTATATCTATAGTCTGCATATATAACATCACTCTCCCCCAAGTCCTTTGTGCCAATTAACTTTGCACTATGTGCTCTGGCTTAGCTCTCCCCAGACTGAAGTGCCAATAGCCCTTGCACCTTGGCTTGCTTTGGCTTAGCTCGCTCCCTGTTAACCCCCAAGTCCTTTTGCCACAACGTTGGGTGGTGGTTGCCAGTTTGGATGGTTCGATGATGCACTTCCATGAGGACTGAAGCAGCATTTATCTCGACTTCCATCTTCACTGGAGGACAATCGGTAGTGCAGGTATACACTCCATACACTTATTCTTGGGGCTGAGCTGCCTCTCTGGCCAAATCATCATACTCCCAGCTGGATTCAAAGTCATCTATCGACTCCTCTGCTAGACAGTAAGTCGTATTTCTTTTACACAAACGCTGGAGGTGGCCCTTCGTGTTACAGGCTTTGCATATGTACTCAGCAAACCGATGCTGGTGAGCGCTATGGTTTCCTCCGCAACACCAACTACTCGATTAGCACCCCTCGGCGGACTCTGAGTTCTGGAACCCTGAGGTCTGTGCTTTCTGCCCTGGGCAGAGCCACATTCTGCAGTCTTGCCTGTGAAAGGCACCATTCTGTGTACAGTACTTGCCGGGTTTGAGTCCACAGGATCAATAACTTGCTTGGGTGCTGCAGGTCGAGGTCATTAATGGCTGATTGATGCTGATGGCCTTCTGCAGGTTGACTGTGGTGCTACAGATAATAACTTGTGAAGGAGGCCCTCGTGGCCAATTCCTATAACGAAGATGCTTCATTGAGGTGCGTGCCAAAATCACACGGTGCCGCAAGTCTCCTGAGGTTGGCACCATATTTTGCAATCTCCTGGCCCTCATGTCTGCGGTGAATGTAGAATCTGTGACTGGCCGTGAGGATGCTCCCTTTTGGTTTTAGTTGGTCGCGAATTAGTTCAGTCAGCTCATCGTATATCTTATCCGTGGACTTCGTGGGTGCCAGCAAGTCTCTGATGAGGCGGTAGACCACGGGCTAACAACTGGTCAGCAGTATAGCCTTGCACTTTTCCGCCAATGCATCTGTCTCCCCTGCCAGTTTGTTTGCCACGAAATATTGCTCGAGCCTTTCCATGAAGGAATCCCAATCATCACCCTCTGCAAAGTCTTTTAGTGTTCCAAAGGTATCCATAATCGCGTGACAGTTCGTAAACTCGTCACCAGTTGTTATGTCTGTAATATGCTTATGAATGACTCCACGAGGCAATGTGTTGTTCTCAAACTGTAGTGACCTTGGACCTTTATTCGTAACTCCAGATTAAGGCAGCCTCATGGTGGCTTCCCTTTAAATACAGCCCTTGTCACCAGGGCAGGAAACCCTGGTCTCTACCAGTTGCACCCTCTAGTGGTGCCAGCAGAGCATATACACAGTGTAAACCTTATTGATAGTACATCAGGTAAACAAGTCTCCATCTTTTCGAACTTTACAGTGTCTACACAGAACGTATATCTATAGCCTGCATATATAACATAACTGACAGATGTAATCATGATTATTATGATAATTATCATTGTTTACCTAAAGATGTACACCGTGACTGCAGGCTTTGAGTAAAACATTTCCGGTAAAAGTGAAAGACCTCACATCTGATGATAGTCACTCATGACTGTTACAAATCAAATTATATAAATACTTAAGTACATGTAAATAAATGTCATTCTTACTCTTACGGATCCCACAAGGTTGTTTCATCATTTGCGGCACTGGTTGCCCTCACGCACCTCGTTGGTCGCTGACAAGACCACCTCTGCTATCTCGGCCCACATATTCTGGCAGGCCTTTGGTGTGGGCTTCCCACGCCCTCCCTGCGTCAAATCACCCCAGCGTAACTCAACCTCCTGCAGGAGGGAGGCATTTGCCTCATCCGACAACCTCCTGGCTCTTTTGCGGCCTTCATTGTGCTCCTCTCCCACCTCACTGCTCTCTCCAGCATCAGTCTTCACAGCGTGTTGTGATGCCTCCTCCTCTCTCTCCATTATAGGCCAAATTTGGTCAAATATGTGGCTGGTAACAGCTACCTTTTCTTTGCCTACTCGCTGTGAATCTCTAAAGTCTCCCTCCTTCCTCCCAAAGCCGCCACACCACACCCAAACAAGCCTTCAGTCCTTCTGAGCTCCCTCTCTCTCTGTTTCCTTTTCTGCGCATGTCATGATGACCCTTGACCTCCAGATTCATGGAAATTGAGTGTTGCCATGCCATTGCTAAGGACGGCCACACTGTTTGGCAGAAGGTCAAAATAATTTAACGCTAGTGCCCATTTTATATTGCTCGCAGTAACACCATTTTCTAAAATGAAAACTAGGTGCTTTGAGAATGAGCAAGAAGCCTGCGATTTGAAAACCCTTTTTTAACGCCCATGCCGAAAAGGTTCTCGCCCTATGTCCCTTAGTTTTAGTTTCCCCTATGAGTGGAAATATCCTCTCTGCATCCACCTTGTCAAGCCCCCTCAATATCTTATATGTTTTGATAAGATCACCTCTCATTCTTCTGAACTCCAATGAGTATAGGCCCAACTTACTGACGAAGGGTCATCGACCCGAAACGTTAACTCTACTTCCTCTCCACAGACACTGCCCGACTTGCTGAGTTTTCCAGCATTTTCTGTTTTTATTCCAAATTCCAGCATCTCCAGTATTTTGCTTTTCTACTCAAACTATCTTTATAAGTCAACCCCCTCATCTCCGGAATCAACCTAGTGAACCTTCTCTGAACAGCCTCCAATGCAAGTATATCCTTCCTTAAGTCAAGTCGCTGGAGATATATCACCAACGATGTCTCCGCAAGATCCTGCAAATCCCCTGGGAGGACAGACGCACCAACATCAGTGTCCTCACCCAGGCCAACATCCCCAGCATTGAAGCACTAACCACACTCGATCAGCTTCACTGGGCAGGCTATTTAGTTTGCATCCCAGACACGAGACTCTCTGCGGAGCTCCTTCATGACAAACGAGCCAAAGGTGGGCAGCGGAAATGTTACAAGGACACCCTCAAAGCCTCCCTGGTGAAGTGCGACATCACCACTGACGTCTGAGAGACCCTGGCCGAAGACCGCCCGAGGTGGAGAAAGTGCATCCAAGAGGGTGTTGAGCTCTTCGAATCTCAATGCTGCGAGCATGAAGAGGTCAAGCGCAGACAGCGGAAGGAGCGTGTGGTAAATCAGTGCCATCCGCCCCGCCCCCCCCCTTCCCCTGACGACCATCTGTCCCACATGTGACAGGGTCTGTGGCTCTCATGTTAGATTGTTCAGCCATCAAAGAACTCACTTTAGGAGTGGAAGCAAGTCTTCCTCGATTCCGAGGGACTGCTTATGATGATGATCCTTCCTTTAATACGGAGACCAAAACTGTACGCAGTACTCTAGGTATGGCCTCACCAATATCCTGTACAGTGATGCTATCCTGCCTTTAATTCTACGCTGCTCTAAAATAAATAGACCAAGGTCTCTCTGTGTAGCTGAGGTTCTTTAAGCTCGTAGCTCTCGTAGCTCTCCACTGGACCTTTTCCAAGGCCACTATATCACCCACCATGTGGGAGGACCGGTACTGGGTACAGTATTCCAGATGCAGGCTGACCAGTGACAGCATAGTGTCAAAATGGTGTCCTTTGATTAATACTGAATTGTTCTATTAATACAACCCAATACCCTGTTAGCTTTAGCTACATTTTTTCTACATTGGTCAAAAATCTTTAGCGATCTGTGCACAATAACATCACAATCTTTTTCTCTCTCATCCTCTTTCAGTATTGTTCCCTGCCAATGACATTGTGTATTCTGTGTTGTCCCAACCAACATCTATGACACGACATTTATCTAAATTAAACAGTATTTGCCATTATGTGGCCCACTGCCCTAGCACATCTAAATCTTTTTGGATTTGCTTGCACGTCTCTACCATCTTAACCTTTGCACAGATTTTGGTGCCACCTGCAAACTTACTGACCATACTCCCAACACTGTCCAAGTCAGTAACAAAGACCGTGCAGTGTAGCGGGCCTCGAACCTATCCCTGGGGGACACCGCTAGCAACATGTCTCCAAGCTGAACCACATCCATTAACTACAACTTGTTGGCTGCAAGATTGGAGCCAATTCCTAAGGCAGTGCTTCAAATTTTTACTGATATCACAAGCTTCTATAGTGTGAAGTAACAGTGTGAGATACTTTATATAAAAAGGCTTTCCGAAAGGTCAGGTAGACAATGTCGACTGCATTTCCCTCATCCATTACCATAGTGACCTCAAAAAACTCTTTCACATTTGTTAGGCTCGACCTATTTTTTCGGAAGCCGTGTTGTGACTTTGTAATGGCCATTCTCTTTCCCAGGGATTAAAGAGAGCATCGCTGATGCACCCTCCTAGTATCTTCCAATTACGGATGTCAGACTGATAGGCCTGTAGTTCCCTGGCTCCTTTTTTAAAAATCGTTAGGGCGAGTTTACACTTGTAAGTTAACATTTTAATGAATCAATACAATCAGCTACAAACAGTAACAAAAGATGGACATTACCAGCAGGCATGTACAGGTTCTGTGCCTGGAACCCGGTGCCGGCTCTGCCCCTGTTCCCAACGTCAGCGGCGGCCGCGAGAGACAGCGGCTGCAGCAACGCGCACCCACACACCCACACACACACCAGCAAAGCAAGGGCAGAGGAGGGTGACTTTTACACTGAGTGAGAGAGCGAGTGTGTGAGAGAGAGAATGTGTGAGTGTGTGTGTGTGAGAGAGAGAGAGTGTGAGAGAGAGAATGTGTGAGTGTGTGTGAGAGAGAGTGTGTGTGACAGAGAGAATGAGCAAATACAAATGAGCACAGTGTTTGGAAGGCGATTTTTCCAAATTATTTGGAGCTGTCTTTTCACTTGTTAGTAACAGAATTTTAAACCCGTAATATTAATAATGCTATTCAACACTGAGCACCCCTCATGTGGAATATAAGCATCATTTACAGGAATATAAACTGATCCAAATCATCTGTTAGCAGTTCTGCTAAGCTGAGGCTCAGTTTGAATCTCCCCGACACTATCCTTTAGTGACCCTATATGGTCATTAATGGTCTTCCGATTCTGAGATACTAGAAAAAGCTTTTGTTGTTACTGCCAAAATTACACATCATCTTTTCCAGAGATCACTTGGCTAACCTAATAACTGTTTTTGTCTCCCTGAATTGCATGCAGTACATTTCCCTGTTCTCCTGTGAGCTAAATCCCTTCAGTTGCTTATCTCATAATATTCCTACGAAGCAACTTGGGATATTTCACTACATTAAAGGCGTTATATAAACACAATTTGATGTTGTTTGTTGTTGTTTAAGTGTGTAGATTGCCTTATGTTTCAATCAAATTTGCCTCTGCAAATTCCTGGTCAACCATAATGGTATTAAACATTTTATCTTCATCAGAATCCTCCCAGAAAAGACTATCGGTTCTCTTTCGGATTTTCAGAAATCAGGCCCTTCTAAAATGTTCTTAGAAGTTCACTGCAAATCTGGATTTCCCAATATCCCAATTAGAGAAAAAAATGGATTCCTGAATATTTCCCAAAATAAGTGTGATCCTCCCAAAACTAGGAGAGCAATATTAACCCAACCCACCCATAGGGAAAATGTTTTTCCCCTCTCTCTCTGACACACAAGGTTAGGTGTGTATCCTGAAACAGAAATATAGTGCCAGTTAGCTTCGGAATAGCTAACTTCAAAGTGGTCTTATATGTTGCTCATAGCCATCTCAAGTCACCCTCTGCTCTTCCACATTCTCACGCTCTCACCTTTTCAAGGTGGCAAGGCTGTGGTCCCATTGCGAGAGATCGTTGGATGAGAAAGCGACAGCTGCAGAATACTGGCGGAAAAAGACACAGTTGGCAGGGATTATAAAAAACATTGGGACTGGTGAGGGAGTAACAGAGAGAGAGAGAGAGAGAAAAGGGTGATGGGAAGAGAAAGACGGGAAAGGAGCCAGAAAGAAATAAAGACAGAGTGGCGGGGAGCAACAAAGACACAAGAAGGGATTAAACAGTGAGAGACAGAGAGGGAGGATAAAAGAGAAAATAACAGATGCAGCAACAGATAAATCGAGAAAAACACGAGAGAGTAACTTATATGTGGAAAAGACAAACACAGAAAGGAAGAAAGAGTCAGAAAGTAACAAAAAACGCAGAAAAGGTGAGAATAAGTAAGACAAAGAGAAAACCAGGGGGCTCCCAGATTTTTGATGTGGCCATGCATTCAATGTGCCTCCATGGTACATCAGGAAGGACTCCCCTCACCACACATAGAGACAAAGTCCTGCAGAAACAGCACTGGCACAGCCAGTCCAATCCCAGGCTCATGTGTCAGACATGCAACATGGGGCGCCAAAGGATTTATGAACATTCAATACCTCTAACACTTGCTTCATGCTCTCAGCCTAGATTGTGTTCTCTGGAGTGAGGTTCCAGCCCTCGTTCTTCTGACTCAAAGACAAGAGTGCTATCACTGAGCCAAGGCTGAGATGGGTGATTTGTCCGATGTAAGTTGCTTTCTGATAGATCCTTCAAGAAAAATCTATGAGCAACAAAGCTGCGACATCAGTTCAGACCAGGCAACACATGTAGAACAATGTGCTGCATGCATCAAACAACCCAGCAATACCATAGCTGATCCACCAGACCATGGAACATGTCCATGGGTTTACCCTACAATCACGAATGATGAGCTGGGCATCTGTCTTTCGTGCTATGTGGAATTCACCCAGCAGATTCCAATCACTATTTCAACTCCATTCAATGAAACGGTCAGATTCAGATCGCGATTCATAGTCTCCCAGGTTGCACTAGCATTTCTGTGTAATGAGGCATTCACATCTAATGTATAACCTTTGTCATGTATTCAACCAGCATTGTAACCCATGTATAAACTGACCTAAGTTGTACACCGTGAGAACACTGACCACGAGGTGGGAGACACTCCTAACCTGGACCTTCAGGTATAAAAGGGGAAGCTCCACCCACCTTCATCACTTGAGTGCTAAGGAATAAAGGATAGGTCACAGACTGACCTTCTCTCAAGCATGGGCCTCGTGTGCATTTATACTGTATAGTAAGGACGTATCAATGGCGACAAGAAACTGGGATTTAAACCACGCGGGCATGGCCACTAGCAGAACAGACGAGAGGTACTGTGTTAAGGAATGGTTGGGACAGAGATTCAACATTGTTAAAGCAGCACACAGTTCTCCAGGCAGACAAGGGCAGTCGGGCATGCCCCAACATGTAGTCGAACCCAGAGGGGGAGTTCGACAGAGACAATGGCAAGCTGAACAGCGATTCACACCATTGCAAGGGACAATGCGGCCAGTAATGGGGCCATCAACAGCTGTTAATGGTGCACTCAAGGACAATAACAGGGGCAGTCAGGGACGATCGACCGGCAAGGGACCTTTTGTTTCAAACCGCAACTCATGCTGGAGTTGTGGAGGCACACACTCAGCCGGAGTTTGCAGAGATGAGCAAAATACCTGCAGAAATTGCAGAAATGGACACTGGGGGAAATCACTGGAAGCTGAAGTTCAGCGAGTTCATGTGGAGCACGTATACAGTTCTTACACCAGGACGCCACCGATAATGATGAAAGTGCTCCTCAATGGCATCCCAGTATCAATGGAGTTAGACACAGGTGCCAGCCAGTCCCTGATGGGTATCAAATAGTTCGAAAAGTTGTGGGCATCCAAGGCCAGGAGGCCAAAATTATCGCCGATTGACGCACAGCTACGGACTTACACAAAGCAGATCATTCCGGTGCTAGGCAGCGCCACGGTAGTCATGACCCACAAAGATTCGGAGAACAGGTTGCCACTCTGGATTGTCCCAGGGGACGGTCCCGCACTACTGGGGAGGAATTGGCTTGCTATCATGAACTGGAAATGGGGCGATGTCAATGCAATTTCCTCTGTGGAGCGAGTATCATGCTCACAGGTTCTGGACAAATTTGACTCATTATTTCAACCCGGCATTGGCACTTTCATGGGGGCCAAGGTAGTGATTTACATAAACCCGGATGCCAGGCCAGTACACCACAAGGCCAGAGCGGTGCCGTACGTGATGCGGGAAAAGATAGAAGGCGAATTGGACCGCCTGTTGAGGGAAGGCATCATCTCGCCAGTCGAATTCAGTGACTGGGCGAGCCCGATTGTGCCGGTGCTCAAGGCGGATGGGTCGGTCAGGATATGTGGCGATTACAAGGCCACCATCAATCGGGTGTCACTCCAAGACCAGTACCCGCTACCGAGAGCTTTTTTCAAAATTGGACCTGACCTCAGTTTACATGACCCAGGAGCTGGCGAGTGAGTCGAAGAAGCTGACCACCATCACGACACACAAGGGGTTGTTTGAGTACAACAGATGTCCGTTCGGGATTCGCTCGGCCGCCGCGATCTTCCAACGAAATATGGAAAGCCTCCTCAAGTCGATTCCAGGGACGGTGGTTTTTCAGGACGACATCCTCATTACGGGTTACGATACTGAAGAACACCTCCACAACCTGGAGGAGGTGCTATGCAGACTGGACCGGGTAGGTCTGCGACTGAAAAAGGCGAAGTGCGTCTTCCTAGCTCCAGAGGTAGAATTCCTGGGGATGAGGGTAGCAGCAGATGGGATCAGCCCGACTGCATCCAAGACGGAAGCGATCCAGAGAGCACCCAGACCCCGTAACAGCTGCATTCATTCCTGGGGCTCCTGAACTATTTTGGTAACTTTCTTCCCAAATTGAGCACGCTGCTAGAGCCGCTACACGTGCTCCTACGCAAAGGTCGTGAATGGGTCTGGGGGGACAGCCAGGAAAGGGCTTTTAATAGAGCACGCAATTTGTTATGTTCCAACAATCTGTTAATGCTATATGACCCATGTAAGAAACTTGTGTTAACGTGCGATGCGTCGTCCTATGGTGTCGGGTGTGTGTTGCAGCATGTCAATGCCAAGGGTCAGTTGCAGCCGGTAGCTTATGCCTCCAGAAGTCTGTCCCAGGCAGAAAGGGGCTATGGGATGGTAGAAAAGGAGGCGCTCGCATGTGTATATGCGGTAAAGAAAATGCACCAGTACCTGTTTGGCAGGAAATTTGAGCTGGAGACAGATCACAAACCCCTAACGTCCCTTTTGGCCGACAACAAGGCCATAAATGCAAACGCATCGGCCCGCATACAGAGGTGGGCACTCACGTTAGCTGCCTATGACTACACAATTTGGCACAGACCGGGCACCGAAAACTGCGCCGATGCACTCAGCAGGCTCCCACTAGCCACCACTGAGGGGGCTACCGAGCATGGTGCTGAGATGGTCATTGTGTTGACGCTTTCGGAAGCAAAGGCTCACCCGTGACAGCCCGTTAGATTAAAGTCTGGACAAATAGAGACCCGCTATTGTCTCTAGTCAAGAAATGTGTCCTGAATGGGGACTGGACAGCCACGTACAGGGCATGTCCTGAGAAATTTAAACCATTTCACAGGCGCAAGGATGAACTCTCGATTCAGGCTGATTGCCTACTGTGGGGAAACCACGTAGTCATGCCCCAGATGGGCAGAGAGGTGTTCATCAGAGAACTCCACAATGGGCACCCGGGCATTGTCACGATGAAGGCAATTGCCAGGTCACACGTTTGGTGGCCAGGGATAGACGCTGATCTGGAACTTTGTGTTCGCAGGTGCAACACGTGTGCCCAGCTGGGCCATACGCCCAGGGAAGCCCCCCTTAGCCCCTGGCCATGGCCTGCCAAGCCTTGGTCACGCATCATTGTGGACTACGCAGGTCCTTTCATGCGGAAAATATTTTTGGTTGTAGTAGACGCCTACTCCAAGTGGATCGAGTGTGACATTTTAAATTCAAGCACATTCTCTGCCACGGCTGAAAGTCTACGAGCAATGTTCACCGCCCACGGTCTACCGGACATCTTGGTCAGCGACAATGGTCCGTGCTTCACAAGCACTGAATTCCAGGACTTCATGGCAGGCAATGGAATTAACCATGTCAGAACGGCACCGTTCAAGCCGGCCTCAAACGGCCAGGCAGAACGAGCAGTGCAGATAATCAAACAGGGGATGCTCAGATTCCAAGGGGGTTCCCTACAAACCCGCTTATCACGCCTCCTGTTGGCCTATAGATCCCGACCACACTCACTCACAGGGGTTCCACCCGCAGAGCTACTAATGAAAAGGACGCTCAAAACCCGATTATCCCTTATACACCCCACCATGAAAGAAATTGTCGAGAGCAGGCGCCAGTCACAATATCACTACCATGACAGGAATGCGAGGGAGCGATGTATTGATGTCAATGATCTTGTTTTTGTCCTCAACTACGCTGCAGGGCCCAAATGGCTCGCAGGCACTGTGATTGCCAAAGAGGGAAATAGGATTCTGGTAGTTAAACTTACCAATGGACAAATCTGCCGCAAACATGTGGATCAAATAAAAAGGAGGTTCAGCAACCCCATAGAAGAAGCAGAGGAAGAACACGATATAGAGTTCACTCCACCACAGGTGACCGAACACCGGAACCAAAGGGAGGAGAGCCCAGTCACTGTGGGCAGTCTGGATAGGCCTGAGGCACCGCAAACAGCAGACACTCAGGCCAGCGCCCAACAACTGGAGCCCCAACTCAGGCGCTCTACAAGGGAGCGTAAACCACCAGAGAGACTCAACCTGTGATCCCAATAAGACTTTGGTGGGGGAGGTGATGTCATGTATTCAACCAGCATTGTAACCCAGGTATAAACTGACCTAAGTTGTACACCGTGAGAACACTGACCACTAGGTGGGAGACACTCCTAACCTGGACCTTCAGTTATAAAAGGGGAAGCTCCACCCACCTTCCTCACTTGAGTGCTAAGGAATAAAGGACAGGTCACAGACTGACCTTCTCTCAAGCATGGGCCTCGTGTGCATTTATACTGTGTAGTAAGGACGTATCAACCTTGATATCCAATTCCATTGTATATGTGCTGCAGGGTTAATCATCTTGGGATATGCGATGAACGTTGTTCTTTAAAATTCTCTTCAGGTTCTCTTCAGATTAATAACTCTGTTTATGGGTGCAGAATGAAATGTAAAAGTAGGTGGTCATTATTCTAGTTGCGAGATCTGATTGGACTAATATTGTTGCCGGTCATCTTGTCAGTCCTCCTTTGTTACCCTTCACTTACCACATTTGTAAACAACCCGGGGGCATTGAAACACCATCCGTTATAGAGAAGGTCCACAGTAGCTTATTAAAACAGTCCAATCTGACAACCACATTGTGACACGACTTATTGCACCACTCCATGGCAGCATGAGTGGCATCAATGTGGGAAAACGTAATGATCAGATTTGTTACACTTCCTCATTTCCAAACCATCAGGTATATTTCTGAACACATAACACACCCTCATACTAAGCTCCTCTGTGCATTTTTGTAATAAGAACATAAGAACATAAGAAATAGGAGCAGGAGTCAGCCATTTGGCCCCTCGAGCCTGATCCGCCATTCAATAAGATCATGGCTGATCTGATCATGAACTCAGCTCCATTTCCCTGCCTGCTCCCCATGAGGAGTTGGTCCATTTAAAATAAGTGGACTAACCCCAGCATTACAAGTACAGAGTGATTCAGTAGAAGGGTGTTAAGTAGACATGGAGGCAACCAATTCTATAATCAATCATGATCTGCGTGTGCATATTATGGCTCATTAGCATACTTCATTAATATGGTCCCATTCTTATTTGATTAAGTACATCCCGTATCGTAGAACAGTACTTACAGGATTGAATGTTCATTGAACATGTTTAAAGACCTGCAGAATTCACCTTGTTACATGGGCAAAGCAAGTTAACACAAGGCAGTTAAACTCCGTGTAATTTATTTCACTGATTCTCTGCATTGCACTGAAATAGAGTGTGACATTAATCGCTTCTGATTATTTGGAACATCCTCAGTAATAAATGCTTGCCTTGCCTGCAGGCCCACCAATTAATCAATAGGGAGTTTGCC
Source organism: Pristiophorus japonicus (assembly GCF_044704955.1). Taxonomy (NCBI): domain Eukaryota; kingdom Metazoa; phylum Chordata; class Chondrichthyes; family Pristiophoridae; genus Pristiophorus; species Pristiophorus japonicus. The sequence continues at coordinate 298,948,715 of NC_091979.1, read as the reverse complement.
TTGTATGTGGTCAGGAATATACCTGATAATTTGGAAATGAGGAAGTATATCAAATCTCACATTTCCTTTCCCCACATTGATGCCGCTCATGCCACCATGGAGTGGTGCAGTAAGTCGTGTCGCAATGTGGTTGTCAGATCGGACTGTTTTAATAACCAATAGTGGACCTGCGCGATAACGGATGGTGTTGCAAAGATACTTGGGTCATTTACAAATGTGATAAGTGAAGGGTAACTATGATATATTCTTTACGATATCACAAACATAAACACTTCACAAGATGGCTCCAATACATGGTGTGACTTTTATTGTATTTCCAGCAGCAGTTGCATTACCACTAGGTGGAGCAGTAGTCCACTAGGTCGAGCTCTATATTACACTTCTCCCTCCTTAATGAATAAATAATTATAACAAAATAATCATCATAGATAATGTGCATGGTTATACACAAAAGATATGTGGACTTATTTTGCCATATTTACAAATCAAACTTAGCCATTGGTTTTCTGTTTTGAAGAGGATACCTTTGTTCTCAAACAGAACTTTCCAAACTTGTTGTCGAACTTAAACTCATCCTAGGCTGAACCTGAGGAAAGTTTTTCTCCAAGGGTAACCCTTGATCTACATTTGAACTCTCTACAACTTCAGACTGTTTGTCTGCCTGACTCGGACTCAGATTTAAATTCTGACTTTCTCTTAGACTTGTTTCTAGTACATCTGATGTAGGATTTACTACTGGTACTCTACTTGTAACAAGACTATCTGACTCATCAGAATAATTGAGTCATTCCAACTTTCAACTCCTTCCACATCTGTAGGTAAAATATGATCTATGTGAACAAACCTAACCTTTCCATAATAGTTCAAAAGAACCACATATGATCGAAGTTCAGTGACATTCTTGGGAGTAGGTGCATTTCTGATTGCATCCAGCTTTCCCTTGGTTGGATGCAAACCATCTTTGTCTACTCTGTGCCCTCAATACTCCACTGAGTTTTGAAATAACTCACAATTGTGAGCAGACACTCATACTCTGTGCTTCTCTAGCTGTTTAAGAGTACTTCAATCAATATGCTTTTATAGATTTGCTTATTTGGTGCTGAAATGAGTATGTCATCTAAATAACATACTACCCCTTCAATACCTTGCAAAATATGGTTCATCACCCCTTGGAATATGGCAGGGGTGGAAGACAGTCCAAATGTCAGCCTATTAAATTGATATAGGCCTAGATGAGTATTTATAGTCAAGCATGGCTTGGACTCCTCATCTACTTCAAGTTGTAAGTAGGCATTTGTCAGATCTACCTTTGAGAAGATCTCACCACCTGTCAACATTGTGAACAGATCTTCTACATTCGGCAATGTATTGGATAGATTACCCTCTAGAACCTGGTTTATGGTTACTTTATAATCACCACACAACCTTACCTTATCATCTCACTTAGGTACAACAATGGTGTAGCCAAATTACATACATCTATCTTAGAGATAATGTTCTCAGTCTCTAGTCTTTTGAGTTCTTGCTCAATTTTCTCCTTGAGTGCGTATGGTATGGGACGTGGCTTGCAGTAAACTGATCTAGTGTCCTTCTGTACCCTGACACTCACCTTGAAGTCTTGGATCGGACTGTCCGTTTCATAGGCCAACTTCGGATACTGCTTGATGACATCATCTTTCAATGCAAATTTTATTTCTGCACGGAAAATCTAATTCCATTCCAGCTTCAGTGATCCCAACCAATTTTTACCTATTAAGGCAGGCTTGTCTCCTGCCACTACTAAGAGAGGCAAGCTCTGAAACTGATCCTGGTATTTCACCGGTACGGTGATACGTCCTGCTCTCATGAGTAGCCTCGCAGCTCTTACTTCTACTTTTCCAATGGGAAACCACGCAACTTGTTGAGATATAACGATTTCGGTACTATGCTCATGGATGCACCAGTGTCGATTTCCATGGTTATCCTGGTTCCTGCAACGTCTATTTGGATGATGGTACTTCGCGAATCGTTATTAGATACCCTTGTGCTCCTGATGTACAGTCCAATACGAGAACCACAGTCTCTGTCACAGGTGGGACAGATAGTCGTTGAGGGAAAGGGTGGGTGGGACTAGTTTGCCGCGAGCTCTTTCCGCCGCCTGCGCTTGATTTCTGCATGCTCTCGGCGACGAGACTCGAGGTGCTCAGCGCCTTCCTGGATGCACTTGCTGCACTTAGGGCAGTCTTTGGCCAGTGACTCCCAGGTGTCAGTGGGGTTGTTGCACTTTATCAGGGAAGCTTTGAGGATGTCCTTGTAACGATTCCATTGCCCACCTTTGGCTTGTTTGTCGTGAAGGAGTTCCGAATAGAGCGCTTGCTTTGGGGGTCTCGTGTCTGGCATGTGGACTATGTTAAGAGTGGAAGCAAGTCTTCCTCGATTCCAAGGGAATGCCTATGATGATGCTCCTGATGACGTGTAACTCCAAAACCTCCTCATTGTGATGCTTCTCTTAAATGCTATGTAGTCTACGGCGGTTTCTACTTATAGCATTGAACATCGGTTTATTCTTCAGTCGGCATGCCTTTGCAAGATGCCCAGTTTTCTTGTAGAAGAAACACTCTGCCTTCACATATGGACAACTTTGAGCAATGTGTTGTCCCAGACATCGATAGCATGACTTCAATGCTCTGTTATCTTGACCAGTTGCTGAGGCCTTGAGGGCCAACTGCCTTTTATTTTTAACTTGCAGACGATTCACCTCAGTTGTCTGACAATTGGAAATGGTGTGAAATTCTTGGGAATATTGCTGTCTGACAAACTATTCAAAAGTCAAGTTAGGGGTTGTCAACAACTTTCTTCTGATTTCTTCATTTTTCATCCCACAAACACAGCGATCTCGCAATTCTCGGGCCTGAAAGTTTCTGAAAAGACAGTGAATGGATAGCTTTTTTAATGCTACAATGTACTCACTGATACTCTCGTCAATGAATTGATCTCGTGTTGCAAAACGATAACTTTCAGCAATTTCCAGGGGCTCAGGACTGTAGTGCTGTTCGAACTTGGTTAGAATCTCCGTCACCGGTATTTCCTTTTGCATTACCATAGTAGTCCACTAGGTGTCCACTAGCTGGAGCTCTATATTACAGCAACAAAGGAAGACTGACAAGGTAACCGGCACCAACATCAGTCCAATCAGATCTTGCAACTAGAATAAAAACTGCCCAATTTTACATTTCATTCTGCCCATAACCAGAGTTATTGTCGCGGATCTTGCATTCAGTGGCTAAGTGATGGTGCTTGACAGTCACCTCAAAGAAAGCTGCCACAAATACAGCGATCTTTGTGGTCTGGATTTCGCCTCACCCAATGTTAGATTGATTCTGGTGCCAATTCAACGAGATCTCCAGCACCAGCAACAGTGATGTCATCAAGCTGACTAAGCAGGCAATGACATTGAAGAATTCTCACAGAGAGCAAACCAGGAAATAAAATGCACTGATTATCCTTCACTTTTCAATAATTTTACAGAGAGCGAAATAAAGATTGGGACATACACATGGGATTAAGGTAGAAGTTGCAATATCACAAACAACGTTTAAAAACATTATTGTATTGTGTTCAAAAATACAGAACCTTTATCATAATTAAAAAATTTGACATTTGACAAATGTAAAATTAGTTTTTCAGGGCCAGAACGGTTGTTCAGCAGTAATTATGATGTACTGTGCCATTAAAAACCCAGTTCCATCTCAAGACTTACATTTTTCGGAGGGTTCTAACAGAAATATTACAGTGTAAAGGGGAAGTTTTCGCCAGTTCAGTGATTTCGCAAAGATTGCGGTCTGCGAGATCTTCAGCAGCGCGCCCTGTGCAGCAACAGGGAATCACTGCCAGCATCTTCTGGATTTCCACATTTCACTGTGCCTGTGCAGATGCTATCACTTTCACAGGGTAATAAAAGCGAATGCTGACAGTTAAGCCGTCATTACAATCACAAAATCCAGGCCATAATCTGACGAGAACCTGAAGAGAATTAATAAAGAAAAACGTTCATCGCCTACCCTAGGATGATTAACCCTGCCGCACACATACAATGGAATTGGATATCAAGGTTATACATTAGATGTGAACGCCTCATTACACAGAAATGCTAGTGCAACCTGGGAGACTATTAATCGCGATCTGAATCTGACCGTTTAATTGAATGGAGTTGAAATAGTGATTGGAATGTGCTGGGAAAATTCCACATTGCACTAAAGACAGACGTCTAGCTCATCATTCGTGGTTGTTGGGTAAACCCATGGACATGTTCCATGGACTGGTGGATAAGCGATGGTATTGCCGGATCATTTGATACATGCAGCACACTCTTCTACATGTGCTAATTGTACAGAATTTATGTCATTGCTTTGTTGCTCTTGAAGGATCTATCAGAAAGCAACTTACATCGGACAAATCACCCATCTCTGCCTTGGCTCAGTACTAGCACCCTTGTCTTTGAGTCAGAAGATTGATGGTTCACACCCCACTCCAGAGAACATCTTTGAGGCTGACATTTCAGTGCAATGCTGAGGGAGCACTGTTAGAGATAATGGAGTATAAATCTATCGACGCCCGGTGTTGGACTCGAAGTTAACATTATGTGCCCAAACCACGAGGCCTGGGATTGGGCTGAAACTGGGCTTTGGGCCTGGTTAATATTAATAGGATGAGCTGCTGGCCCTTGCTGCACCGCCACAGGCAACTGACCCGTTTGGAGAAAGCCACTTTGGGCAATGTAAGTCTCGGGAGTGGAGTGGAGCAGCTGAGCTAGAACACATACTCTTCATGACGCCACAGCATTGATCATTTTTTTAAAAAGCACTTACATTTTTGTCACCCAGCGAGCACTTAAGAATCCTGAGCCCTGCAACATCGAATATCGGCAAGGGAGCTAAAACGTGTGTTACATATGTAAGGGGCCTAATGCCTGTTTTAGGTGGCTGCCAAGAATGCCTGAAGAATCGCCGATCCAATGTTAGGCTGGCGATCTTTCAGATATCTTTTGGGCGCGGGACATTATTCCTGAAACTGGCCTTCGTTGCGCCCGTTCTACGCCCATAAAACATGTGCAAAGAGGTCGAATTTCTACCCCAATGTCCTTCGAATGAGATGTTAAACAAAGTCCCATCTGTTCTCTCAGGAAAAGATTCCATGGCACTATTACAAAGAAGAGCAGAAAAGTTCCACCTGGTGACTTGGCCAAGATTTATCCCTCAACAAACATCGCTAAAAAACAGATTATCCAGTCAGCTATCTCATTGTTGTTGTGGGAGCTTGCTGTGCGCAATTTGACTGCCACCTTTCCGACATTACAACAGTGATCAAACTTGAAAATGATTGAATTGACTGTAAAGCACTTTGATATGCCCTGAGAGCATGAAAGGCATTATCTAAAAGCAAGTTCAATCTTTCTTCATTGTCCAGTTGAGTTGCAGTTGTCTCTCGGTGGCTTTTGTTGAACTGCAAAGGCACACCATGGGAACTGGGCCCACTCGGGCAAGTGTCCAACACACGAGTCTGGGATTGGACTGGCTGTGTCAGTGCTGCTTGTGCAGGACTTTGTCTTTGTGGGTGGAGTGAGGGGAGTAGTTCCTGATGCTGCGGTCCCGGTAGGTACCATAGAGGCACCCTTTCCCCCACACCCATGGTTGTAAAGTCCTGTCCCCTCAGTACAGATTCACACGAGGCATGTAGTGAAGTCAAGGTCACTCTGGACCTGCACCTTTATTTCACAGCTCTGGAATGCTGCACTTGCCTGAGACCTGTCCTTATATACCTGTCTCTTGCAAGTGCACCCCTGGTGGTAAGGTATGCTGGTGGTTACAGGTCATATCTTATTACAGTCATGTATAGCATGTTAGGATACAGTTATATATAATAATGTAAGATACATGACATCACCCTCCCCCAAGGTCTTATTGTATTTATAGGTTCAGTCTCTCAGGTGGTCTACGCTCTCGCGTGGAGCATCTGAGTTGTGGTTCAGTTGTTTGCCTTGGTGTCTGTTTTTCTTTGGGTGTGGTTGGTGGTATCTCGCCTGGGCGGTCTGTTTCGATTGGTGTGATTGTTGTTGACTCGCTTGGGCTGTCTGTTGGGATTGCCCTTTCCTCAGATTGTTCCCTCTGTCTATCCACCATGTGTTGTGCGAGTTCCACATTGTAGTCTGCCTCTGGTTACGCAGTGTTGTTGGTAAATCTGCTTTTGACTTGGTCTACATCCTCCAGCAGGTTTTGCCATTGTCCATTTCTACTACCAGTAGCCTGTTTCCTTCCTTGCCCGTTACTGTCCCTGCAAGCCATTTGGGACCCCTGCCATAGTTTAGTACAAACATTTTGTCTCCTATCTCATTCCATCTCCCCCTCGAATTTCTGTCTTGGTACTCAGTCAGCTTACGGCACTTTGCCTCAATGATTTTGTGCATGTCTGGGAGGATTAATGAGAGCCTTGCTTTTAAAGTTCTTTTCATCAACAGTTGCGCGGGGGGTATCCCAGTCAGTGAGTGCGGATGAGATCTGTATGCCAACAGCAGTCGCGACAGGCGACCCTGCAGCGTGGGACTTTGGATTTTAAGCATGTCTTGTTTAATGATTTGCACTGCTCTCTCCGTCTGGCCATTGGAGGCCGGCTTGAACGGTGCCGTCTTGACGTGATTTATGCCATGGTCAATTATAAAATCTTGGAATTCTGCGTTGGTGAAGCACGGACCATTGTCACTGACCAATATGTCAGGGATTCCGTGCGTTGCAAACATGGTTGCGAGGCTCTCCATAGTGGTGGAGGTTGTGCTTGAGTTTAAAATGGTGCATTCGATCCACTTTGAAAATGCATCTACAACTACGAGGAACATTTTGCCCATGAATGGGCCCGCATAGTCTACGTGCATCCGCGATCACGGTTTGGTAGGCCAGGGCCAGGGGCTCAGGGGAGCCTCCCTGGGGGCATTGCTGAGTTGGGCACAAATGGTGCACCTTCGGACGCAGAGCTCCAAGTCCGCGTCAATACCAGGCCACCAGACATGGGATCTGGCTATGGCCTTCATGAGAACAATCCCCGGGTGCTTGCGGTGGAGCTCCCGGACAAATCCCTCTCTGCCTCACAGAGGCATGACTATTCGGCTACCCCACATCAGGCAGTCTGCTTGTAGTGATAGCTCATGCATACCCCTGTGAAAGGGTTTTAATTCCTCGGGGCAGGCATCACGAGCCTCTGCCCAGTCACCGGTTCGGACACATCTTTTTACTAAGGATAACGTGGGGTCGCTGGGCCGTCCAGGCTCTGATTGGGCGAGCCGTCATGTGCGAACCTGTGGACTCAAAGGCATTCTCACAGTCCTGTTCGTCAGATCCTTCCATGGTCTCCAGGGGTAGACTGCTGAGCGTATCGGCACAGTTGTCTGTGCCTGGTCTGTGCCTTATGGTATAGTCGTAGGACGCCAGCATGAGTTCCCACCGTTGAATTCGCGCCGAGGCGTTGGCGTTTATTGCCTTGCTCTCGGATAGGAGGAACGTGAGGGGCTTGTGGTCGGTTTCTAATGCGAACTTGGCCCTGAAAAGGTATTGGTGCATCTTTTTGACACCATACACCAATGCGAGCGCCTCCTTCTCTACCATTCCGTACCCGCGCTCTGCCCGCGAAAGTGACCTGGAGGCATAAGCTATGGGTTGTAATTTGCCCGCACTATTGACATGTTGCAAAACGCACCCAACCCCATACGCTGACACATCGCATACGAGAACTAGCTTTTTACCTGGATCAAAGAAAGTCAAAACACTGTTGGAATACAGAAGGTTGCGTGCCTTATTGAAGGCACATTCCTGTGCATCCCCCCAAAACCAATCGCACCCCTTCCTGAGTAGCACCTGGGGAGGCTCCAGCAGCGTGCTTAAGTTCTGCATAAAGTTCCCAAAGTAATTGAGTAGCCCGAGAAAGGCGCGCAGTTCTAAGACATTCCGGGGCCTGGGGGCTAGGCGAATTGCTTCTGTTTTGGACTCTGTTGGGCGGATTCCATCAGCGGCAATCCTTCTGCCCAAAAATTCAATCTCGGGTGCGAGAAACAGGCACTTGAATTTCTTGACTCGCAGACCTACCCGATCCAACCGCTTTAGTACTTCCTCCAAATTACGGAGATGGGAGTCAGTGTCCCTGCCCGTGATAAGTATGTCGTCTTGAAATACAACCGTCCCCGGGATGGACTTGAACAGACTCTCCTTGTAGCGCTGGAATATGGCAGCTGCCGACCTGATGCCGAATGGGCATCGATTGTACATGAAAAGGCCTCGATGTGTGTTGATGGTGGTGAGTAGCTTGGATTCCTCGGTCAATTCTTGCGTCATATACGCAGATGTGAGGTCTAGTTTTGAGAAAAGTTTACCTCCAGCCAATGTGGCAAATAAGTCCTCCGCTCTGGGCAGCGGGTACTGGTCCTGTAGGGAGATTCTGTTTATGGTAGATTTGTAGTCCCCACAGATTCGTACGGATCCATCAGGCTTCATGACTGGGACGATGGGACTTGCCCAGTCGCTAAATTCCACAGGTGATATAATGCCTTCCCGCAGAAGCCTGTCTAGTTCGTGTTTAATCTTTTCCCGCAGAAGCCTGTCGAGTTCATGTTCAATCTTTTCCCTCATCACATAGGGTACAGCTCTGGCCTTGTGATGGACCCTTCTAGCATCCTGTGTGATGTAGATTTTGACTTTGGCCCCTTTGAAAGTGTCCACACCTGGCTGAAAGAGATGTTCAAATCGCTTTATAACTGTTGAGCAGGAGGTCCGTTCCACTAATGACATGGCATGGACATCATCCCATTTCCAGTTTAGTTTTGCCAGCCAGCTTCTCCCCAGCAGTGCTGGGGGATCTCCGGGGACAATCCACAGGGGAAGCCGGTTCACTGTCCCTTTGTGTGTGACAGAGAGCATGGCGCTGCCGAGGACTGGTACGATTTCTTTGGTATAGGTCCTTAGTTTGGTGTCGACCCTTGTGAGTTTTAGTCTGTCTCTTTTATGCAGCCACAGTTGTTCAAATTGTTGCGCGCCCATGAGAGATTGACTCGCTCCCGTATCCAGCTCTATGTTGACAGCTATCCCGTTGAGTAGGACCCTCATCATTGTAGGAGGCATCCTGTTGTAGGAGCAGCGGCCATTGATCGTGTTGACCCACTGTACATCGGTGTCCCGGGTACTGTCCCCACCGTCTTCTGGTCTGCTTTCCGACCCATCCGATTCGTATACCAGCCGAGCTGCCGTTTTTTTGCACATGCGGGCAAAATGCCCTGTATATTCACAGTTCCTGCAAACAGCCTGCTGAAATCAACATCCCCTTGACGAGTGCCCACCCCTACACCTCCAGCACAGCCTGCTTCTATTGTTCCCAAAGAATGAGCTGCGTCTGGCTGATCTCTCTTGAGCTTCTCTCAGTTTGTAGTTGATTGCTCGCATTGTGGGTTGATGAGGTGTGAACGGCCGTTCCTGTTGCCCTTGATGGCTTCTGGCACCACTGCCTGCTGTCGAGAGCCTGTTCTCCCAGTTTTGTCTGTGTGTGAGGGTAGCTGCTTGTTTAATGCTGTGAACTTCTTGCTCCGATATTTTGTTAGTTGTCGTACCTGCATTGTAAATCAACCTCGTTTCTTCTTCCCCTATCAAGAGTGTCTGTGCAACCAGTGCTGCTGCCTCTAAGGTCAGGTTCTTGGTCTCTATGAGCTTTCGGAATATGCCTGCGTGGCCTATTCCTTCAATGAAAAAGTCTCCCAGCATTTCTCTGCTCAGTTCATCGGAGAACTCACATAAACTAGCCAACCTCCGAAGTTCCGCCACGAAGTCGGGTATGCTCTGGCCCACACAGCGTCTGTAGTTGTAGAACCTGTGTCTGGCCATATGTAGGCTGCTCGCTTGCTTCAGGTGGTCTCTTACCAGTGTGCTCAATTCTTCAAACGACTTGCTTGCTGATTTCTCGGGTGCCAGCAGATCCTTCATTAAAGCTTATGTTTTCGAGCCACAGCTAGTCAAGAGATGAGCTCTTCTCTTGTCTGCCTTATCGTCGCCTAACCAGTCTTTGGTTACAAAGCTTTGCTGGAGCCTTTCTATAAAGTCCTCCCAATTGTCTCCCGCATTGTACTTTTCATCTCATCCATTGTTCGCCATTCTGTGGATTCTGTAATCCTGTAACTCGTCGCCACTGTAAAGTCCTGTCCCCTCAGTACAGCTTCACACGAGGCATGTAGTGAAGTCAAGGTCACTCTGGACCTGCATCTTTATTTCACAGCTCTGAAACGCTGCACTTGCCTGAGACCTGTCCTTATATACCTGTCTCTTGCAAGTGCACCCCTGGTGGTAAGGTATGCTGGTGGTTACAGGTCATATCTTATTACAGTCATGTATAGCATGTTAGGATACAGTTATATATAATAATGTAAGATACATGACAATGGTTTTCTCTTTTCCTTGCTTATTCTCACCCTTTGTGCTTTTTCTATGTTACTTTCTGACTGCTCTTCCTTTTTATGTCTCTCTTTGCCCACGTCTTTGTTACTCTCTCTATTGTGTTTTTCTCTATTTATCTGTTGCTGTATCTGTTATTTTCTCCTTTATCCTTTCTCTGATTCTCACTCTTTAATCGTGTGTCCTTTTTTGCTTCCTGCCGCTCTGTTTTTATTTCTTTGTGACTCTCTTCCTGTCTCTGTTCCCATCACCCCTTTTTCTCTCTCACTTACCCCCTCAACAGTCATGCAGCTTTTTCTACTTTCTGACAACTGTGCCCGTTTCTGCCAGTATTCTGTAGCTCTCTCGTGCATCGATCTCTCACAATGGGACCACATCCTTGGCGCCTTGGAAAGTTGAGGGAGCGGAAATGGGAAAGAGCAGAAGGTGACTGGAGTTGGCACTGAGCAAGAGATATGTCCACTTTGAAGTTAGCAATTCCAAAGCTAACTGGTACTGTATTTCTGTCACAGGATACACACCCAAACCTCAGAGAGAGAGAGATTGAGAGGAAAAATGGCAGCCTCCTCAGAAAGTGTGATTGATGGGGGTTGGCCCCCAAAGTCACCACACTGATTGAAACACATTGGGAGCGCATTGCATCCAAAACCCAGTTGATGTCATAATGGCCCAGAATTTGCTGGAATGGGCATCTCACGGCATGCTCCATGAGTTGCATTTTTTTCCCTCACCCTTCAGCTATGTCAGAAAATCGCAGGTAGATAAACCCATAAAAAGACCATCTAACTTGTGTTTTATAAAGAGACAAGGAGTACAAGAGTAAAGAGGTAACGATGAATGTACACAACATATTGGTAAGATCACAGTTAGAGTACTGTGCCCAGTTTTGGACACCCCATGATAGAAAGGTCACTAAAGCCACAGTGAGCATACTGCGTAGATTCACCAGGATGATTTCAGGGATGGAGAACGACAGTTATGAGGAGAGACTTGAGATACTAGGACTAATTCCACTAGAGCAGAGAAGGCTAAGAGGAGATTTATTAGAGTGTTTTAAAATGATGGAGTTATTGTACAGAGTGAATAGGTAAAGACTTCCTCCTCTGGTTATGGAATCAGTAACAAAGGACCATCAGAATCACAGGCCGTAGGATAATGAAGAGAAAGGTGGCATGCTTTGCCATTGGAGTGGCACCTTTAAAGAAAAAGTTGGATAAATATTTGAAGCAGAGAATGATACGGTACTATGTGGAGAGTGCAGGGTGGTGAGGTGACATGAAATGGTCTTGTACTGTGCTGTAAACTTGTGTAGTTCTATCGATGTGATAATGTCTGCCCTTTATGAAATATAGATGAATAACTTATCTATCTAGTCCAGTACATCCACATGGTAAAATTAGTAGATATGGTAGTAATTGTAATAGTTTTAATAGTGGTCCCAGGAGTAATATAGCAGTGATGGCAGTGGTTTTAATATTAGTAATAATGGGTTATAATAATAATAATACTGGTTATAATAATTGTAGTTCCAGTTGTGGTAGTTATTGCAATAGCTGTGACAGTAATTATAATAATAGTAGTAGTTGAAGTAGTAGTTTTAATGGTAATATTAATAGTTGTATGACTACTGATAGTAATAATTATTGTTTTGGTAGTTGTTACAATAATAGTAACATTCAACACGTCCAGTTAAGTGTCCAGTTTAAGGAACTCTGTAAATCACTGCCGGGTTATACTGCGTATTTAGTGTCCTGATATACTGCATGTAACAATACCTCGTGGCAGGTATCCCACATTTTGGTTCTCAGTGAGTACCAGATCAAATCTTCATCTATCCTTGTTAGAATTGTCTTTGACTGCAACCCTCATTTCATATCATCGAATGTTTCAAGAAACGTCCATCCCAAGTGTCAGCAGATATGAATTACAATGGCCCAGAAATCCCTCTGGAGACAATTGCCTCCTTGCTGGAGATTTTTTTACAAAGTACCTGGTGGTCTAGGAGGCCTTCTCGTCCCGCACTGCGAAGCGCGCTCCCACCCAGAGGGTTCCCATGCTCAGCCAATCAGGTCGGTATTTCACAGATTCCCATTAATAACACTGAGATGCGCGTATCTGCCAGTTTTCAGTGCTATTAACAGGGAAAGAAACATACACATACTAATAAAAAATAAAAAACAGACCTCACATAATTAAAATTAATTGAAATTAAAGTTAACAAATGCCTTAGAAAAAAACAATATATTTCTGATTTTTTTTAAAGTTTTGTAATTCGGGTTAAAAGTAAATTTACCTTAGTGGGCAGAGTTTTTAACAATACTGTCATATATGTAACCATCACACAACTGTAATGGGATGCAGCCCACCGAATCTAAAACGGAGGCGATCCGTTGTGTGCCCAGGCCCGGCAACACATCGGAGTTGCATCATTCCTGGGACTTTTGAACTATTTCGGGAACTTTCTGCCGAACTTAAGCACATTGTTGGAGCCGTTGCACGTGCTCCTCCGTAAAGGTTGTGAATGGTTTTGGGGGGATTGTCAAGAACGGGCTTTCAATAGGGCAAGGAACCTGCTTTGTTCTAACAAGCTGTTGACCTTGTATGACCCCTGTAAGAAACTGGTTTTAACGTGTGATGCATCATCCTATGGGGTTGGGTGCGTGTTGCAGCAGGGTAATGATGAAGGCCGCCTCCAACCAGTGGCCTATGCCTCCAGGTCGCTCTCCCAGGCAGAGCGTGGATATGGCATGGTCGAGAAGGAGGCACTCGCTTGTGTTTACGGAGTGAAAAAGATTCACCAGTAACTTTTCGGTGGACGGTTCGATTTAGAAACGGACCACAAGCCGTTAACATCCCTGTTGTCCGACAGCAAGGCTGTCAACGCCAATGCGTCAGCTCGCATACAGCGATGGGCCCTCACGCTGGCTGTGTATGACTGCACCATACCGCACCGGCTAGGCACCGAAAATTGCCCTGACACGCTCAGCAGGCTCCCACTGGCCACCACCGAGGGGGCGTCGGAGCAAAGCGCTGAGATGGTCATGGCCATTGAGGCTTTTGACACTGCAGGCTCCCCTATCACATCCCGCCAGATCAAAATCTGGACCAACAGAGACCCCCTTTTGTCCATGATAAAGAAATGTGTTCTGACTGGGGATTGGGCGCCCGCACACGGAGCATGACCCGAGGAGGTCAGACTGTTTCACAGACGGATGGATGACTCTCCATCTAAGCCGACTGCCTGCTATATGGCAGCCGGGTAGTCATGCCCCAGAAAGGAAGGGAAGCATTCATCAGGGAACTCCACAGCGAGCACCCTGGCATCGTACTAATGAAGGCCATTGCCCAGTCACATGTATGGTGGTCGGGGATTGACTCAGACCTTGAACACTGGGCACCCAGCTGGATAATGCCTCCATGGAGGCCCCACTCAGCCCGTGACCCTGCCCACCAGGCCATGGTCATGTATTCACGTAGACTACTCGGCCCGTTCATGGGAAAAATGTTCCTGATTGTTGTCGATGCACTCGAAATGGATCGAGTGCATCATATTAAACTCGTGCACGACATCCATCACCGTGGTGAGTCTGCGTACAGTTTTCACGACCCACGGCTTGCCGGACATTCTGGTCAGCGACAACGGCCCGTGCTTCACCAGCCATGAATTCCAGGAGTTTATGTCGGGTAATGGTATCAAACATGTCTGGACAGCGCCGTTCAAGCCGGCTTCCAATGGCCAGGCGGAATGTGTGGTCCAAGTCATAAAACAAGGCATGCTCCGTATCCAAGGACCCTCCCTTCAGTATCGCCTATCGTGCCTCCTGCTGGCCTATAGGTCCCGCCCACACTAGCTCACGGGAGTCCCGCCAGCGGAATTCCTCATGAAACACACGCTTAAAACGCGGCTGTCCCTCATCCACCCAACCCTGGCAGACATTGTTGAGGGCAAGCGCCAGTCCCAAACCGAGTGCCATGATCGAAACTCAAAGGAGAGGTGACTAGAAATGGATGACCCGGTATTTTTTCTTAATCTTGCTTTGGGACCTAAGTTGCTTGAGGGCACCGTAATTGGCAAAGAGGGGAATAGGGTCATAGTGGTCAGACTCAACAATGGGTAGATATGCCGCAAACATTTGGACCAAGTAAAGAAAAGGTTCAGCATGGACACTGAGGAACCGAGGAAGAGCATGAGATGTTACCCACACCACTGCCAGTGGACGAGCAACAAGGACAATCACCAGCAGGCACAGTCCCTGCGGCCAGCCCGGACAGGCCGCAATCACCTCAGGTGACAGAGATGCATGCCAAGGCTCAGCCACCAGAGCCCCAAATGCGGCGCTCCACGAGAGAGTGTCGACCGCCTGAAAGACTTGACCTTTGACACAAAAAGACGTGAGGAGGGAGGTGATGTCATGTATGTAACCATCATACAACTGTAACCTTCATGTAACCACTGCACACTGCACACATATCCTAGAAATGCACACCTTGACCACAGGGGGTGAACTTGTGGGAGACACTCCTCACCTGGGCATTCAGGTATATAAATGAAGGTCCCACGCAGGGTCAGCACTTCTTGGTCCTGGGAATAAAGTTTAAGATTACGTAGTGATTGTGTCTGCAGTACATGCCTCGTGTGATTTTGTAGCAAGATGCAGGGACACTACAAATACAATGTGCTTATTTAATTTAATTCTATTGTGTTTATGTGTGTTTTTAAACTCTTGCGTCTGTAAAAGTAGGCTATGTGCCAGTTTTTTCAGGCGCAAGATTTTTGAGGACATTTGCCGAGCAAGATATGCGTAAATCCTGCAATCTTGCCCGTACAAATGTCCTTGCTCCCAATCTGTCGTCCTCGCTCCTGATCTGTCGTCCTCGCTCCCGATCTGTCGACCTTGCTCTGGATCTGGCTCCAGCTTAACAGATCGGAAAAGCCGGTTTTCAGCGCATGCGCATTGCGCACAGAAAACCGACTTTTCCTGTGCCTTCCCGTGTCCGTAGACACTCCGTACGGACCCGGGACATCGTAATTTTGAGGCCATTGAATTTAGAGCAGAAAAGCAGGCCATTCAGCCTAACTGGTCCATGCCAATGTTTATGCTGCACACGAGCCTCCTCCCACCTTACTGCATCTCACCCTATCAGCATATCCTTCGATTCCTTTCTCCCTCATCTACTTTTTTTACCTTCCCCTTAAATGCATCAATGCTATTCGCCACAGCTACTCCCTGTGATAGTGAGTTCCACATTCCCACCACTCTCCAGGTAAAGATGTATCTCCTGAATTATTTGTTGGATGTATTAGCGACTACCTGATATTTATAGCCCCTAGTGTTGGTCTTCCCCATAAGTGGAACATCTTCTCTCCGTCTACCCTATCAAACCCTTCATAATCTTAAGGACCTCTGTCAGCTCACCCCTCAGCCTTTTCTTTCCAAGAGCAAAGAGTCTCGGCCTGTTCAGCCTTTGCTGATAGTTACAACCTTTCAAGTCCTGTTATCATCCTTGTAAATCTTTTTCTCTTCTTGTTATTCATTATAATAAGAAATAGGCTATTGACTGAAGAGCGCAAATCTTCAGAAAATTCAGCTTGTCCCCATTGTAAACAGAATAGAAATAAAGAATATAAAGTTGGCAAACATTTAAACAGATCGAAGCATTGAATGGATAAATATATTTAGTAACCTTCAACATGCAGATTCATATGGAATTAAATGTAAACTTATTCAACCATGGAATAATATTGAATATAATTATACCGTGGAATAATAAGACTATCATTCAAAGACACTGCATCAATTTCTTTATGTAATGTGTCCAGAAGGACAAAATTCAGGAGTCAGGTGCTATTTCTTAGATATGTTGGTATGGAAATGGTTTACACTTGGGATCCAGCCTATAATCTTTGATACTTGCTGCTACAGTGAAAAATATTGCATGTCATGCTATGTCAGGCCAAGTCCGGCCATATCAGCCCATGTCGGGTCATATCAGCCGAAATCAGGCCATGTCAGGCCATTTCGGGTCATGTCAGGCCAAATCAGGCCATGTCAAGCATTTCAGGCCATGTCAGGGCATGACAGGCCATATAAGAACATAAGAACATAAGAAATAGGAGCCGGCGTAAGCCATCTGGCCCCTGGAGCCTGCTCCTCCATTTAATGTGATTATGGCTGATCCGATCATGGACTCAGGTCCACTTCCCTGCCCTCGCTCCATGACCCCTTATTCCCTTATCCTTTAAGAAACTGTCTATTTCTGTCTTAAATTTATTCAATGTCCCAGCATCCACAGCTCTCTGAGGCAGCGAATTCCACAGATTTACATCCCTCGAAGAGAAGAAATATCTCCTTATCTCAGTTTTAAATGGGCGGCCCCTTCTTCGAAGATTTTGCCCTCTAGTTCTAGTCTCCTCCATCAGTGGAAACATCCACTCTGCATCCACCTTGTCAAGCCCCCTCATAATCTTATACGTTTCGATAAGATCACCTCTCATTCTTCTGAATTCCAATGAATAGAGGCCCAACCTACTCAATCTTTTCTCATAAGTCAACCCCCTCATCTCCAGAATCAACCTTCTGAACCTTCTCTGAACTGCCTCCAAAGCAAGTATATATTTTCGTAAATATGGAAACCAAAACTGCATGAAGTATTCCAGCTGTGGCCTCACAAATACCGTGTACAACTGTAGCAAGACTTCCCTGCTTTTATACTCCATCCCCTTTGCAATAAAGGCCAAGATTCCATTGGCCTTCCTGATCACTTGCTGTACCTGAATACTAACCTTCTGTGTTTCATGCACAAGTACCCCCAGGTCCTGCTGTACTGCGGCACTTTGCAATCTTTCTCCATTTAAATAATAACCTGCTCTTTGGTTTTTTTCTGCCAAAGTGCATGACCTCGCACTTTCCAACATTATACTCCATCTGCCAAATTTTTGCCCACTCACTTAGCCTGTCTATGTCCTTTTTTAGATTTTTTGTGTCCTCCTCACACATTGCTTTTCCTCCCTTCTTTGTATCGTCAGCAAACTTGGCTATGTTACACTCAGTCCCTTCATCCAAGTCATTTATATAGATTGTAAATAGTTGGGGTCCCAGCACTGATCCCTGAGGCATCCCACTGGTTACTGATTGTCAACTCAAGAATGAACCATTGATCCCGACTCTCTGTTTTCTGTTCATTAGCCAATCCTCTATCCATGCTAATATATTACCCCCAACCCCGTGATCTTTTAACATGTGCAGTAACCTTTTATGTGGCACATTGTCGAATGCCTTCTGGAAGTCCAAATACACCACATTCACTGGTTCCCCTTTATCCACCCTGCTCGTTACATCCTCAAAGAATTCCAGCAAATTTGTCAAACATGATTTCCCTTCATAAATCCATGTTTTTCCAAATGTCCTGCTACTACTTCTTTAATAATGGACTCCAACATTTTCCGAAACACAGATGTTAGGCTAACTGGTCTATCGTTTCCTGCTTTTTGTCTGCCTCCTTTTTTAAAAAGGGGCATTACATTTGCAGTTTTCCAATCTGCTGGGATCTCCCCAGAATCCAGGGAATTTTGGTAAATTACAACCAATGCATCCACAATCCCTGCCGCTACTTCTCTTAAGACCCTAGGATGCAAGCCATCAGGTCCAGTGGATTTATCCGCCTTTAATCCCATTATCTTACTGAGTATCACTCCTTAGTGATTGTGATTGTGTTAATTTCCTCCCTCCGTATAGCCCCTAGACTATCCACTGTCGGAATATTGTTAGTATCCTCTACCGTAAAGACTGATACAAAATATTTGTTCAGAGTTTCTGCCATCTCCATGTTCCCCATTACTAATTCCCCGGTCTCGTCCTCTAAGGAACCAACATTTACTTTAGCCACCCTTTTCCTTTTTATATACCTATAGAAACTCTTGCTATCTGTTTTTATATTTTATAGAAACATAGAAAAATAGGTGCAGGAGTAGGCCATTCAGCCCTTCGAGCCTGCACTGCCATTCAATAAGATAATGGCTGATCATTCCTTCAGTACCCCTTTCCTGCTTTCTCTCCATACCCCTTGATCCCCTTAACCGTAAGAGCCATATCTAACTCCCTCTTGAATATATCCAATGAACTGGCATCAACAACTCTCTGCGGCAGGGAATTCTACAGGTTAACAACTCTCTGAGTGAAGAAGTTTCTCCTCATCTCAATCCTAAATGGCCTACCCCTTATCCTAAGACTATGTCCCCTGGTTCTGGACTTCCCCAACATCGGGAACATTCTTCCCGCATCTAACCTGTCCAGTCCCGTCAGAATCTTATATGTTTCTATGAGATCCCCTCTCATCCTTCTAAACTCCAGTGAATAAAGGCCCAGTTGATCCAGTCTCTCCTCATATGACAGCCCAGCCATCCCTGGAATCAATCTGGTGAACCTTCGCTGCACTACCTCAACAACAAGAACGTCCTTCCTCAGATTAGGAGACCAAGACTGAACACAATATTCCAGGTGAGGCCTCACTAAGGCCCTGTCCAACTGCAGTAAGACCTCCCTGCCTCTATATTCAAATCCCCTAGCTATGAAAGCCAACATACCATTTGCCTTCTTTACTGCCTGCTGTACCTGCATGTCAACTTTCAAGGACTGATGAACCATGACACCCAGGTCTCGTTGGACCTCCCCTTTTCCGAGATTGCTGCCATTCAGATAATATTCTGCCTTTGTGTTTTTGCCCCCAAAATTGATAACCTCACATTTATCCACATTATACTGCATCTGCCATGCATTTGCCCATGCACCTAACCTGTCCAAGTCACCCTGCAGCCTCTTAGTGTCCTCCTCACAGCTCACACCGTCACCCAGTCGTGTCATCTGCAAACTTGGATATATTATACTCTATTCCTTCATCCAAATCGTTAATGTATATTGTAAAGAGCTGGGGTCCCAGCACTGAGCCCTGCGGCACTCCACTAGTCACTGCCTGCCATTCTGAAAAGAACCCGTTTATCCCGACTCTCTGCTTCCTGTCTGCCAACCAGTTCCCTATCCACATCAGTATATTACCCCCAATACCATGTGCTTTGATTTTGCACAACAACCTCTTGTGCGGGACCTTGTCAAAAGCCTTCTAGAAGTCCAAATACACCACATCCACTGGTTCTCCCTTGTCCACTCTGCTCGTTACATCCTTAAAAATTTCCAGAAGATTCGTCAAGCATGAATTTCCTTTCATAAATCCATGCTGACTTGGTCTGATCCTGTCACCGCTTTCCAAATGTGCTGCTATTTCATCCTTCATGATCGATTCCAACATTTTTCCCACTACTGATGTCAAGCTAACCGGTCTATAATTACCAGTTTTCTCTCGCCCTCCTTTTTTAAAAAGTGGTGTTACATTAGCTACCCTCCAGTCCATGGGAACTGATCCAGAGCTGATAGACTGTTAGAAAATGATCACCAATGCATCCACTATTTCTAGGGCCACTTCCTTGAGCACTCTGGGATGCAGACTATCAGGCCCCGGGGATTTATCGGCCTTCAATCCCATCAATTTCCCTAACACAATTTCCCGCCTAATAAGGATATCCTTCAGTTCCTCCTTCTCACTAGACCTACTGTCCCCTAGTATCTTCGGAAGGTTATTTGCATCTTCCTTCGTGAAGGCAGAATCGAAGTATTGGTTCAATTGGTCTGCAATTTCTTTGTTCCTCATTATAATTTCACCTGAATCTGACTGCAAGGGACCTATGTTTGTCTTTACTAATCTTTTTCTCTTCACATATTTATAGAAGCTTTTGAAGTCAGTTTTTATATTCCCTGCAAGCTTCCTCTCGGACTCTATTTTGCTCCTCTTAATTAAACCCTTTGTCCTCCTCTGTTGAATTCTAAATTTCTCCCAGTCCTCAGGTTTGTTGCTTTTTCTAGCCAATTTATATGCCTCTTCCTTGGCTTTAACACTATCCTTAATTTCCTTTGTTAGCCATGATTGAGCCACTCCCCCGTTTTATTTTTACTCCACACTGGGATGTACAATTGCTGAAGTTCATCCATGTGATCTTTAAATGTTTGCCATTGCTTATCCACCTTCAACCCTTTTTTGTATCGTTTGCCAGTCTATTCTAACCAATTCACGCCTCATACCGTCGAAGTTACCTTTCCTTAAGTTCAGCACCCTAGTTTCCGAATTAATTTTGTCACTCTCCATCTTAATAAGGAATTGTACCATATTATGGTCACTTTTCCCCAAGGGGCCTCGCACAACAAGATTGCTAATTAGCCCCTTCTCATTACACATCACCCAGTCTAGGATGGCTAGCTCCCTAGTTGGTTCCTCGATATATTGGTCTAGAAAACCATCCCTAATACACTCCAGGAAATCCTCCTCTACCACATTGCTACCTGTTAGGTTAGCCCAATCAATGTGTAAATTAAAGACACCCATGATTACTGCTGTACCTTTATTGCACACATCTCTTATTTCTTGTTTGATGCAGTCCCCAACCTCACTACTGCTGTTTGGTGGTCTATACACAACACCCACTAGCGTTTTCTGCCCTTTGGAATTCCGCAGCTCCACCCATACCGTTTCCACATCATCTAGGCTAATATCCTTTCTTACAATTGCATTGATTTCATCTTTAACCAGCAACGCCACCCCACCTCCTTTTCCTTTCTGTCTATTCTTCCTAAATGTTGAATACCCTTGGATGTTGAGTTCCCAGCCTTGGTCCCCCTGGAGCCATGTCTCCGTGACGCCAATCACATCATATCCGTTAACTGCTATCTGCGCAGTTAAATCATCCACCTTATTCCGACTGCTCCTCGCATTGAGGCACAGAGCCTTCAGGCTTGTTTTTTTAACACACTTTGCCCCTTTAGAATTTTGCTATAATGTGGCCCTTTTTGTTTTTTGCCTTGGGTTTCTCTGCCCTCCACTTTTACTATTCTCCTTTCCATCTTTTGTTTCTGCCTCCTTTTTATTTCCCTCTGTCTCCCTGTATAGGTTCCCATCTCCCTGCCATATTAGTTTAACTCCTCCCCAACAGCACTAGCAAACACTCCCCCTTGGATATTGGTTCCGGTCCTGCCCAGATGCAGACCGTCCGGTTTGTACTGGTCCACCTCCCCCAGAACCGGTTCGAAAGTCCCAGGAATTTGAATCTCTCCTCAAGCCACATATTCATCTGAGCTATCATGCGATTCCTACTCTGACTAGCACGTGGCACTGGTAGCAATCCTGAGATTACTACTTTTTTCTTGCTCGTTTACTTTCATAGTTTATCTTCCCTTTCTTAATCATTTTTTTAGTCATTCTTTGTTGGCTTTTAAACACTTCCCAATCTTCTGTCATCCCACTAGTTTTGGCCACTTTGTATGCACTTGATTTAATTGGAAACCGTCCTTTATTTCTGTAGTTAGCCACGGATGGTTCTCTTTTCTCTTACAACCTTTCCTCCTCACTGGAAGATATTTTCTTGAGAGTTGTGAAATATCTCCTTAAATGTACGCCACTATTCAACAACCATCCTACACTTTAATCTGTTTTCCCAGTCCACTTTAGCCAATTCTGCCCTCATCCCTTCATAGTCTCCTTTATTTAAGCTTAGTACGCTGGTTGGAGTCCAACTTTCTCACCCTCCAGTTGAATTTGAAACTCAATCATGCCATGATCACTCATTCCAAGGGGATCCTTTACGAGGAAATTGTTTTTTAATCCTGTCTCATTACACAGGACCAGATCTAAGATAGCTTGCCCCCTGGTTGGTTCTATTACATACTGCTCAAGGAACCCGTCCCTTATGAACTCTTACTCAAGGCTACCCTGACCAATTTGATATCAGGCCATGTCAAGCATGTCAGGCCATTTCAGGACAAATCAGGTCATGTCAGGTCATGTAAAGCCATATCAAGATATATGGGGTCATTTCAGGCCATGTCAGACTATGTTAAGCCAAGTTAGACCTTTCCAGGCCATGTCAGGCCATGTCAAGCAATGAAAGACCATGTCAGATCACATCAGAAATGTCAGATTATCCGATTACTGTGAACCTGACATACCTTGAGGCGGGTTGCCAGTGAGAGGCTGCTCGGCCTCATAACTTCAAGAAAGTGCCTGGAATTTCCATGGATTAAAATAATCTATGTTCCGTTCAGCTTGGGGGGCGAGAGGGGGAATCATAGGACAATTAAAATTGATTGTGTATTTTTCGTAGCTTTAAAGATATTGATGATGAGGTAAAAAGGCTGTTTGACTATGTGGGGCGGTTGGAGGCGGGAAGTCATGTGATGAAACCTCTAGGAATGCATCCAATCAGAGTTGGAGATGCTAGAATAGCTGCTGGCAGGCGAAGATTGAGCAGCCTTTGGCCGCCTGCTGTGTAAGTGGAGGGGGTTGATGGAGCTATTGTACAGACTGAATAGGTAAAGACTTCCTCCTCTGGTTATGGAACCAGTGACGAAGGACCATCAGTATCACAGGCAGTCGGATAGTGAGGAGAAAGGCGGAATTCCACACTTGCAACTGATTGGCTTAATTTTATTAATAAAAAATACACATCACTGTTAACTGAATGATGCTGATTGATTTAAATATTAACCAACAGGTAGGACAAAATAACAAGCAAGAAGAAGTAGCAATCTATGGAATAGGCTTGCACTGGCATCTGTGGAAGCAGTTCATAATGATTTATTCAAAGACACGTTCTGTAGATTTCTTTCAGAAAATAATATTTTGGGATACAGTGTCTGAGTAATTTGAGACATGACGCGCTGAGTGTAGTGTGCTTGAGAGGAACAGGTGACTGTGGACCTTCGTTCCCAATATTCTCCACCACTAGGGTTTCCTCAGCTCATGTCTGGGTCTGTTGTACCCTCATTGTTAGAGAGTGGTTGCTGTGATTAGCCAACAGCTCCCTTATCATTGGATCATGCGACTACCTGGATGATAGAAGGTGAACTAGATGGAATTTGGTCTATTTTAGTCTATCAATTCCTAGGTTCCCAACCAAAAAGTTCTGAATTCAAATTCTATCATGGCAAGTGTAACATCTGATGATTTGTGAGGTGCCACCAGTAAAAAATGTCCCTGAAAGCTGCTGGATTTCCGTCAAATCCCAACTGGTTCACTAATGTTCTTCGGAGAAGGAAATCTGCTGTCACTAACCTGGCCTGGCCTACACGTGACTCCAGTTCTACACAATCTGGCATGTCTTAATGACCTCTGATGCTAGCCAGCATCCTCTAGGGTGGGCAATTAGTGCACAATTACCAACATTTCCCAGACGCCGAGAACAAATTAAAAAATGAACAGCCATGTGGAGCTGGCAATTGTACACAGCTTAAAAAATAAGCGATTCAGCTGAGGAAAGAAGTGGCGTTCTTACTGCTGAAGTGTTCCCCTTCCTCCTCACTAATTCATCCAGGATAATCTGTATTGTGCATCTCCTCCTGCTGCTGGGTTCAGTTAATTGCAATCACCAGGACTCACTTGTCCGATTAATCTTCTCAATTTTACCTCTGTGCCTACATTGACATCAGCTGGATTAACATAATTCCTTCATTCATCTCAATCAGGGCACCGGAGGGACTGGAGTGCATCATCACGCCCGGCAACCAAATTTTAATTTGATTTTACGTTTTTAAGTTTAATTTGTTTTAATTGCCGGTGCTTTTAGTGTCCCCCTTCCCTTTTATAGGGGGCACTGGGGAAAATTGTGATTTTAGTGCCCAAAAAAAAAAACCAAAAAAAAGAAAAACACAAAAAAAAAAGGGGGAAAAAAAAAAAGGGCCTTGTAAATGTCTGGAGTGTCACCCAGGTCGGGTGGCACCGTTTAATGTTTTTTTGTTTTGCAGATGAACTCCAAAAAGAGTTTCATCTCAATCAGGGCACCGGAGGGACTGGAGTGCATCATCACGCCCGGCAACCAAATTTTAATTTGATTTTACGTTTTAAAGTTTAATTTGTTTTAATTGCCGGTGCTTTTAGTGTCCCCCTCTCCTTTTATAGGGGGCACTGGAAAAAGGAAAAAATTTGATTTTAGTGCCCCAAAAAAAAAAAAAAAAAAAAGGGCCTTGTAAATGTCTGGTGTGTCATCCAGGTCGGGTGGCACGGATACATGTTTTATGTTTTGCAGGTAGACTCTAAAAGAGTTTCATCTCAATCAGGAAATTAACTTGTTGGGAAACTCAGTTGATAATTGAAAATCTTATCAACAGATTACTAAGTAAAATTTTTGGAATTGAGGAAATTGTTAAACTGTAATAGTAAAGCTACAGGACCATACAAAAATGGTGGACAGGAAAAGACCAGCTGGTCCATCAATTCTGCCCCATATTCATGACGGCTGAAGCTTCATGACTAGATACTTCCCAACTCCCCAGTAACCATGCAATCTCCAGAGCGGCAAAAACCCAGGAACAATAAGGGAAAACAAAACTCTGAAAAATTCCTCCCAGGGGCACTAAGGGAAGGAATGACTGCAGGGGGTCAGTATAATTGAGGCTTTTTTTTTGCACTTTCTCTTTATTTGGGCTGAGTAATATGTAGGGAATGTTTTTTGTGTTTTTGGTTCTGATTTTTTTGGTGCAGGGCGGCCTCTCTTAGGTTGCTCTGCTCTTTAGCTCAAGATAATCAGTTGCGCACCCAGCCTAGCGCCCTAAGAGAAGTGTGGACCCTTAGTGCTCCACTCCACTGTCTTGGACCCCCTTGCCACTGGACCAAGACTTTGCTCAGCTAAGCCCGTGTGCTGGCCGGTGTGCAATGGCCACCCCACGTTAAAAGAACTCATGCACAGGCATCTTCCACCCTTCAATATGAAGTTCAGGACCTGGTACACCAGGACCCTCACGGACAACTCCAACAGCAACAGGCCAGAACGCCGCACCGCCATAGTTGCCCGGGAAGTTAGACACTTCGATGTCAATAAACGAGAGCCGGCGGACAGGGAAAGACCAGCTCAAGGAACAAGGTGGAGGTCACACTTTCTTCTGGAAAGGCAAACCAGAGGAAGAACGGCGCCTCTACGGAGTCGGTTTCACCGTCAAAAATGAGCTGGTCGACCGCCTCAGAGACTCCCCCTGCAGGATTAACGAACGTCTCGTGACTCTTCGACTCACCTTATCCCGGAACCAGTCATCAGTGCGTACACCCCGACACTCAATGCAACAGATGAGACCAAGGAGGGTTTTTACTCCAGCCTCAAACAATCCCTGTCCCGCGTCCCTAAGGGCAACAAACTGATCCACCAGAGGGACAAGTACAAGGCATCGTGGCAACACACTCGCTCCAAATACTGGCACCTGCTCGACTATGTCGTTGTCCGAGCCACGGATTGCGAGGATGTGCGCATCACCCATGCCACGACAGGAGCTGATGACTGCTGGATGGACCACCGCCTAATCTGATCCATTATCAACATCAACATAGCCCCAAGTGACTACAGCAGCAGAAGCAGTGCCGCAAAAAAATCAAGGCGGGGCACTCAAAGATCCAGCTAAGAAAGCCCTATACAGCCAGCGCCTCACTGCTAACTTGGCGACACTTGATGACCCCGAAACGCAGAATGCCCACAGTGCTTGGTCTGCCCATAACCAGTGCCTGCAAAGAGACAGTCGGTCACTCAACTAGGATACACCAGAACTGGTTTGATGAGAACTTCCAGGAGATCCAAGAGCTAATAAATCACAAGCACAGGGCATGTCTGAACCTAAAATAACATCCCAACTCGGGAGCAGCAAAGCAGCTTTACAGACAGCTTAAAGCCGAGGTCGAACAAACAAACAGGGATATAAAGAATAGATGGTGTGTGGAGAAAGCTCAGGAGATTCAGCAGCTGGCCGACAGCCATAATGTGCGAGGATTCTTCATCGCAGTCAAGGCCACCTACTGCCCAAGAACCCAAGGCCCCACCCCACTGCTGGCCAAGAACGGGGAGACACTCATCAAGGACACCGAGGCATTCAAGGCCCGCTGGAAGGAGCATTTCGAAGATCTCCTCAATCTGCCTTTGACTCGAGTGTCCACGACTCCATCCCGCAGCATGCGACCCGCCATCATCTCAGCAAAACCCCAGCCCATGAGGTAGAAAAGGCCATCCACCAGCTCAACAACAAGGCATCAGGAGCGGATAAAATCTCTGCTGAGGCACTAAAGTATGGCTGAGAGGCACTGTTGGCACAAATGCATGACCTCATCTCTCTCATCTGGAAGGAGGAGAGCACGCCGGGAGATCTCAGAGCTGCCGTAATCGTGACTATCTTTTAAAAATGGGACAGGTGCGATTGCGGCAACTACAGAGGGATCTCCCTGTTATCACTGTGAAGGTCATCGTTAGAATCCACCTCAACCGTCTTCTTCCTGTGGCTGAGGAGCTTCTCCCGGAGTCACAATGCGGATTCCTTCCACTACGGGGCACAACGGACGTGATCTTTATGGCACGATAACTGCAAGAGAAATGCAGGGAACAGCACCAACCCTTGTACATGGCCTTCTTTGAACTTACAAAGGCCTTCAACACTGTCAACCGTGAGTGACTATGAAGCGTCCTCCTCTGTTTGGGCTCACTGCAATGCTCCACCTCACACTCAACCAGCTCCCCGCTGAGTGGAACTAAACTACAGAACCAGTGGGAACCTGTTCAACCTTCGTCATCTCCAGGCCAGATCCAAGACCGTCCCAACCTCTGTCGTCGAGCTACAGTACGCGGACTACGCTTGCGTCTGCGCACATTCAGAGACTGAACTCCAAATCATAGTCAACATCTTCACTGAGGCGTACGAAAGCATGGGCCTTACACTAAACATCCGTAAGACAAAGGTCCTTCACCAACCTGACAACGCCACACAGCGCTGCCCCATACCTCAGGAACCTATTATCAGCAAGGGCAGACAGCGACAACACCGTCTCCATTGCACCAGCACAGCCTTCGGCCGCCTGAGAAAAAGAGTGTTCGAAGATCAGGCCCTCAAACCTGGCACCAAGCTCATGGCCTACAGGGCTGTAGTGATACCTGCCCTCCTGTATGGCTCAGAGACGTGGACCATATACAGTAGACACCTCAAATCGCTGGAGAAATACCAATGATGTTTCCGCAAGATCCTGCAAATCCCCTGGGTGGACAGACACACCAACGTTAGTGTCCTTGATCAGGCCAACATCCCCAACATCGAAGCACTGACCACACTCGACCAGCTCTGCTGGGAAGGCCACATTGTTCGCATGCCAGACACGAGACTCCCAAAGCAAGCGCTCTATTCGGAATTCCTACACGGCAAGTAAGCCCCAGGTGTGCAGAGGAAATGTTTCAAGGACACCCTGAAAGCCTCCCTGATAAAGTGCAACATCCCCACTGACACCTGGGACTCCCTGGCAAAGGCAGACCCAAAGTGGAGGAAGAGCATCTGGGAGGGCGCTGAGCACCTTGGGTCTCGTCGCTGAGAGCATGCAGAAACCAAGCGCAGACAGTGGAAGGAGCGTGCGGCAAATCAGACTTCCCACCCACCCTTTCCTTCAACGACTGTCTGTCCCACCTGTGACAGAGACTGTAAACATAGAAACATAGAAAGTAGGTGCAGGAGTAGGCCATTCGGCTCTTCGAGCTTGCACCACCATTCAATATGATCATGGCTGATCATGCAACTTCAGTACTCCATTCCTGCTTGCTCTCCATACCCTTTGATCCCTTTAGCCGTAAAGGCCACATCTAACTCCCTTTTGAATATATCTAACAAACTGGCCTCAACAACGTTCTGTGGTAGAGAATTCCAAAGATTCACAATTCTCTGAGTGAATAAGTTTCTCCTCATCTCGGTCCTAAATGGCTTACTCCTTATCCTTAGACTGTGACCCCTGTTTCTGGGCTTCCCCAACATTGGGAACATTCTTCCTGCATCTAACCTGTCCAATCCCGTCAGAATTTTATATGTTTCTATGAGAGCCTCTCTCATTCTTCTAAATTCCAGTGAATATAAGCCTCGTCGATCCAGTCTTTCTTAAAATGTCAGTCCTGCCATCCCGGGAATCAGTCTGGTGAACCTTCACTGCACTCCCTCAATAGCAAGAATGTCCTTCCTCAGATTAGGAGACCAAAACAGTACACAATACTCAAGGTATGGTCTCACCAAGGCCCTGTACAACTGCAGTAAGACCTCCCTGCTCCTATACTCAAATCCCCTCGCTATGAAGGCCAACATGCCATTTGCCTTTTTTACTGCCTGCTGTACCATGACACCCAGGTCTCGTTGCACCTCCCCTTTTCCTAATCTGTCACCATTCAGATAATAATCTGCCTTCCTGTTTTTGTAACCAAAGTGGATAACCTCACATTTATCCACATTATACTCCATCTGCCATGCATTTGCCCATTCACCTAACCTGTCCAAGTCCCCCTGCAGCCTCCTAGCATCCTCCTCACAGCTCACACTGTCATCTGTAAACTTGGAGATATTACATTCAATTCCTTCGTCTAAATGATTAATATATATTTTAAATAGCTGGGATCCCAGCACTGAACCTTGCGGTACCCCACTAGTCACTGCCTGCCTTTGTGAAAAGGACCCGTTTAATCCTACTCTTTGCTTCCTTTCTGCCAACCAGTTCTCTATCCACGTCAATACATTTCCCCCAATACTATGTGTCTTAATTTTGCACACTGTAATTCCCGTATTGAACTGTTCAGTCATATAAGAATTCACTCTTACAGTGGAAGCAAATCTTCCTCGATTTCTAGGGACTGTTTATGATGATGACTCCACTGAATTCTGCTGTTACTGTAGCTAAAAAATATCCGCCGCTGACTTTAGCGGCTGCCCGACATTCGCGCCTTAGGAACCCTCCAACCAAATTTCTAGCCCTAATCCACTTCACCATTCACTGTTCATTTTGAGAATTCCTTATAATTTATTTCTCCTGCGTTACTCGCAGCAGTGTGTGGGAGAGTAATCTTTAATTCCTGGGGACTTACGGTCAATCCAGGAGGGTTGGCAACCCTAAACTTGGTCCTGACTCAAAGGCCTCTTCCCACAGTAGCTGTTGCCCCTATTGCAACCCGCCAGATTTTAGTCCCTTCCAAATGGATACTCTTGGTGCCAACATCTTACTTTAGCCTCTAATTTTGCTCGCTCCCAAGTGGAGCTCTTTGTCATGGATGCCCATAATTTAGCAACACTGACCTCTTTTAATAACAAGTACCCCTGTTGGAGTTGCTTGCTCAATAATTGTTAATAATTAAATTAATCTGTGAATAAATATTAACAGGTTTCCATACCAGCTTGATCTACAGACTGATAAGTGTTACTTAAGTAAAATCATACATATTAGAATTTCGAAGAATGAGAGGGGATCTCATAGAAACATATAAAATTCTGACGGGACTGGACAGGTTAGATGCAGGGAGAATGTTCCCGATGTTGGAGAAGTCCAGAACCAGGGTTCACAGTCTAAGGAAAAGGGGTAAGCCATTTAGGACCGAGATGAGGAGAAACTTATTCACTCAGAGAATTGTGAATCTTTGGAATTCTCTACCACAGAACGTTGTTGAGGCCAATTCATTGGATATATTCAAAATGGAGTTAGATGTGGCCCTTATGGCTAAAGGGATCAAGGGGTATGGCGAGAAAGCAGGAATGGGGTACTGAAGTTGCATGATCAGCCATGATCATATTGAATGGTGGTGCAGGCTCGAAGGGCCGAATGGCCTACTCCTGCACCTATTTTCTATGTTTCTATGTTTCTATATACAGTTAATGAGAATGAATAATCAATCGCTCCAAATAAATAATTAATTCACAGGGTAAATAAATGATTCATTGACTTCAAATAATTCCCTGACTAAATCATCTGTTGGCTCTGAGGGACAATTGATTCAGTAGCTGAAGGGAATGAATAAACAAATGATCAATTGCTTCAAAGCAGTTGAATAGCTGTCAAACTGAAATAAAATAACGTTAAGTAAATTAATCGGCAACTAAAATAAATAAAGTGTTCATGACCCAATTGATTGCTGAACTGAACGGAACTGAATTTGGCAGGAAATGTTCCTGACAAGTTATTCAGGTCCTGGCCCCGTTGTATTCCAAGTTCCACATCAATGCTTAATGCCCCTGGGCGTTGTCACTAGGGCCGTCTCGCACATGCTCACCTTTTGCACAGATAGAAAGAAAAAAAAACTTTCATTCATATAATGGCTTTCATGAAAAAAAATTGCCACATTGGCGAATAGTTGACTTCCTTGTCCTACACAAAACAAAGAAAGACTTATAGCGCCTTTCACATTCGCAGGACCTCCTAAACACTTTGCAACCAATGTAGTACTTTTTAAAGTGTAGTCACTGTTTTAATGTAGGAAACGCGGCAGCCAATTTGCGCACAGCAAGCTCCCACATATAGCAATGAGATCATCTGTTTTAGTGATGTTGGTTTGGGGATAAATACTGGCCTTGACAACCAGGGAAACCTCCACTGCTCTAAATAGTATCATGGGATCATTTACATCGACCTGAGAGGGCAGATGGGGCTTCGGTAAAAAATCTCATTCAAAAGACGGCACCTCCGACAATGCAGCACTCCCTCAGTTCTGCACTGGGATTGTCAGCACGGAATGGGACTTGAACCCACAATCTATGTAACTCAGAGGTGAGTGTGCTAGCAACTGAGCCACTGCCGACAGCTAATAGACCTATCCTGAGAGGAAGGTTTCACAAATGAGGGTGGAGACCCAGCATTCTCTCCACCCACCTGGTTAACACCCCAGAGACTTGTGTACACAAGGAGGTGAGCAGAGGAGAAGAGGGTTAAACCTCTAAGGCTGTATAATGTAGGGTGTTTGTTTTTTCACTCTACTCTGATTCTGAGACCACAGAACTTTTGGTGGGAAAGCACAACACGTGACACAAAACTTTAGGCATAACCCAGTGTTCAGTTTTATTATGGAACAAGAACCCGACTATAAACTACAGGACTAGACTACTGAGAGAAATTTGACTTTAGACATACAATCACCAGATCCGGCTTGTAGCTCTTCTTCTGTCTGTTCTCTGCAGCGCCTGTTCCTTTCGTGTCCTTCATCTCTTCCTCCTGCATCTGTTTAGCCCTATCCCCTCCTTCCTTCCTGTCCTCTCCTTTCTCCTGTTCTCTCCTTCCTGTCCACTCCTTCCTGTTCTCTCCTTCCTTCCTGTCCTCTCCTCTCCTTCCTTCCTGTTCTCTCCTTTCTTCCTGCTCTCTCCTGCTCTTCCCGTTTTCCTTGCTTGTATATATCTAGGGTTTGAATACGTTCCCACTGTAACGAGATTCAATTTAATGATCCAGTGAACTGTTTCAGTGATAAGGTTTAATTTGTATGCAAAACATACTTGCATTCGCTGAAATGCTGTTAACCCAAAAATGTGCACCTTGTGAGGGGGTCCTTTGTTGTTACAGACTCGACATCTCCAGAGGCACCTTCCCCACCCTGGTTAAATCGAGTTCGGGGCTAAAGCATGAAGTTATGCATAAAGTCAGTTTTTTTCCCCTGTTCACAGGATGTTCTTAATTGTCCAGTTTAATTCCACAGCCTGTATCAGGTTTATTAGTTCATGGTCTGTGTTTTTTCTGAAGATTAGTAACCTTACAATCAATGAGAAATAACTGTTTGGAAGGTGGCTACAGAGTATTCTTTATGAGCATTGTAAACACGCGAGGATTTATTGATTTTTAAGATTTAATATGTGCAGTGGCTGAAAGTTAATGACTTTAAAAATGAGGCCTGGTCTGGAGTTTGAAGCCCAGGGTAGGATTTCACAGCTTGCGTAAACGTCCCTGATAAATTCTGTGAGATCGCCCAATTAGTCTGGGTGGTGGCAGTTGTCCCTGAATAATCAACTGCAAGTCGTCTGATGAGCTATGGTCAAAAGATGCTCTCCCAGTGTAACGTTTGCACCTGTGTGTATGCTCCCAGTTGTGTAGAGCCGGGTTAAAGGGGCTGCTCCTCAATTTCTGGCTGCACTTCAGTCCCACACTCCTGATCTTTGGGCACCCTGTGCGGAGGGGAGCGGGTAGGTCCGAGGGCCTCCTCGTAGGACTGCTCCTGGGCACAGCCAAGGGTGCCATCAGCCGGTCCAGGCAGCGGGCGGTCGAGGGGGTCGTTCAACCTGACTGCCTGCCTCTCTTCCGCGGTTACATCCGGGCCAGGGTGCCCCTAGAGATGGAGCACGCGGTGTCCACCGGTACGGTCGCGGCCTTCCGCGAGAGGTGGGCACCGGAGGGACTGGAGTGCATCATCACGCCCGGCAACCAAATTTAAATTTGATTTTATGTTTTAAAA
Organism: Pristiophorus japonicus; assembly: GCF_044704955.1. Lineage (NCBI taxonomy): Eukaryota > Metazoa > Chordata > Chondrichthyes > Pristiophoridae > Pristiophorus > Pristiophorus japonicus. The sequence continues at coordinate 298,915,976 of NC_091979.1, read as the reverse complement.
GTTAATTTGTTTTAATTGCCGGTGTTTTTAGTGTCCCCCTCCCCTTTTATAGGGGGCACTTGGAAAAAAAATGATTTTAGTGCCCAAAAAAAAACCCAAAAAACCCAAAGAAATACAAAAAACCCTCCAAATAAAATACAAAAAAAGGGGGCTTGAAAATGTTTGGTGTGTCCCCCAGATCGGGGGGTATGATTTAATGTTAGTTGTTTTTCTCCTAAAAGAGTTGTAGAGTCGGGTTAAAGGGGTGCTCCTCAATTTCTGGCTGCACTTCAGTCCCACACTCCTGATCTTTGGGCACCCTGTGCGGAGGGGAGCGGGTAGGTCCGAGGGCCTCCTCGTAGGACTGCTCCTGGGCACGGCCAAGGGGGCCACCAGCCGGTCCAGGCAGCGGGCGGTCGAGGGGGTCGTTCAGCCTGACTGCCTGCCTCTCTTCCGTGTGTACATCCGCACCAGGGTGTCCTTGGAGATGGAGCACGCGGTGTCCACTGGTACGCTCGCGGCCTTCCGCGAGAGGTGGGCACCGGAGGGACTGGAGTGCATCATCACGCCCGGCATCCAAATTTTAATTTGATTTTATTTGTTTTAAAGTCTAATTTATTTTAAATGCCGGTTTTAGTATCCCCCTCCCCTTTTATAGGGAGCACTTGGAAAAAAACTATGATTTTAGTACCCAAAAAAACCCACAAAAATCACCAAAAAAAAACAAACAAAAAAAAAAGGGCACGTGAAAAGTGTTTGGAGTGTCCCCCAGATCGGGGGGCTCTTGATTTAATTTATTATGTTTTCCTCAAAAGAGTTGTAGAGCCGGGTCCCCCTCCCCTTTTATAGGGGGCACTTGTAAAGTATATGATTTTAATGCCCCCAAAAAAAAAATCGCAAAAAAACCACAAAAAAACCAAAATAAAAACAAAAAAAAACATTAGGAAAAGGGGCTGTTAAGTGCCTGGAGTGTCCCCCAGATCGGGGGGGGCACTCGATCTAATGTTTATTTGTACTCCCCAAAAAGAGTTGTAGAGCCAGGTCCCCCTCCCCTTTTAGAGGGGACACTTGTAAAATACACGATTTTAATGGCCCAAAAAAAAACACCAAAAAAAAATGAAAAAAGAGGGCAGTTAAAAGTGTCTGGAGTGTCCCACAGATCGGGGGGGCACTTGATCCAATGTTTATTTTGTTCGCCCCCCCCAAAAGAGTTGTAGAGCCGGGCATGGAGGTCGTCCTCTCGGCTGACCTGCGGAGGATGCGTGAGTGCCAGGAGATTTACTCGGCCGCATCCTCCGCCAGGATCAACTGGGAGAAATGTTTCGGACTCCTGGTGGGTCAGTGGCGGGTGGACTCCCTGCCGGAGGAGCTCAGGCCTTTTGCCTGGAGCACGACCCATCTCCTCTATCTGGGAGTCTACCTTAGCCCCGACGAGGGAGCCTGGCCGGCGAACTGGCAGGAGCTGGAGGTCAAGGTCGCCGCTCGCCTAGGGCGCTGGACAGGACTGCTCCGAGTGCTGTCCTACAGGGGTCGAGCGCTAGTCATAAACCAGCTGGTGGCCGCAATGTTGTGGTACCGGCTGGTCACTTTGACCCCTCCCCCTGCGTTTGTCGCCAAGATATAGAAGAAGCTGGTGGACTTCTTCTGGAACAACAGGAAGCACTGGGTCTCTGCCGCGGTCTTGAGTCTCCTGCTTGAGGAGGGCGGTCAGTCGTTGGTGTGCGTCAGCGCCCAGCTCACGACTTTCTGTCTTCAGACCCTGCAGAGATACCTTTACGTCGAGCCCCCTCCTAGGTGGCGTGCTCTGGCGAGGTATTTCTTCCGCCAGCAGCACGGCCTCAACTACGACACGCAGCTCCTGTTTGTGAGCTTGGGGGGCGTCAGGACCGCCCTCCGGGAGCTGCCTGTCTTTTACAAGGAACTCACCAGGGTCTGGAACAAAGTCTCCACCAAGCGCAGCTCTCCGCCGGCTGGAGTGGCGGCTGTCCTGCAGGAGCCGCTGCTCGGGAATCCGTACCTCCACGGCCGAGGTTTTAGGTGGCGGTCGGACGAGAGGGCTGTGGCTGGTGAGGTGACCACGGTCAGGGACCTGCTCGATGGCAGAGGAGCGGGCTGGATGGCGCCAGACACGCTGGCGCGGCGCCTAAATTCTGCCAACGTCCGCCGCGCGGCCGATGCCATCGAGTCGCTAAAAACAGCTCTGGGCCCTGACTCCGTTAAGTGTGTCGAGGAGGCTCAAGCACGTGGGGAGATCCCGTCCGAACTGACCCCTGTCCGGACGGAATTCCTCATCGGCATCAAACCCCGGAATCTCCCTCGGGAGCCGGCACCTCACAACTTGAGCCGCCTCGAGGAAATCCCCTCCGTGCCTTTCAGTTCTGCGCGGAGGGGTTTCCTGTACCATCTTGCCGTCCGGAGGAGGCGGGGGTCCCCGATGGAGGGCACTCTACACGGGAGTCCTCCCAATATTTATCGGGGACTTGGCCTGGAGGGTGGTGCACGGAGCAGTCCCGTGCAATAAATTTTTAAGCCGGTTCACGGGCTCCCAGGCCGCCTGCAATTTCTACGGTCTGGAAGAGTCCGTGTTCCACATTTTTATGGAGTGTGCGAGGTTTCAGCCCCTGTTTTATTAGTTAAAGGGGCTGCTCCTCAATTTCTGGTTGCACTTCAGTCCCACACTCCTGATCTTTGGGCACCCTGTGCGGAGGGAGCGGGTAAGTCCGAGGGCCTCCTCATAGGACTGCTCCTGGGCACGGCCAAGGGTGCCATCAGCCGGTCCAGGCAGCGGGTGGTCGAGGGGGTCGTTCAACCTGACTGCCTGTCTCTCTTCCGCGCTTACATCCGGGCCAGGGTGTCCCTGGAGATGGAGCACGCGGTATCCACCGGTACGCTCGCGGCTTTCCGCAAGAGTTGGGCGCCAGAGGGACTGGAGTGCATCATCATCCCCGCAACTAAATTTAAATTTGATTTATGTCTAAAGTTGAATCTGTTTAATTTGACGGTTTTAGTGCCCCATCCCCTCCCGCTTTTAACCAAGGGGCACTTGTATAGTTTGTGTTTGGGGGGCCTCAGGAAAAGAAAACAAAATAAAACAGAGGGCACCTGAAAAGGTTTCTGCGTGTGACCCCCCCTTTAATCAGGGGCCACTTGATTGTTTTCTACAAAAATATTTGTAGAGCTGTTGCTGGAGCTTGTGGTGTAACAGTAGTGCATCTGACTGTAGATCAGAGGGCTGTGTTTTTGGATTACACAGTTTTCAAAACCGGAACAGACTCATGTGTGAACGATGGGCTGTTCGGTGTTGGTGCCATAAATATTTTACGGAAGGACTGGATTGCATCATCACCCCCGGCAACCAAATCTTAATTTGACCAGTTATGGTTTCTTTAAAGTTTTATTTGTTAATTTGTTGGTTCTAGTGTTCCTTTATTAAGGGGGCACTCAGTTTTATCTGTTAATTTTAAAATAGTTGTAGAGCTGTTGCATTGTGAGTGGCTTAGCCAGTCACGTTCACCAGACTCAATAAAATCCCAGCTAGTTAGTTGGGTCTAGGCCATCCACAATGAGGTACACAGTTGTGAGCGTAGTGGACCTACTGGTTAATAAACCAACTAGTTCTTAAAAGCAATGTGTTGTTATCAATTCTTAAGTAAAGAATCCATGAAGCAAATAAATTACACTCAGTATTGGAATAAATGCTGTTGTGAGATTTGTACTTTGGATTCTTTTTGACAACACTTTGAACCAGATTTGCAAATATTAACAAAGCGTTACATAGGCCTAGAAATTGGATGTGGCCATGAAACAATCAGTGTTAAGGCCCAGCAATGTTTAGCTGCGCCACCTCAAAATAGTCCAGGTAGCACGCAAAATTCATGTTCAGTCCTCATTAACATGATTATAGTCTTGATCTTAGCGCTCGAACTCATCCTGCAAGGCTGCCTGAAGTCTCCCCCATGGAAACTCAGCAACCTGCTGCAGCCCCTGGAGGTGCTCTTCGTAGGAGCACTAGAGCAGGAAAGGGTACCCGAACCACAGGCACTAAGGGAGTGATTAGTTCATATCGTAAATGTAAATATGTGTGAATTGATTTTTGATAAACTTTTAATTTTGTGGTGTCTCTCATTTCAACTTTGTGCTCAGCTGTGATATTCTGTGACAGAGGGATGGTATGATGGGAATCTGGGGTTTCATTCATTGGAATCGGAGTCTGATGAGGCTTTCATGGACAGCCCGTCCGGAAGGGGCATTGGCTCCTTGCCTCCTCCTTCCCTCCTCGTCCTCTTGCTCCTCTTCCTCCACCTGAGGTGGTCCCGTAATCCCTGGTGGCAAGGGCTGCACCTTCAGGATGGCCAAGTTATGAAGCATGCAGTAGACCACACGAAATAGGACACCTGCTCTGGCATGGAAGGCTCCTCGCGAGTTGTCAAGGCGGCGGAAGGGTTGCTTCAGTAGCCCGATGGTCTGCTAGATGATGTTCCTGGTGGAAGGATGGCTCTCATTCTATGAGTGCTGGGCACAGCTGTTGGGTTGCAGAGGGGCGTCATTAGCCAGGTGGAGAGCGGATAATCCTTGTCTCTGAGCAGTCACCCTCGAGTTTGCTGTGGTGGCTGGAAGATTTCGAGCACAGTGGACTGATGCAGGATGAAAGTATCATGGTTACTGTCAGGATACTGGGCATTGACCATCAGGAAGCGCTGGGCCTGGTCGCACACCAAATGCAGATTAATTGAGTGGTAGGCTATGGAAGATCTCAGGATTGTTATGCGATGCCCGCAAAACCACATGGGTGCAGTCAATGGTGCCCTGCACCATGGGGATGCCCGTTATCTAGGTAAAGACACATGCACACTCATCCTGCTTCTCTCTGCTTGGAGAGAAGACAAGGTAGTCCTTTCTCTTGGTGTAGAGAGCTTCTGTTACCCCGCAGGTGCAGCAATAGATGGCAAACTTTGAGATGGTAGCTATGTCTCCTGCTGCAGACTGGAAGGATCCACTGGCAAAGAAATTGAGGGCCTTGACTGACACTGGAGAGCTGTGTTTGTCATGCTCTAAGGCTGCTGGTCTGGTTGCAGGAGATGGCAGAGTTCTGTGACTACCTCCTTGGTGAAGCAAAGCCTCCTAATAAACTGCTCCTTGCTTAAATGGATATAAGAGAAGTGCTCTCTGAAGGCCGTAGGTGGGCGAGGTCTCCTGTTGAGAGCCTTCCTAACCATCTTCCTTTTCCCTCTGCATGCATCTTCTCATCATCTTTGGTGCCTCCACTCCCTCTCCCGAAGATACTTCAAAAGGAACTTAATCATCAGTTGCACTTGGGAGCCAATACTGAGTAGGTAGAACCTAGGTCTTTACATTGGCATCGTAAGCATGAGACACATAGATATCGTGATTTACTAGAACAAATGTAGCATAATAGACAACTACTCTGCTTACCTGGATTCAGGTGAGCAGATTCAACATTTGCGTGGAGTGTAATATCGCATCATTGGCCCACATGATAATCAGCATCATCATAGGCAGTCCCTCGGAGCTGAGGATGACTTGCTTCCACACTAGAAATGAGTTCTCAGGTGACTGAAGAATCCAATGCGGGACCTACAGTCTCTGTCACAGGTGGGGCAAACGGTGGTTGAAGGAACAGGTGGGTGGGGGGCCTGGGTTGCCACGTGCTCCTTCTGCTGTCGACACTTGGCTTCAGCTTGCTCTCAGCGAAGAGGCTCAAGGTGTTCAGCGTCTTCCCGGATGCTTTTCCTCCACTTTGGGCGGTCTTGGGCCAGGGATTCCCAGGTGTCAGTGGGGATGTTCAATTTTTCAAGGAGGCTTTGAGGATGTCCTTGAAACATTTCCTCTGCCCACCTGGGGCTCGCTTGTCATGTCGGAGCTCCGAATAGAGTGCTTGTTTTGGGAGTCTTGTGTCGGGCATGCAGACGATGTGGCCCGTCCAGCGGAGCTGATCGAGCGTGGTCAGTGCTTCAATGCTGCGGATGTTGGCCTGAGCGAGAACACTGACGTTGGTGCGTCTATCCTGCCAATGGATTTGCAGGATCTTGTGGAGGCAGCGTTGTGGTACTTCTCCAGTGTTTTGAGGTGCCTGCTGTACATGGTCCATGTCTCTGAACAGGAGGGTGAGTATCACCACTGCACTGTGGACTGGCAAACTGAAGGCGGTGTTGGACCTCGTCATCCATGTCTGCCCTTATTGACAATAGGCTCCCGAGGTATGGAAAATGGGGCATGTTGTCCAAGGTTTCGTCGTGGAGCAGTGCTGTGTGGCGGAGCCAGGTTGGCAGACGACCTTTCTCTTACATAGAAAATAGGTGCAGGGATAAGCCATTCGGCCCTTCGAGCCTGCACCACCATTCAATAAGATCATGGCTGATCATTCCCTCAGTACCCCTTTCCTGCTTTCTCTCCATACCCCTTGATCCCTTTAGCCGTAAGGGCCATATCTAACTCCCTCTTGAATATATCCAATGAACTGGCATCAACAACTCTCTGCGGCAGGGAATTCCACAGGTTAACAACTCTCTGAGTGAAGAAATTTCTCCTCATCTCAGTCCTAAATGGCCTACCCCTTATCCTTAGACTGTGTCCTGTGGTTCTGGACTTCCCCAACATCAGGAACATTCTTCCTGCATCTAATCTGTCCAGTCCCGTCAGAATCTTATACGTTTCATAGAAACATAGAAACATAGAAAATAGGTGCAGGAGCAGGCCATTCAGCCCTTCTAGCCTGCACCGCCATTCAACGAGTTCATGGCTGAACATGAAACTTCAGTACCCACTTCCTGCTTTCACGCCATACCCCTTGATCCCCCGAGTAGTAAGGACTTCATCTAACTCCCTTTTGAATATATTTAGTGAATTGGCCTCAACTACTTCCCGTGGTAGAGAATTCCACAGGTTCACCACTCTCTGGGTGAAGAAGTTTCTCCTTATCTCGGTCCTAAATGGCTTACCCCTTATCCTTAGACTGTGACCCCTGGTTCTGGACTTCCCCAACATTGGGAACATTCTTCCTGCATCCAACCTGTCCAAACCCGTCAGAATTTTAAACGTTTCTATGAGGTCCCCTCTCACTCTTCTGAACTCCAGTGAATACAAGCCCAGTTGATTCAGTCTTTCTTGATAGGTCAGTCCCACCATCCCGGGAATCAGTCTGGTGAATCTTCGCTGCACTCCCTCAACAGCAAGTATGTCCTTCCTCAAGTTAGGAGACCAAAACTGTACACAATACTCCAGGTGTGGCCTCACCAAGGCCCTGTACAACTGTAGCAACACCTCCCTGCCCCTGTACTCAAATCCCCTCGCTATGAAGGCCAACATGCCATTTGCTTTCTTAACCGCCTGCTGTACCTGCATGCCAACCTTCAATGACTGATGTACCATGACACCCAGGTCTCGTTGCACCTTCCCTTTTCCTAATCTGTCACCATTCAGATAATAGTCTGTCTCTCTGTTTTTACCACCAAAGTGGATAACCTCACATTTATCCACATTATACTTCATCTGCCACGCATTTGCCCACTCACCTAACCTATCCAAGTCACTCTGTAGCCTCATAGCATCCTCCTCGCAGCTCACACTGCCACCCAACTTAGTGTCATCCGCAAATTTGGAGATACTACATTTAATCCCTTCGTCTAAATCATTAATGTATAATGTAAACAGCTGGGGCCCAAGCACAGAACCCTGCGGTACCCCACTAGTCACTGCCTGCCATTCCGAAAAGTACCCATTTACTCCTACTCTTTGCTTCCTTTCTGACAACCAGTTCTCAATCCACGTCAGCACACTACCCCCAATCCCATGTGCTTTAACTTTGCACATTAATCTCCTGTGTGGGACCTTGTCGAAAGCCTTCTGAAAGTCCAAATATACCACATCAACTGGTACTACTTTGTCCACTTTATTGGAAACATCCTCAAAAAATTCCAGAAGATTTGTCAAGCATGATCTCCCTTTTACAAATCCATGCTGACTTGGACCTATCATGTCACCATTTTCCAAATGCGCTGCTATGACATCCTTAATAATTGATTCCATCATTTTACCCACTACTGAGGTCAGGCTGACCGGTCTATAATTCCCTGCTTTCTCTCTCCCTCCTTTTTTAAAAAGTGGGGTTACATTGGCTACCCTCCACTCGATAGGAACTGATCCAGAGTCGATAGACTGTTGGAAAATGATCACCAATGCATCCACTATTTCTAGGGCCACTTCCTTAAGTACTCTGGGATGCAGACTATCAGGCCCCGGGGATTTATCGGCCTTCAATCCCATCAATTTCCCTAACACAATTTCCTGCCTATCCTTCAGTTCCTCCTTCTCACTAGACCTACTGTCCCCTAGTTCAATCGGAAGGTTATTTCGTGAAGACAGAACTGAAGTATTTATTCAATTTGCCTGCCATTTCTTTGTTCCCCATTATAAATTCACTGAATCCGACTGCAAGGTACCTACGTTTGTCTTTACTAATCTTTTTCTCTTCACATATTTATAGAAGCTTTTGCAGTCAGTTTTTATGTTCCCTGCAAGCTTCCTCTCGTACTCTAATTTCCCCCTCTTAATTAAACCCTGAGTCTTTCTCTGTTGAATTCTAAATTTCTCCCAGTCCTCAGGTTTGTTGCTTTTTCTAGCCAAATTATATGCCTCTTCCTTGGCTTTAACATTATCCTTAGTTTCCCTTGTTAGCCACCTTCCCTGTTTTATTTTTACTCCAGACAGGGATGTACAATTGCTGAAGTTCATCCATGTGATCTTTAAATGTTTGCCATTGCTTATCCACCGTCAACCCTTTTAGTATCCTTTGTCAGTCTTTTCTAGCCAATTCACGCCTCATACCGTCAGGACCCTAGTTTCCGAATTAACTGTGTCACTCTCCATCTTAATAAAGAATTCTACCATATTATGGTCACTCTTCCCCAAGGGGCCTCACACAACAAGATTGCTAATTAGTCCTTTCTCATTACACATCACTCAGTCTAGGATGGCCAGTGTAAGGCCCATGCTCTCGTATGCCTCGGTGAACGTGTTGACGATGGCTTGGAGTTCGGCCTCCAAGTGTGCGCTGATGCAGACTTCATCTGCGTACTGTAGTTCAATGATGGGACAACCTTGGATCTGACCTGGAGGCGGCTAAGGTTGAGTAGATTCCCGTTTGTCATGTAATTTAGTTCCACAAAAACGGACAGTTTGCCGCGGGTGAGATGGAGCATTGCAGCAAGGAAGATCAAGAAGAGTGTTGGTGCGATGACACAGCCTTGCTTGACCCTGGTTCGTATGTGAAATGGGTCTGTGGTGGATCCGTTGGTCAGGATCACAGCTTGAATGTCATCGGGGAGCAGGTGGAGAATGGTGACAAACTTTTGAAGGCAGCCGAATCTGAGGAGGACGCTCCATAATCCCTCACGCTTGACAGTGTTGAAGGCTTTTTTGAGGTCAAAGAAGGCCATGTACATGGGCTAGTGATGTTCCCTGCATTTCTCTTGTATCTGCCGCGCAGTGAAGATCATGTTTATTGTGCCCATTTGTAGGCGGAATCCGCATTGCGACTCTGGGAGGAGTTCTTCAGCCACAGGAAGAAGGCGATTCAGGAGGATTCTTGCGATTACTTTTCCGGTGGTTGACAGCAGGGCGATTCCTCAGTAGTTACCACAGTTGGACTTGTCACCTTTCTTGATCATGGTCATGATTACAGCATCTCTGAGATCTCCTGGTATGATCTCCTCCTTCCAGATAAGAAAGATGAGGTCATGGATCCATGCCAGTAGTGCTTCTCCGCCATGTTTTAGTGTTTTGGCGGGGATTTTATCTGCTCCTGATGACTTGTTGTTCCTTAGTTGTCGGATGGCCTTTTCAACCTCATGCCAGGCTGGGGTTGTGCTGAGATGGTGGCTAGTAGCATACTGTGGGATGGAGTCGAGGACACTCATGTTGAAGACAGAGTCTCGTTTGAGGAGATTCTTGAAGTGCTCCTTCCAGCGGGCACTGACTGCCTCTCTGTCCTTGATAAACACCTCTCCGTTCTTGGCCAGTAGTGGGGTAAGGCCTTGGGTGCTTGGGCCGTAGGTCACCTTGATTGGGCTGAAGAATCCTCGCACATCGTGGCTGTCGGCTAGCTGCTGGATTTCTTGAGCTTTCTCCACCCACCATCTGTTCTTTAGGTCGCGGGTTTTTTGTTGGACCTCGGCCTTCAGACATCTGTAGAGCTGCTTTCTTGCCCTCGAGTTGGGTTGCTGCTTTCAGTCCAAGAATGCCTTGCACTTGTAGCATATTAACTCCTGGATCTCCTCGTCATTCTCATCGAGCCAGTTTTGCTGTTTCCTGGTCGAGTGACCGAGCATCTCTTTGCAGGTGCTGATTATGGAAGCCTTGAGGGCAGACCAGGCACTGTGGACACACTTTGCGTCTCTGGGTCACTGGGAGTCGTCAGGTTGGTAGCGAGGCACTGGCTGAATAGGGCTTTCTTAGCTGGATCTTTGAGTGCACCAGCGTTGATTTTCCTATGGCAATGTTTCTGTTACCGTCGCTGTTTTGGGGCAATGTTGATGGTGATGACAGAACGAATTCAGCGGTGGTCCGTCCAGCAGTCGACAGCTCCTGTCATGGTGCGGGTGATGCACATGTCTTTGCGGTCCCTCACTCAGACGATGATGTAGTCTAGCAGGTGCCAGTGCTTGGAGCGAGGATGTTTCCATGAATGGTTTATATTTATCCTTCTGATGGAACAGAGTATTGGTTATGATGAGGCCGTGTTCTAAGCATTTCATCAGGAGGACGGTGTCATTGGAGTTGGCTTACCCTGCCCCCTCTCTGCCGATCATACCTCGCCAGAGATCAGTGTCCTTTTCAACTTTAGCATTGAAGTCACTGAGGAGGATCAGCTTGTAGCTCTTTGGGACTCCGGACAGGGATTGTTCGAAGTTGGAGTAAAATTCCTCTTTAGTCTCGTCTGTAGCATCCAGTGTTGGGGTCTATGCGCAGAAGACCGTAGCGCCCTGGTTCTGGGCTAGGTTGAGAACATAAGAACATAAGAACATAAGAAATAGAAGCAGGAATCGGCCATTTGGCCCCTTGAGCCTGCTCCACCATTCAATAAGATCCTGGCTGAACTGATCATGGACTCAGCTCCACTTCCCTGCCCGCTCCCCATAACCCTTTACTCCGTTATCGCTCAAAAATATGTCTATCTCTGCCTTAAATATATTCAATGTCCCAGCCTCCACAGCTCTCTGGGGCAGAGAATTCCACAGATTTACAACCCTCTGAGAGAAGAAATTTCTCCTCATCTAAGTTTTAAATGGGCGGCCCCTTACTCTGAGACTATGTCCCCTAGTTTTAGTTTCCCCTTTGAGTGGAAATATCCTCTCTGCATCCACCTTGTCGAGCCCCCTTATTATCTTAAATATTTGGATAAGATCACCTCTCATCCTTCTGAACTCGAATGTGTATAGGGCCAACCTACTCAACCTATCTTCATAAGTCAACCCCCTGATCTCCGAAATCAACCTAGTGAACCTTCTCTGAACAGCCTCCAATGCAAGTATATCCTTTCGTAAATATGGAGACCAAAACTGTACGCAGTACTCTAGGTGTGGCCTCACCAATACCCTATACAGTTGTAGCAGGACTTCTCTGCTTTTATACTTTGTCCCCTTGCAATAAAGGCCAACTTACCATTTGCCTTCCTGATTACTTCCTGTACCTGCATACTAACTTTTTGTGTATCATGCACAAGGACCCCCAGGTCTCTCTGTACTGCAGCACTTAGCAATTTTTCTCCATTTAAATTATAATTTGCTTTTCTATTATTTCTGCCAAAGTGGATAACCTCACATTTTCTCACATTATACTCCATCTGCCAAATTGTTGTCCATTCATTTAGCTTGTCTATATCCCTTTGAAGATTTTTTGTGTCCTCCTCACAATTTGCTTTCCCACCCATCTTTGTATCATCAGCAAATTTGGCTACATTACACTCGGTCCCTTCATCCAAGTCATTAATATAGATTGTAAATAGTTGTGAACCCAACACCGATCCCTGCGGCATCCCACTAGTCACTGTTTGCCAACCGGAAAATGAACCATTTATCCCAACTCCATGTTTTCTGTTAATTAACCAATCCTCTATCCATGCTAATATATTACCCCCAACCAGTGAGCTTTTATTTTGTGCAGTAACCTCTTAAGTGGCACTTTATTGAATGTCTCTGGAAATCCAAATACACCACATCCGCTGGTTCCCCCTTATCCACCCTGCTCATTACTTTACGGCACAATGCTCACTTATCACCAGCATCTCAACACAACATCATCATAGGCAGTCCCTCGAAATCGAGGAAGACTTGCTTTCACTCTAAAAGTATGTTGTTAGGTGACTGTACAGTCCAATACGGGAATTACAGTCTCTGTCACAGGTGGGACAGACAGTGGTTGAAGGAAAGGGTGGGTGGGACTGGTTTGCCGCACGCTCCTTCCGCTGCCTGCACTTGCTTTCTGCATGCTCTCGCCGAAGAGACTCGAGGAGCTCAGCGCCCTCCCGGAGGCTCTTCCTCCTCTTAGGGCGGTCTTTGGCCAGGGACTCCCAGGTGTTGGTGGGAATGTTGCATTTTATCAGGGAGGCTTAAAGGGTGTCCTTGTAATGTTTCCTCTGCCCATCTGGGCTCGCTTGCCATGTAGGAGTTCCGAGTAGAGCGCTTGCTTTGGGAGCCTCATGTCTGGCATGCGAACAATGTAGCCTGCCCAGCAGAGCTGATCAAGTGTGGTCAGTGCTTCGATGCTGAGGATGTTGGCCTGATCGAGGACACTAACGATGGTGAGTCTGTCCTCCCAGGGGATTTGCAGGATCTTGCGGAGCCATAATTGATGGTATTTCTCCAGTGATTTGAGATGTCTACTGTATATGGTCCACGTCTCTGAGCCAATCCACGTCCATACCAGCCCTGTAGACCATGAGCTTGGTGCCAGATTTGAGGGCCTGATCTTCGAACACGCTCTTCCTCAGGCAGCCGAAGGCTGCGCTGGCGCACTGGACCTGGATGAACCTCGTCATCGATGTCTGCTCTTGCTGATAATAGGTTCCTGAGGTATGGAAAGTAGTCCACATTGTCCAGGATCTTGATGACTGGGGGGCAGTGCTGTGTGGCGGGGTCAGATTGGTGGAGGACCTTTGTCTTATGGATGTTTAATGTAAGGCCCATGCTTTTGTACGCCTCAGTGAAGATGTTGACGATGGCTTGGAGTTCAGTCTCTGTGCACAGACGCAAGCAGCGTCCGCCTACTGTAGTTCGACGACAGAGGATGGGACAATCTTGGATCTTGCCTGGAGACTGCGAAAGTTGAACAGGTTCCCACTGGTTCTGTAGTTTAGTTCCAATTCAGCGGGGAGCTTGTTGAGTGTGAGGTGGAGCATGGCAACAAGGAAGATCGCAAAGAAGGTTGGCGCAATGACGCAGCCCTGCTTGACCCCAGTCTGGACATGGATTGGGTCTGTGATGGATCCATTGGTCAGGATCACAGCTTGCATGTCGTTGTGGAGCAGGCAGAGCAAGGCGACAAACTTTTGGGGGCAGCCAAAATGGAGGAGGACGCTCTATAGTCCCAGTCAGTTAACAGTGTCAAAGGTCTTTGTAAGGTCAACGAAGGCCATGCTCTTCCCTGCATTTCTCTTGCAGTTGTCGCGTCATAAAGATCATGTCCGTTGTGCCCCGTAGTGGAAGGAATCCGCACTGTGATCCCGGGAGGAGCTCCTCAGCCGCAGGGAGAAGACGGTTGAGGAGGATTCTAGCGATGCCCTTCCCAGTGGCTGTTAACAGGGAGATTCCTCTGTAGTTGCTGCAGTCGGACTTTCCCCTGTTTTAAAGATGGTCATGATTACTGCATCTCTGAGACCTCCCGGCATGCTCTCCTCCTTCCAGATGAGAGAGATGAGGTCATTCATTCGTGCCAATAGTGCCTCTCCAAATACACCACATCCACTGGTTTCCCTTAACCACCCTGCTCGTTACCTTATGTCACAATGCTCACTTATCACCAGCATCTCATCACAAACAGACTGCTGACTGAAGACTTCAAAATATGTCCATCAGTGCACTCAGTCTAGCAATAGAGAGTGAGGTCTGTAAGGTTACTAATCTTCAGGGAAAAAAACACAGACCTTGAACTAATAAAACTGATACAAGCTGTGGAATTAAACTGGACAATTAAGAACACCCTGTGAACAGGAAAAAAACTGACTTCAGGCATAACTTCATGCAGAACAACAATGGAATGTTACATGAAGCCCCGAACTCGATTTAACCAGGGTGGGGAAGGTGCTTTGGAGACATCGAGTCTGTAGCAACAAAGGACCCCCTCACAAGGTGCACATTTTTTGGCTAACAGCTTTTCAGCATATGGAAGTATCTTTGCATACAAATCAGGAGCAATTCAAAACAGATCATTAAATCGAATCTTGTCACAGTGGGAAACTTAGTCAAAACCTGGATATAAATATATGGGCACAGGCAAGCAAAAAGGAGAGAAGAACAGGAGAGAACTTGGCTAAATAGATGCAGGAGGAAGAGACAGGAGGCCATGAAAGCAATAGGCTGCAGAGAACAGGCAGAAGAGCTAAAAGCCAGGGCTGGTGATTATATGTCTAAAGTCAAATTTCTCTCAGCAGTCTCGTCGTGTAGTTTATAGTTTGGTTCTTGTTGCGTAATAAAACTGAACACTGGGTTAAGCCTAAAATTTTGTGCCACTTGTCCTTTCCCCACCAAAAGTTCCGAGATCGAAGAATCAGAGTAGAATGTGAAAAACAAACACCCTACAGGTCTTGCATTCCAACGCATGCAGTGTCCCCTCCGACATCATTGGTACATTGGTCACCCTACATCTCTATTCACTGAAGTGAATGCTACTGAAGAGGCCGAATCATGAAAGCCACAAACTTCAAATTGCTGCAAATATTCTTTCCATGTTATTTATTCATTCATTTAAAAAAATATATTTATTATTTTTTCATGCACCTATCAGGATGGTGAAAGGCAAATTAAATGCATTTTGGTCTTTTTTGGTCTATCGATTCACATGTTTCTATTTTCAGTTTTAATATGGGGATCTGTAGTCAGTGTTGTATTAGCACGGGACTTGGCAGAGTCGGCCCAACAAGAACAAGAGAGGCCCAATCCATGTGGTCTCCACGTGAGGCTGACTTTGGCATTGGCATCCAATTCCTGTCTTTGCAGTATTTCCAGATGACTTAACCCTACAGCTCCTAGGCCATGGAGTCCTACGCTCCTGCAGGAGTATTGTGGCCAATCTTGGGCAGCACACTTTAAGAAAGACTTAAGAGGGTGCGGAGATTTACTAGTATGATACGAGGAATGCGGGACTTCAATTATATGGAGAGACTAGAAAAATTGTTCTCCTTACAGCAGAGACGGTTAAGGGGAGATTTAATAGAGATGTTCAAAATTAAGAGGGTTTTGATAGAGTAGATAGGGAGATAAAGTTTCCACTGGCATGAGGGTCAGTAACCAGAGGACACAGATTTAAGGTCATTGGCAAAAGAACCGGTAGGGGAGATGAGGAGAAATGTTTTACATACCATATTGTTGTGATCTGGAACGCACTGCCTGAAAGGGCGGTAAAAGCAGATTCAATAGTAACTTTCAAAAGGGAATTGTGTATATACTTGAAAAGAATATGTTGGGTCTCCTCTACCAGGTACTTGTGATGACAGGAGCGATGTGCCCAAACAGGCTGAGCTTTAGCAAGGAGGCAGAAACAGATCTGTGCTGCCTTCTCCCAGAAGATCTCTGCACACCACATGTGACATCTGTTTGACATTGCCCGCAAAGTCAGAGTGGGCATCGATTTTTAATCACCTGGCTCCTTCCAAGCCTGGTCTTAGGGTGTCAGCCAGTTAGTGGTTCACAACTGTGGAGCAGGAGATCAGGGATGGATTATTCAATGGGGTTAACTGCTTCATCTCTTTGGCCACTGCCCAACAACAGCATGAGAGGGCAGCACAACTGTATAGAAGGGTTGGGTTCCAGAAGATCACTGACTACACATGTATAGTCACACGGGCCCCAGTGCACAACACTATGCCCCATATCAACCAATGTGAGGCTTCTTTTACCTCATTGTGGACATGGATTTGACCAGCCTTTCTAGAAGCTCACACAATGTCTCCATCAATAGGACAATAAAACTTGGAAGGATAATAGGATGTATTTTAAAGGATCATGTGGGGTGGAGGGGTCTGAGACACTCGACCGGCCCCATTGCTATCATTGGTATGAGGCTTGCCTGGTTTTAACTGTTGAGCAACATTTCCTGACCAGTGGGAGGAGCAGGATTTCGGGCAACAGGGAGTCATCATCAGGGACCCGCAGGAATGGTCCCGGTATAAAGCAGGCTGATGGAGCGGGGGAGAGACAATCAATGTCCTGGAAAGGGATGGTGAGCCCGGGGTGGGGGGGGTTTCCATCTGGGACCTGGAGGATCACTGCTGCTCCTCCTGGCCCGACCAGGAAAGCTAAAATATTTCAAGCAGCTTACCTCACCTGGCTTCTTCGGGCCCTAAGTGCAGCTCCAAGCAGATTTGACCTGATGGAAAAGACACCACTGATCGCCCACCCAGGCCTCAGTCTAAAACCGCTGTGATTAAAATCCAGTCCCACGAGAAGGTAGCAGGATCTCAGGGGTAATTCACTGCCTTTATTTTAACTGTCCAGCGGGGGTAACAATTCCACCCTCCAGCTCCACAAGTACCAACCACAGACAGAGGCAAAGTGTAGCTGCAAAAAAGCTTGGTTAGAACCAGAATTATTGTCAAACATACCTTCAGTAGCTTGAAGGAGTACTTGACTTTTTCTTATTTATTTGTTCTTGGGATTGAGATCCGGGCAATTCTGGTAAGGCTGCTAGTTTCCTGAGAAGATGGTACTGGACCTTTTTTCACAATTAAGGACAGCAGGCACATAGGAATACCGCTGTCTCCAAGTCACACACCATCCTGACTTGGAAACATATCGCTGTTCCAACATCGTCGCTGGAGCTCCCTGCCTAACCACTAAGCACCTTCACCACACGGACTGCAGCGGCTCAGGGCAATTAGGGATGGGCAATAAATGAAGGGCCTGCCAGCGACACCCACATCCCAGGAACATCATTTTTAAAAATCGCTGTGTGCACAACTATTGCTTTGACTGCAGCAGGTCACTTAGTTGTAAATCACATAGTGTGGAACAGGAGGCATGTGTAAGCCAGGCTCTTAGGGGTGGAAAGATTTATTTCCTGAGGCCATTAAGGAAGCAGATGGATCCTAATGCCAGTTTTCAGGGCCATTTTTTCCTGATGCCAGCCCACAAATTACCAGATTTATTGAATTCAGTTTCACAACTTGCCAGGGTGGGATTTGAACTTACGACCATAACCACTACACTGCCATAGCCATTTATTGAGAACCAGCTGTGGTTCAGTGGGTAGCACAGTCGCCTCTGAGTCCCAAGGTTGTGATGTCAAGTCCCATTCCAGGGACCTGAGCACATAAATCTAGGCCAACGTTCCAGTGCAGTGCTGAGGGAGTGCTACACTTTCAGAGGTGCTGTATTTCCGATGTGATTTTAAACCAAGGCCCTGTCTGCTCTTTCAGCTGGACGTAAAAGATCCCATGGCCCTATTTCTTTGAAGAAGAGCAGGGGAATTATCCCCAGTGTCCTTGCCAATATTTATCCCTCAATCAACATAACAAAAAACAGATTATCTGATCATTATTACATTTCTGTTTATGGGAACTTGCTGTGTGCAAATTTTCTGCCGTGTTTTCCACATTACAACAATGATTACACTTCAAAAGTACCTCATTGTCTGTAAAGCACTTTGTGACATCCGGTGGTCGTGAAAGACACTATATAAATGCAAGGCTTTCTTCCTTTATTGGGGGCAGCCTTACAAGTATGATTTCCCCTTTCCTTGCTTGATGATCATAACCTCAGCTTCGAAAGAGGCCCAAATAGTGACCCGAATGGCACTGCTATGGCAGAGTAAGAGAGTGAAAATGCTAATGAGGAAATAGCAGTGCTACCATAAATGCAGCAAAGACACGTAGAGAGCTCGACACTCATTCCAGATACCTTGCAAGCAGTGAGCACAGATGTACCATTATGTGAAGAGCCTGCCTTATCAGCAATTGTGCTCAAACCCTCTTGTCTGACATTTTGATCATCAGTTCTGCCATCTATTGCCATCCGATGCTGAGCTCCTGCTCTATTGCAACCAAAGACAAGTAAATACTCAGACTGATGTTCAAATCAAATGCAGGGTGTTTATTTTATTTTCTCTCTTTGGTTGTGTGTGAATGTTGGCAGTTTGAGTAGGCTCAATGCTAACACTTGGTGCTGTGCTTTGTTTTCAATGCTACTTCTAAATAAAGAAGAAAAGACTTGCATTTCTATAGCACCTTTCCTCACCTCCAGACAACCCAAAGCTGCTTTACAGCCAATGAAGTACTTTTGAAGTGTAGCCTATAATAGGAAAATGTAGCAGTCAATTTTGCAAACAGCAATGAAATAATTGACTGAATCATCCATTTTATGTGTTGCTTGAGGGATAAATATTTTCCAGGACACCAGGGGAACACCACTGCTCTTCTTCAAGGAATGCCTTCGAACCCTTTGCACTCAACTGCACTCAATGTCTCACCCAAAAGATGGCACCTCCAACAGTAGTAGCACTCCCTTCGTACTACACTGAAGGGTCAGCCTGGATTACCTGCTCAAGTCTTTGGAATGGGGCTGAGAAGTGAGAGTGCTGCACCCTGAGCCATAGCTGATACCTTGCTTACCTTGCTGAAGGAGTAAGTGTATTTACTGGCTGCAGAGTTTCACTAACTGCCTGCTGGGATTCAGCTGTCCCAGAACTCCTTGGACAGTGAAGATCGTGTGTGTTGCTCAACCAGACATATTGCTGCCTGCTTTCAGCTACCTCACTGATGCAGATGGTTCTGCAATGGAGGTCCCAAAAAATGTGAGCTTCCTTTCCCTGAAGCCCTGTAGTAGGCTTGCAGTTCCTGGTCTGTTATATCTTCTTTCCTCACTCTATAAAGCCCTATTCTATGGCAGTTTTTAAGCAAGCATTTGGCTTTGCTTTACAAGTGCTCTTTCAGCGGCTTAACAGCTTCCTAATTGCAGGCCACAGCTGATGGAGATGATTTGTGCTCCTCTCTTTTATTGACTGCCCTGCTGTGTGGGAGGTCCCACCAAGTTTTAATCCCAGACTGAAAACACAATGAACAAGCAGACTTTGTTCTTCCTGAAAATGTTTCTGCTCATTGACTCTGAATGGGCAATAAATCTAGCCTTAGTTACCCTCAATTACCTCCCCCTCCCCGAGTAATGCAACAACAGCAGTTTTGATGTTCCTACGTGTTATAAAGCATAGTGCTTGCACACATACATTAATTTTCCTCAAGTAGATTTATATCCCTTTGAAAAAATTTGATAGCAGCAAAGCAATCAATATTAAACTCATTGCTATGCTCTAAACAAGATTTGTAGTGATTAATTTTACTCGGTACAATATATCTTCCAATCAGGCCTTTCTAACTTTTGTAGATTGATATTAACAACAACAACAACATGCATGCATTTATATAGTATTGTGTTCCGAACACAGATGAGACTGCACACAAGGAGGTTAAAGAAACAGTGACCTCAGTCTTTAATAAGACACTCCAGAGTGAGGAACAGGCCTTAAGGGCTGGCTTTTATACTATGCTCCCAAGGGATGCTGGGATCCCTTGGGACTTCAGGGGATGAGCTCCCTGGTGGCGGAACATGGGAGTGCATGCTTTACAGATACACAACAACACTCCCCCCCAAAGTCAAAGTGAAAACTATTTACAAGGTGAGGCGGTCGGGAGCCTTTCTTTCCCTGGTGGACCGCCTCGGTACAAATGTCTGTTCTGGTGTGTTGGCTGTGCCCTCACTGGGCTGGCATATTGTTGGGCCTGCAGGGCTGCTAGGTGAACCTAGCCTTGCTGGGCTGTTGGGCGTGATGGGTTCGATTTCCTGGTCCGGCGTGGTGTCGTTGATCCTTTGGGTGTGTGTTGTGGGCTCGAAAAAGATGGTGTCTGCTGTGGGTTGTTCAGGGCAGTCTGTGAACCGCAGCCTCGTTTGGTCCAGGTGCTTTCTGCAAATTTGTCCAGTGTCTAGTTTGACTACAAACACCCTACTCCCTTCTTTAGCTATCACCATGCCTGCGATCCACTTGGGACCATGTCTATAGTTTAGCACACACACAGGGTCATTCAGATCAATTTCCCGTGACACAGTAGAACGACCATCGTTTACATTTTGTTGCTGCCGTCTGCTCTCTACCTGATTATGCAGGTTGGGGTGAACCAGTGAGAGTCTGGTTTTAAGTGTCCTTTTCATGAGTAGCTCAGCCGGGGGCACCCCTGTGAGCGAGTGGGGTCTCGTGTGGTAACTGAGCAGTACTCGGGACAGGCGGGTTTGGAGTGAGCCTTCTGTGACTCGTTTAAGGCTCTGTTTGATTGTTTGTACTGCCCGCTCTGCCTACCCATTGGAGGCTGGTTTAAACGGGGTCGAGATGACATGTTTGATCCCATTGCGGGTCATGAATTCTTTAAATTCGGCACTGGTGAAACATGGCCCGTTGTCACTGACCAGTATGTCAGGCAGGCCGTGGGTGGCAAACATGGCCCTCAGTCTTTCAATGATGGCGGTGGCAGTGCTTCCCGACATTATTTCACATTCAATCCATTTTGAAAAAGCATCCACCACCACCAGGAACATTTTACAGAGAAACGGGCCCGCATAGTCGACATGGATCCTCGACCATGGTCTGGAGGGCCAGGACCACAAACATAGTGGTGCCTCTCTGGGTGCATTACTCAACTGAGCACATACGCTGCATTGCTGTACACAGGACTCGATGTCAGAGTCGATACCGGGCCACCACACGTAGGATCTGGCTATCGCTTTCATCATTACTATACCCGGGTGTGTGCTGTGGAGATTCGAGATGAACATCTCCCTGCCCTTTTATGGTAGCACTACGCGGTTACCCCACAAAAGGCAGTCTGCCTGAATGGACAGCTGGAACGGCTTGATTAGCTCTTGCATTTCAACGGGGATGCTGACCCAGATCCCTTGCAGTATGCAGTTTTTTACTAGGGACAGCAGAGGATCTTGACTAGTCCAAGTCCTAATCTTGCGAGCCGTGACAGGTGATTTATCAATTTCAAACGCTTCCATGACCATCAACAATCTGCGGGCTGCGTCACCATCAACAAGTTTGCGGGCTGCACCTTTTCCACCCCCGTGGTGGGCAATGGTAGCCGACTGAGAGCATCTGCACAGTTCTCGGTGCCTGGCCTGTGGTGGATGGTATAGTTATACACTGATAGCGTGAGTGCCCATCTTTGTATGCGGGCTGAGGCATTAGTATTTATCCCCTTGTTTTCAGTGAACAGGGATGTGAGGGGCTTGAGATCGGATTCCAGCTCAAATTTGAGGCCAAACAGATACTGATGCATTTTCTTTACCCTGAACACACATGCTAATGCCTCTTTCTCAATCATGCTGTAGGCTCTCTCGGCCTTAGACAAGCTCCTGGAAGCATAGGCGACAGGTAACTCCCCCGCAATGTTAGCTTGTTGTAATACACCCCCAACTCTGTACGACGACGCGTCACATGCTAGCAGAAGTCTTTTACACGGGTTATACAATACAAGCAGCTTATTGGAGCATAAAATGTTTCTGGCTTTCTCAAAAGCAAATACTTGTTTTTTTTCTCATACCCAGTTCTCACCTTTGCGCAATAACACATGTCGGGGCTCTAAAAGGGTGCTTAACCCCAGTAGGAAGTTACCAAAATAGTTGAGGAGTCCCAGGAATGACCGCAGCTCCGTGACATTCTGTGGCCTGGGCGCGTTCCTGATAGCCTCTGTCTTGGCGTCTGTGGGCCAAATGCCGTCCGCCACGATCTTTCTCCCCAAAAACTCCACTTCTGTTGCCATGAAGACGCATTCGACCTCTTCAGCCGCAGCCCTACATGATCCAGTCGCTGGAGGACCTCCTCCAGGTTTTGTAGGTGCTCAGCGGTGTCCCGACCCATGACCAACAGGTCGTCCTGAAAGACCACCATGTGTGGTACCGACTTGAGTAGGCTCTCCATGTTTCTCTGAAAGATCGCTGCAGCCGACCGAATTCCAAATGGCCAACTGTTGTTGATGAACAGTCCCTTGTGCGTGTTGATGCAGGTGAGGCCCTTCGAAGACTCCTCCAGCTCCTGCGTCATGTAGGCCGAAGTCACGTCAAGTTTGGTGAACCTCTTGCCTCCTGCCAGCGTCGCAAATAGGTCGTCTGCCTTAGGTTGCGGGTATTGGTCCTGTTGCGAGAAACGATTAATAGTTACTTTATAATCGCCGCAAATCCTGACCGTGCCATCACTTTTGAGTACTGGAACAATCGGGCTGGCCCACTCGCTGAATTCCACTGGGGAGATGATGCCCTCGCGTTGCAGCCTGTCCAGCTCCATTTCCACTCTCTCCCTCATCATGTGAGGTATCGCTCGCACCTTGTGGTGAATGGGCCATGTCTCTGGCACCAAGTGGATCCGCACCTTCGCCCCGGAAAAGTTTCCAATGCCTGGCTCAAAGAGGAAAGGAAATTTGTTAAAAACCTGGGTACATGAGGCCTCATCGACATGTGATAGTGCTCAGATATCATCCCAGTTCCAGCAGATTTTGCCCAGCCAGCTCCTTCCAAGCAGTGTGGGGCCATCGCCAGGGACAATCCAGAGTGGCAGTTCATGCACCGTGCTCTCATAGGTGACCTTGACCATGGTGCTGCCCAGGACAGTGATAAGCTCTTTGGTGTACGTTCTCAGTTTTGTGTGGATGGGGCTCAGGGCTGGTCTGAATGCCTTGTTGCACCACAATCTCTCAAACATCTTTTTACTCATGATGGATTGGCTAGCGCCAGTGCCCAGTTCCATGGCTACGGGTAAGACATTCAATTTTATGTTTAGCATTATAGGTGGGCATTTCATCGAAAATGTGTGCATCCCGTGTACTTCAGCATCTGCCTCCTCTCTCTGAGGCTCGAAATTGCTTTGATCCACCATGGACCGATCTTCCTCTCCCATGTGGTGGTTAGCAGGTTTTGCAGAGCTTGCAGCTCGTTTGCAAGCTCGTTGGAGGTGCCCCATTGTTCCACAGCTCTTGCAAACATACCCTTTGAAGCGGCATGAATAGGCTGAATGGAAGCCTCCACAATGCCAACAAGGCGTGAATTGCCTTGCATTCATCCTTTGTTGGGGACTCTGAATCATCTGGGTCACCTGAGGCCTGCTGGCAGTTGCAGACTCGTGGTTTCTGCCCTGTACATTTCTGCTCAAAAACACAGTTCCAATTAATTTATGAACTTGTGTGCTGAGAGATTTGTTTGGTGTTATCACTGGTGGACATAAACACCTGTGCTATCGCAATGGCCTTACTGAGGGTCTGTGTCTCTACAGTCAAAAGTTTTCGTAGGATGGTCTCGTGGCCAATGCCCAGTACAAAAATGTTTCTGAGCATTTGCTCCAGGTAGCCATCAAACTCACATTGTCCTGCAAGTCGTCTTAGCTCGGCGATGTAGTTCGCCACTTCCTGACCTTCAGATCGCTGGCACGTGTAGAACCGATACCTCGCCATCACCCCGCTCTCCCTCGGGTTAAAATACTCCCGAACCAGTGTACACAGCTCCTCATACGACTTATCTGTGGGTTTCACCAGAGCCAGAAAATTCTTCATGAGGCTGTAGGTTGGTGTGAGGAGGACCGCTCTCCTTTTTGCAGCGCTTTCTTCTCCGTCTAGCTCGTTGGCTACAAAGTACGTTCGACATAGGCTTCCCAGTCCTCACCCTCCGAGAACTTCTCCTGGATGCCCACAGTTTGCTGCATCTTTGCATTGCATTCGTATTCTCGTCGCCAGTTATTGTGTTCCTAACACAGATGAGGCTGCACACAGGGAGATTAAAGAAACAGTGACCTCAGTCTTTAATAAGACACTCCAGAGTGAGGAACAGGCCTTAGGGGCCGGCTTATATACAGTGCTCCCAAGGGATGCTGGGATCCCTTGGGACCTCAGGGGATGAGCTCCCTGATGGCAGAACATGGGAGTGCATGCTTTATAGATACACAACATATAGCACCTTTAACAATATTGGACAATTAAAAAGGGATCTATCTAAACCTACCTGAGGCCCATCTTTACCCTAATCCTGAGCTCTTAAGCTGTCTCTAGGCTCTCACCTCATTTGCCCTTCCCAAGCTCATCTCATCCATGAGACCCACCTTCTGCACCCCTTGGTTCCATTCCCACTTAGTCTTCATGATCACCCAACTGCCCTTCCGGAACCCCATGCTCACTGTTTTTGGAAATGGTCCCCTTTCCTCAGACACTGTCCTGACCTATCTAGGTGCCCACCTTTCACCAAACCATTCATTCCACTGTTATACCTGGAGATGGCTGAGGGAATTCAGCCGCACATCTCTGACCAAAAATTTATATGTTAAAAGAGACATTTGAAAAATGTTTCCACTTGCTCAGTTTATCACCTGCTCGATGTATATTTACTGAAGAAACTTTGAGGTAGGGCTGTCAGTGACACCACCCTGGGAAAGGAAGATCAAGAACGATATCTTCATAATAGATGAAGCACTCAATCAGAACAGGGTTCCTAAGCAAGAGAAGGCCTGGCTGGATTCCCTGCTACAATATTTACACTGGTGAGGCAGCAATTTTTTACAGAGTAAAATGATCTATTCTTCCTTGGTGGGTTGGTAAACCCAAACAATTAACTCTGTCTTGCTCTTGCATTGCATTAATATTCCATAATCTATGTGGACTCTGTGGCAGTTAGGCCTTATTAAGTGGTCTACCTTATCCTGTGGTGAATGGCTCACCTCCTGACTGCATCTACAAGGCACAGATCAGGAGTGTGATGGAATACTCTCCACTTGCTTGGGTGAGTGAAGCTGCAAAATAAGAACATACAAATATTAGAATTAGGAACAGGAGTAGGTCATACAGCCCCTCGAGCCTGTTCCGCCATTCAATAAGGTCGACCTCAGCCCTGAAAATATTCAACAATTCAGCATCCACAGTCTTTTGGAGAATTCCAAACATTCACAGCCCACAGTGAACAAATTCTTCCTCATCTCAGTCTTAAATGACCAACCCCTTATCGTGAGACTGTGCCCCCTCGTTTTTGACCCTTCAGCCTCTTAGCATCTACCCTGTCACTCCCCCTCAGAATCTTATATATTTCAATAAGATCACCTCTCATTCTTCTAAACTCCAGAGAGCATAGGCCCAATCTACTCAATCGCTCCTCATAGGACAACCCTCTCACCCCAGGGATCAATCTAGTGAAGACATGTAAGAAGCTCGACACTATCCAGGCAAAGCAGCCCACTTGATCAGCACCTCATCCACCACCTCAAACACTCACTCCCTCCACACCGTGGCTGCAGTGTGTACAGTCTACAAGATGCACTGCAGCAACTCGCCAAGGCTTCTTCGGCAGCACCTCCCAAACCCGCGACCTCCACCACCTAAAAGGACAAGCGTGGCAGGTGCATGGGAACACTGTTGTATATGCATATACCCTGTAAACTCAATGTACAGTTACATTAGACCACTGAATGTATCTTCACACTGTATACACTATGCCTGTACCACCAGAGGGTGCAACTGGTGGGGACCTAGGGGTCACTTGCACACTGCAGGTAACCGAGTATGAAAGGGAGCTCACCTTACTGTACCCTCATTTAGGAGCTGCAATAAATGGACTAATGTCACAACAGTTCAAGTGCAATACCTTGCTTCATGGAGTCATTACTCGAGTGCTTACAGACACAATAAACACCACCGCCTGCAAGTTGTACATCATCCTGACTTGGACATATATCACCATGCCTTCATCATTGCTGGGTCAAAATCCTGGAATTCACTACCAAACAGCTTTGTTGGATCATCTTCACCACATGGACCTAGTCAAAGATAATTGATCTACCCTTTGAGTCATGTAAGCATGTCGTAAATCGGTATTGTCTGACTCCACACAAGCAGTCTGTTTCCAGCAGCACTTAAGAAATTAAAGTGGTTGCCATTGTACAGTTACCTAAATTCCCCCCCTTCAAATCAAATCATATAAGGTCATTTTCCAAGAGTACATATTGGTAATTTTGGCACTTTTATCCCATGATTTTTGGATCATTTAAAATAATTGTGTAAAATCTTAAGTAGTATCTTCTAAATCTCCGATATGTGCTCTTGACTGAGGGAGTTGTGCACTGTCGGAGGTGTCGTCTTTTGGGTGAGATTTTAAACCAACGCCCGCCCAGGTAGATGTCAAAGATCCCGTGGCATATTAGAAGAAGAGTAATAGTGTTCTCACCAACATTTGTCCCTGAACCAACATCACTAAAACAGATGATCAGGCCATTTATCACGTTGTTGTTTGTGGGACCACGCTGTGCGCAAATTAGTTACTGCATTTCTTACATGAAACAGAGCCTACTCTTCAAAAGTACTTCATTGCTGTAGGGCACTTAGGCTGTGAAAGGCGCTATATAAATGCAAGTTCTTTCTTTTACCTTTCTTGCTGGGATATGCGCAAAGTTGGAAAATCACCCCTTTTGGGTCATTTATGATTAGAAACAAGACAGATCTACAACCACCTTTCAAATGAGACATTAAACCGAGGCCCTTTCTGCCTCTCAGGTGGACATAAAAGATCCCATAGCACTATTGAAAGTAAAGCAGGAGAGTTCTCTCTGGTGACTTGGCCATTATTTATCCTTCAACTGACATCACGAAAAAAAAAGGATTATCTGGCCATTCACATTGCTGTTTGTGGGACCTTGCTGTGTGTAAATTGGCTGCTGTGTTTCCTACATTACAACAGTGACTACTCTTCAAAAAAGTACTTTATTGGCCGTAAAGCGCTTTGGGATGTCCTGAGGATGTGAATAGCACTAATGAGAAGGGATCTCATAAAAACATATAAAATTCTGACAGGACGGGACAGGTTAGAGGCAGGAAGAATGTTCCCGATGTTGGGGAAGTCCAGAACCAGGGATCACAGTCTAAGGATAAGGGGTAAGCCATTTAGGACTGAGATGAGGAGAAACTTCTTCACTCAGAGAGTTGTTAACCTGTGGAATTCTCTACCGTAGAAAGTTGTTGACGCCAGTTCGTTAGATATATTCAAAAGGGAGTTAGATGTGGCCCTTTCAGCTAAAGGGATCAAGGGGTATGGAGAGAAAGCAGGAAAGGGGTACTGAGGTGAATGATCAGCCATGATCTTACTGAATGGTGGTGCAGGCTCGAAGGGCCGAATAGCCTGCTCCTGCACCTATTTTCTATGTTTCTATGTTTCTATAAATGCAAGTCTTTCTTTTACAGGGGAATAGCAAGCCACCTATTGCCAATATGGCAATTTTTGAGACCTGACTAAGAGTAGATTTGGTTATTATTGTTTCACTTCTAGCACCTCGATTGGGATCTAGCTCAGACTGCATGCGATGAAGTCTTCTCTCTGTGCCAGCAATACAGGTTCGGTGTGAACTGAGTCAAGTCAACCCAGTGCACATTGAACTTCAGTTCACAGCATAAAGCAACCCACAAGCTGGCATTAATTAGCACTACACTGGCAATCTCAGTGAGGATAGCTGGTGTGAGAAGTGGTGAAATCCACACTGGTTCAGCAGGGAATGCTATTGCTACACTCAGGTTAAGACCTGTTGTTGCAATAGAGAGAACTTTACAGCTCATTTACTTTACAGCTTTACCTTAAAGCTTTTTGTTTTTGAGGATCACATTTGCGTAGGTTGGGCCTCTACTCATTGGAATTCAGAAGAATGAGAGGCGATCTTATCGAAACATATAAGATTATGAGGGGGCTTGACAAGGTGGATGCAGAGAGGATGTTTCCACTGATAGGGGAGACTAGAACTAGAGGGCATGATCTTAGAATAAGGGGCCGCCCATTTAAAACTGAGATGAGGAGAAATTTCTTCTCTCAGAGGGTTGTAAATCTGTGGAATTCGCTGCCTCAGAGAGCTGTGGAAGCTGGGACATTGAATAACTTTAAGACAGAAATAGACAGTTTCTTAAATGATAAGGGGATAAGGGGTTAAGGGGAGCGGGCAGGGAAGTGGAGCTGAGTCCATGATCAGATCAGTCATGATCTTATTGAATGGCAGAGCAGGCTTGAGGGGGTGTATGGCCTACTCCTGCTCCTATTTCTTATGTTCTTATGTTCTTATGTTCTTATATGTGTGCAACATGGAGCTATGGACCATAAATTTAAACCACGATGCCCATGAATTTTCAAACATCTTCGGCTGCTGATACTAAGAGATCTTGGTGTATAGGTTAAGGATTCGTACATCATTGAGGCCTTTCCAAAAATTACAAGTCCATTGCGTTCAAACCGGACAAACCAGTGAATAAGAAATATCAGCGCAAATAGGACTGTGTTTCCTGGGTTTCAAGGGGCATGATAGTGTAGTGGTTATGACACTGGTCTAGTGATTCTGAGACCTGGACTAATATTACAGCAAATGTGAGTTCAAACACCCAGCATGGCAGTTTGGGAATTTGAATTCAGTTTTGAAGAAATGCTTGGATCAGTAAATGTGACCATGAAGCTGTTGCATTGCTGGAAAAATCCTACTGATTCACTATTTTCTTTTAGGGAAGGAAAGCTGCCATCCTTTCCCGGTCTGTCCCATATGTGACTCCAGTCGCACACCAATGTAGTTGATTATTAACTGCCCTCTGAAGTGGCCTAGCAAGCCATTCAGTTGTATCAAACCCCAAAAAGAATCTGCAGGGGTTGAAGGAGATAGCCCATCATCACATTCTCATGGCCGGCCTTGCCAGTGGCGCCCAAACCCAGAAATGCCAGGGGTAAAGAATCGCAGGTGGCCCATGGGTCATGGTTTGGACAGCTCGCTTTACAGGGCTGCGTCTATCACAAGAGCGTCATCGGAGATATCTCTGTAAAAGACCCACCCAGTGCCAATGCTGTCGGAGGGATGAGAATCCACCCCAAGGGAATCCCGAACTCCTGGGGGCCTTCAGCTGATGGCTGCTGATGGTATCAAGTAATTTCAGATTGATAGAACTTGCTCTGGGTTTGGCATCTTGGGTTGGTGGATTTGTTTTGAGTGGTTGAGCTATCAACCATGTAGTTCAGGCATTTCTGATCTGTACTAGCCTCTGAGTGTCCTACTATGTGCAAGTATGCAGTGCATACCCAATGAAAAATGATAATTCATGGTAACACAAAAAATGGGACACATTGGCCACAGAGCACCATAGAGCAATTAGACATTAGATCACTGCCACTATTCACAGAGTTCCCTATCTCAGTCATACTTCAGTGTGGGAGTGCGGCCTGTTTTTCACAGGAGATGGAATGCCATCCCCAGGTTAAAGTGTTCAACTCCCATTCTATAGCTGGTTTCAGAACAACGTTAGCTGGGTCCTGGCTCTTGGTTGTATACCGTCTCTATTATGGATGTAGTAGACCGTAGATAATTGAGAACCGAGGAGAAAATAACCTTGAATGAATTGAAACCAAGTACTCTGTGGGTTGTATGTATCTCACATGTATGGTGTAAATTGTACACCCGCTGGATATTTCATAGCAGACATTGTGCTGTGATAGAGGAACTGACATTTGTTTGTTAAAAGTCTCAAGGATAGCATCCATTTAAATTGTGTAAATTTCCTGCATTAGTAGCAAATAGCTTTTCTATGGAGCCTATTGGATTCAGATAACAGTGTGTACCATTCCTCGATGCTTCCATTCTAAATGATGTATGAACCACAAGTAAGTAACAATTTTCGTGACTCATTTACAAATATGGCATCAACTTGTTGGTTCTTGTCTTAAACATGATGAATACGTTCAACTTGTAAGAACTAGATTTTCCTATCTCTACTTACAGTAATCAGCACATAATATTTTGTGGGTAATTCAAAAATTTCCATCATATCCTGGTGAAATTTACTTTAAAAAAATTGAAGCTAGCAGCTTTGGTGCCCCTAAGGACAAAATCATTTCAGTTCAATTTGAAAGGAGTAGCAGAATAAGACTTTTGAGTTTAATGTATGCAACCGTGTCACAGTATAATAGCACCATCTGGTAACTTACTGGCTTTGTGCTCATTCCATGGACATTTTCTCCCCCTTCCCCCTCCCCTCGTTCTTCTCTCCAATCCCTTCTCCCACTCCGCCGTCCTCCCCTCCTTCTTCGCCCTTCTTTCTTCTTTCCCTTCTCCTTCTCCCTTTCTCCATCATCCTCTTCATCCAACCTCTTTATTCCCACAGAGTTTTCTCTATATGATATCGAGCAAGGATGTCACAGAGCAGCTGCAAGACATTCTGGGGAGAGATGGTGAACAGTCAGAGGTCGTGGTCCACATCGGGACCAATGACATAGGTAGGAAGAGGGATGAGGTCCTGCAGGCAGAGTTTAGGGAGCTAGGAGAGAGATTAAAAAGCAGGACCTCAAAGATAGTAATCTCCAGATTACGCCTGGTGCCACGAGCTAGTGAGTATAGAAATAGGAGGATAGAGAAGATGAATGAGTGGCTGGAAAGTTGATGCAGGCGGGAGGGCTTTAGTTTCCTGAGGCATTTGGGACCACTTCTGGGGGAAGTGGGACCTGTACAAGCCGGACGGGTTGAACCTCAACAGAGCCGGGGCCAATATCCTCGCGGGAGGGTTTGCTCGGGCTGTTGGGGAGGGTTTAAATTAGATTGGCAGGGGGATGGGAACCTGAAAATAGATTCAGTAGGGAGGGAAGTAAAGCTGGAATTGGGCAGCAGAAAATTAGAAAGTGAATTTGGAAGACAGAGGAAACAAGGGTGAAAAATAGACAACAAGGGAGTTTGGAATACTAAATGGTAGATACTTCAATGCACAGGAGTGTAGGTAATAAGGCAGACGAGCCGAGAGCACAGATTGACACTTGGGAGTACAATATTATAGCTATTACTGAGACATGGCTGAAAGAAGGACAGATAAGACAGCTCAACATTCCTGGTTACAGGGTTTTCAGAAGGGATAGTGGGGGATAAAAAAGGAGGGCGGGTCGCCGTATTAATTAAAGAAACAATTACAGCTGTGAAAAGGGATGATGTTCGAGGGGTCATCAAATGAGGCCATATGGGTTAAATTAAAGAACAAAAAAGGGCGATCACACTACTGGGAGTGTACTATCGACCCCCAAGCAATCAGAGGGAGATAGAAGAACTAATATGTATGCAAATTGCTGAGAAGTGCAAAAACTATAGAGCTGTAATAGTGGGGGATTTCAACTACCCTAATATTAATTGGGAAAAGGGTAGTGTGAATGGTACAGAGGGTGTGGAATTCCAAAAATGCATTCAGGAGAACTTCTTTAGTCAGTATGTAACAAGCCCAACAAGGGAGAGGGTGGTTCTGTACTTGGTTTTGGGGAATGAGAGGGACAGGTGGAAGAGGTATCAGTGGGAGAGCATTTTGGTGCTAGTGATCATACTTCAGTAAGATTTAGGGTAGTTATAGAAAAGGACAAAGGTGGACCCGGAATAAAAGTTCTCAATGGGGTAAAGCCAATTTTGCTGAGCTGAGATGGGATTTGGCCAAAGTGGACTGGAAACAGCTACTTGATGGTAAATCAGTGTCGGAGCAGTGGGAGGCATTCAAGGAGGAGATCCTGAGGGTACAGAGCAAGTATGTTCCCTTAAAAAAAGGGTGGGGTTAACAAATCTAGAGCCCCTGGATGTCAAGGGACATACAGGGTAAGATAAAGAAAAAAAGGAGAGCTTATGACAGATTCCGAGAACTCAACACTGCAGAAACTTCAGAGGAGTATAAGAAGTGCAGACGTGCAATTAAAAAATATATCAGGAGAGCATGAAAAAATGTTGGCAAGAAGAATCAGGTAAAACCCAAGGATGTTTTATAAATACATTAAGAGCAAGAGGATAACTAGAGAAGGAGTGGGGCCTATTAGAGACTATAAAGGAAATCTATGTGGAAGAAAAAGACATGGGTATGATTGTTAATGAATACTTTGCATCTGTTTTCACAAAAGAGAGGAGCGATGCAGACTTTTCAATAAGGGAGGAGGAATGTGAAATATTAGATGAGATAAACATAGTGAGAGAGGAAATATTAAGGGGCTTAGCAGCTTTGAAAGTAGATAAATCCCCAGGCCCAGATGAAATGTATCCCAGGTGGTTAAGAGAAGCAAAAGAGGAAATAGCAGAGGCTCTGACCATCATTTTCCAGTCCTCTCTGGCTACAGGTGTGGTGCCAGAGGACTGGAGGACTGCTAATAATGTACCTTTGTTTAAAAAGGGAGAAAGGGATAGACCGAGTAAATACAGGCCAGTCAGCCTAACCTCAGTGGTGGGAAAATTATTGGACAAAATCCTGAAGGACAGGATAAATTTTCATTTGGAAAGACATGGATTAATCAAGGACAATCAGCATGGATGTGTTAAGGGAAGGCCGTGTCTGACTAACTTGATTGAATTTTTCGAGGAGGTAAGCAGGAGGGTCAATGAGGGCAGTGCATATGCTGTAGTGTATATGGATTTTAGCAAAGTTTTTGATAAGGTCCCACATAGCAGACTGGTCACAAAAGTAAAAGCCCATGGGATCCAGGGCAAAGTGGCAAGTTGGATCCAAAATTAGCTCAGAGGCAAGAAACAAAGGGCTAGACTATCCACTTTCAGGCTACGGCCGAATAAAATGGGCCTTGTTCCAGCGATGTGGGACCTATCACCCGTGCTCAAGGCCCATTTTGTTTTTTGCGATTTTCCACTCGGCCTTCCCCAGCGATGTCAAATGGGCGATGTAATTTCTCGCCGATCTCACGATCGCTCAAAGAAAATGAAAGTGAATGAAAAAAAAAGCTTCCCTAGCAACACATTTCTGTGCATGTGCAGGTTGATTTTTTTTTAGGTTGTTGTTCTTTCCCGTGTTTTTGGAGGTCAGGGGTCATCACACATGCTCAGAAGCTCTGTGAGGGTCGGGGAGAGAGAGAGAGAAAGGAGAAAGCATTTTTTGTGGCAAACAATCTGTTGGTAGTAATCTTTAATGGAGGCATCAGGGGAAAGGCATAGGGCCAAACCTTTTAGCGAGGAGGCCAATGAGGCCTTCGTGAATGTAGTCAGCACCAGGTGGGAAGATCTGACACAGGGTTGCCATAGGAAATCTCCACCCCGTGCATATCGCAGGATTTGGGCAGAGATTGCCAATGTGGTCACGTCGGCATCCAATGAAGCCCGGACACCAGACCAGTGCCGCAAGCGTTGGAACAGCCTACTTGCAGCCGCGAGAGTAAGTTGAAATTTATATTTATGTATTGTTTAATGATGTAAATAGTAAATAGTCCCCTGCAGTCAGAATCAGGGGAAATCATAATGGGGAACAAAGAAATGGCAGACCAATTGAACAAGTACTTTGGTTCGGTATTCACTAAGGAGGACACCAACAACCTTCCGGATATAAAAGGGGTCAGAGGTTCTAGTAAGAAGGAGGAACTGAGGGAAATCCTTATTAGTCAGGAAATTGTGTTGGGGAAATTGATGGGATTGAAGGCCGATAAATCCCCAGGGCCTGATGGACTGTATCCCAGAGTACTTAAGGAGGTGACCTTGGAAATAGCGGATGCATTGACAGTCATTTTCCAACATTCCATAGACTCTGGATCAGTTCCTATCGAGTGGAGGGTGGCCAATGTAACCCCACTTTTTAAAAAAGGAGGGAGAGAGAAAACAGGGAATTTTGGACTGGTCAGCCTGACATCAGTTGTGGGTAAAATGATGGAATCAATTATTAAGGATGTCATAGCAGCGCATTTGGAAAGAGGTGACATGATAGGTCCAAGTCAGCATGGATTTGTGAAAGGGAAATCATGCTTGACAAATCTTCTGGAATTTTTTGAGGATGTTTCCAGTAGAGTGGACAAAGGAGAATCAGTTGATGTGGTGTATTTGAACTTTCAGAAGGCTTTCGACAAGGTCCCACACAAGAAATTAATGTGTAAAGTTAAAGCACATGGGATTGGGGGTAGTGTGCTGATGTGGATTGAGAACTGGTTGGCAGACAGGATGCAAAGAGTAGGAGTAAATGGGTACTTTTCAGAATGGCAGGCAGTGACTAGTGGGGTACCGCAAGGTTCTGTGCTGGGGCCCCAGCTGTTTACATTGTACATTAATGATTTAGACGAGGGGATTAAATGTAGTATCTCCAAATTTGCGGATGACACTAAGTTGGGTGGCAGTGTGAGCTGTGAGGAGGATGCTATGAGGCTGCAGAGTGATTTGGATAGGTTAGGTGAGTGAGCAAATGCATGGCAGATGAAGTATAATGTGGATAAATATGAGGTTATCCACTTTGGTGGTAAAAACAGAGAGACAGACTATTATCTGAATGGTGACAGATTAGGAAAAGGGGAGGTGCAACGAGACCTGGGTGTCATGGTACATCAGTCATTGAAGGTTGGCATGCAGGTACAGCAGGCGGTTAAGAAAGCAAATGGCATGTTGGCCTTCATAGCGAGGGGATTTGAGTACAGGGGCAGGGAGGTGTTGCTACTGTTGTACAGGGCCTTGGTGAGGCCACACCTGGAGTATTGTGACAGTTTTGGTCTCCTAACTTGAGGAAAGACATTCTTGCTATTGAGGGAGTGCAGCGAAGGTTCACCAGACTGATTCCCGGGATGGCGGGACTGACATATCAAGAAAGACTGGATCAACTGGGCTTGTATTCACTGGAGTTCAGAAGAATGAGAGGGGATCTCATAGAAACATTTAAAATTCTGACGGGTTTAGACAGGTTAGATGCAGGAAGAATGTTCCCAATGTTGGAGAAGTCCAGAACCAGGGGTCACAGTCTAAGGATAAGGGGTGAGCCATTTAGGACCGAGATGAGGAGAAACTTCTTCACCCAGAGAGTGGTGAATCTGTGGAATTCTCTACCACAGGAAGTTGTTGAGGCCAATTCACTAAATATATTCAAAATGGAGTTAGATGTAGTCCTTACTACTAGGGGGATCAAGGGGTATGGTGAGAAAGCAGGAATGGGGTACTGAAGTTGCATGTTCAGCCATGAACTCATTGAATGTTTCTATGAATCTGCAATGTTATTTGGTTACATTTAAACATAACCAAATTCTGAATAAATTTATGCAACCCAGCATAAAGTGAAATGTTGTAGTGTGAAATATGCAACGTAATGCTAATTTGTAATCGAACATTTAAATCTGTCAATCTTAAATGTCTTCAATGTCTTAAATTGCCTGCTCCATTTGCTTATGCCGTGCAATGTTATCGTATCATTTACAGAAGAAGATCTCGGTCAATAATCGGGAGCAACGCAGGACGGGCGGGGCTCTGCCATGATGCACAGTTTAACTGCCTGCGAGGAGCTCGCGGTGGCCTTGGTGGGGCCAGAAAGCCATTCGGTCACATCCCGTGGTGTGGCCGAACCCACCCTTGAGACATATGAGTAATGAGAAAAGTGCATTGTTCAATGTGTGAATCGTTAGTAAATACTGAAAATATCGTAGTTACGCATGTTATGTTATGCAATTAAAATGTAATTTGATGTTATGCAATGTTATGCAATTACAATGTAATGTTTTGCAATTATAATATAATCTGGTATATAATGGTGATGTACTATAGATGTTCGAATGAGGTCATGTTAGGTCATGTTAAAGCTTGTGATCACCTGTGCACATGGAGGGAATGAAAGCATTGCAATGTTTTAACTTAGAGAAAAATTGTAATGCAATGATTTGAATAGTTAATCGTTGTTTATCAAATTAAAGATCAAGTGGTCGTCGAGTCCTTGGAGTCCACTGCCACTGAACTGTCTCCAGCATCACAGGAGGCTGAGGAAGAAGAGGAGCCACTGCAGACTCCTGCTGCTGTGCTTCACCAGGAGGAGGAGGAGGAGGAGGAGACGGAGACGGAGGAAGAAGAGATTTTTTTGGCGGGGCGGGGGGGCGGGGGGGCGGGGGATACAACCTGCGGCCATCTCGGTTGAGATGGAAGAAGCACCGGGACCAAGCGGTGTGCAGGTGGCGATGCCAAGGCGCGTCATATTGCAAACACCGACCCCACGGAGGTCTGGTCAGCATGGTGAGCAATCGCCTGCCTTGGAGGGCCAGACAGAGAGCTTGATTTCCCTGTGCAGGGAGACGGTCGCGATTGGTCATGACCTTATCCACGGATTCGAGGGATTCTCTGCGAACTGGAGCCAGTTCTCTGCGAACTGGAGCCAGTTTCCAGTATCCTGGAGCAAGTTCTGCCAAAACTTCTCCAAGTGGTCTTCTGAGCAGTCACTGATTGTAAGGGAGACCTTGGAGGCTATTTGGCAGCAGACAGCCGCAACCAATGCCCTACGGCATGCGTTGCTGGCTGGAGACAGCGCTACACCCCAAGGTGTCGTGTCTGCTCACAGTGAAACTCCGAGCACGCAAGCGAGTACGGAGGACACAGTTCCTCCTGACTCGGAAGTGGAGCCTCAGGCTTCAGCTCCCTCTCCGTCACCTCCACCACGGCAGGAAGTCTTGACGTCCCACTCTGCACGACGTCTTGGTGTCGGTCTGCGTAGCCCAAAACGGGCGGGTGGGGTGCGAACACGGGGTGGAACAGGATCTGGAGGGAAACGTGGCCGCAGGTAGGGAGGGGGGAGTCCTTCTCTATAGTTCACTTGTTTTAAAATGTTCACTTGCTGTTATCAATTTATTATACTCTTGTTATTATTATTGTTATTGTTATTGCCACTAAATTGGCCAATTGTATTCAATAGTTAAATGTTCACTTGTTCACTTGTTAACATTACTTAACTGTTCACTTTCCATTCTTTCTGAAATGGTCACTTATTAGCATGACTGAAATGGTCACTTGTTATCATTACTTAAATGGCCATTTGTTCCTGAAAATGTATTTCTTCTTCTTTTAACGTTTTGGGGATTTTGAGGGAAGGGTGGGTTGGTGCGGGGGGTGGGGGGTTGGAGGGAGGGTGTTGTTCATTAGTTGTTTAAAACATTTTTTGTTTATTAATAAAAAAAATATTTTTCTACAACTTTTGTACCTTCTCTCTCAGTTACATAAATTTTACAATGTACAGTTTTTCATGCATATTTGTTTGTTTATTCAGTTTACCCACCCAAATGAAACTTTTGATTAACCGTAACGGTAATTGAACGTTTGAATATCAACAATAATAATTCATGCGAAGCGTTCATTAATGAGTTGCTGACGCAAAGCTTAGTGTACCGTGTAACTGCCACTGGCTACCGGTCCTCGGGAAAGGTGTGGTGGTTCTGGTGCTAGATCACCAGGCTGATTAAGCTCCCCTATGTCCTCGCCCACGTCCTCTCCCGCCTGTTCCTCCTCATCATCTTCACCGGCTGCCTCATCTGTCTCATCTCCTTCTGGAGGTGGACCTGCAGCATGATCTGGCATTATTTGTCCTCTCTTTATAGCTAGTTTATGCAGCATGCAACACACCACAATAAACTCTGCTACCTGATCAGGGTGGTACTGGAGGCTGCTTCCCGAATGATCCAGGCATCTGAAACGCTGCTTTAGGACTCCAATTGTCTTTTCAACGATGTTGCGAGTCGCTATGTGACTCTCATTATACTCTCTCTGTGCTTCAGTGACAGGATTACGCAGAGGGGTCATGAGCCAACTGGCAAGGCCATACCCTTTATCTCCCAGCATCTAACCGTGACCTTCTGGCTGATTGGCAAACAGGTCAGGGATAGCACTTTCACGTAAGATGTGTGCATCATGGATGCTGCCAGGAAATGTAGCATTCACTGTCATAATTCTTTGATTGTGATCGACAACAAGCTGCACATTTAGGGAGTGGAACCCCTTTCTGTTACGAAACACCTCTGCGTTCTTTAAGGGTGCTTTCAGGGCAATGTGCGTGCAGTCTATTGCTCCCTGCACCTTGGGGAAGTCTGCTATTCTCGAGAAACCCAAAGCCCTCTCGGTCTGTGCCTCCCTGGTCATTGGGAAGCTTATGAAGTCCATCCTGCGAGCCTAAAGTCACTTGTCGAATGCAGCAGTGTGTAGCGTGCTGAGTGATATGGCAGATGTCACCAGCTGAAGCCTGAAAAGATCCCGAGGAGTAGAAGGCTAGGACAGCAGTAACCTTCACCTCAACGGACAGTGCGGTTCTGATGGTGCTGGAAGGCTGCAGATCATCCTTGACGAGTTGGCATATCTCATCGATGACCTCCTTCCGGAATCGCAGCCTCCTAAGACAAGCATTATCAGACAAGTTCAGGTAGGATTGCTTTTCCAAGTACCTTCGTTGGCTAAATACGGTCTCCTCCTCTGTCTTCGTCTCAGTCTACACATTTCTCTGTCACCTCTTCGATTGATCCTTTCAGTAACCAGTGTGTGAGCAGTTGCAATTAAAGGCAGGGAAAGCGTAGGCCCCATCACTATCGATAATTACTTTCACTAATTTTAATAATCTCTCTACTCTATACTCTCTATACTCTCTAATCACTGTACTCTGCACTCTCTGTACTCTCTACGCTGTATACCAGTCAGTTTGATAGGCCCCAACAATATCAGTAAATAACTTCACTATGTAAAAGCTATTTACTAAATTATTCCAATATATGACATCTATTTAGCACAAATAAGTTGATAATACTTATTTATATTCCCTGTCCAAAATTTCTGAGTACAATTTTCTTCAATTTTACTCTCTAAATAACTCAGAACTATTCTCCACCCTTCCTCCGAAGTTAAAAATGGTGTCTATAGAGCCCACTTCCCTCTGTAAGGCCCTGAAAAAGCAACTATTTTTGAGCACTCTTTTGGGCCTTGCATCATCCCAGCGATGTGCATGCTAGGTGCCGAAACTTGGGATGGGCGATCATTTGGGCGATCATCTCAGCGATCAAAGTGAAAACTTAGGGGCCTGTTTTTCCGGCGATATTTTGGGCCTAGTTTCCACTTTTTGCTCAAAATGGGAGATAGAGGTCCGTTTTAGGCCATAGATGGGCCATGGATGGGCGATGTGAAGTGGAAAGTCTAACCCAAAGGGTAAAGGTTGATGGATGTTT
Source organism: Pristiophorus japonicus (assembly GCF_044704955.1). Lineage (NCBI taxonomy): Eukaryota > Metazoa > Chordata > Chondrichthyes > Pristiophoridae > Pristiophorus > Pristiophorus japonicus. The sequence goes on along the minus strand of NC_091979.1, from coordinate 298,876,809 downwards.
TTGTGACTGGAAGGCTGAATCCAGTGGGGTTCCGCAGGGCTCAGTACTGGATCCCTTGCTTTTTGTGGTCTATATCAACGACTTAGACTTGAATGTTAAGAGGTTTGCAGATGACACTAAAATAGGGTGTGTGGTTGATAATGAAGAAGAAAGCTGCGAATTCCAGGAAGATATCAGTGTACTGGTCAGATTTTTGGAACAGTGGCAAATGGAATTCAATCCAGATAAGTGTGAGGTAATGCATTTGGGGAGGTTGAACAAGACAAGGGAATACACATTAAATGGTAGGACACTGAAGTGTAGAGGAACAAAGCGACCTTGGAGTGCAGGTCCACAGATCCCTGAAGGTAGCAGGCCAGGCCGATAAGGTGGTTAAGAAGACATATGGAATACTTCCTTGATTAGTCGAGGCATGGAATACAAGAGCAAGGAGGTTATGCTTGAACTGTATAAAACACTGATTAGGCCGCAGCTGGAGTACTGTGTGCAGTTCTGGTCACCACATTACAGGAAAGATATGATTGCACTGGAAAGGGTGCAGAGGAGATTTACAACAATGTTGCCTGGACTGGAGAATGTTTGCTATAAGGCAAGATTAGAGCTGCTGGGTCTGTTTTCTTCAGTACAGAGGAGGCTGAGGGGAAATCTGATTGAGGTGTATAAAATTATGAGGGGCCTGGATAGTGTCATGTTTGTAACTACAATGTAACACCACTATATTACTGTATACACTCAACTTAGATGCACACCTTGACCACAGGGGGTGAACTTGTGGGAGACACTCCTTACCTGATCTCACAGGTATATAAAGGGAGGTCCCATGCAGGGTTATCACTTCTGGAGTCCTGAAATAAAGAGTTAAGGTCACAGAGTGACCTTGTCCCCAGAATGTGCCTCGTGTGGTTTCATGCTGTAGAGTAAGGACTTTACATTGGCGACGAGAAACAGAAATTTACGACCCACGAGAATGGCCACCGGTAGCACAGATGAACGGTACTGTGTTGGGAAAGACTGGGACGATTTTGTCGAGAGGCTTCAGCAAAGCTTCGTTACGAAAGACTGGCTGGGGGATGCAGCGGCCAACAAGCGAAGGGCTCATCTCCTGACCAGCTGTGGACCAAAGACTTATGCGCTCATGAAGGACTTACTAGCACCCGAAAAACCGTTGGACAAAACCTTTGAAGAGCTCAGCAAACTAATCGGGGAGCACCTCAAACCAGCGAGCAGCATACACATGGCCCGACACAGATTCTACACCCACCAACGTCGTGAAGGACAGAGCATACTGGACTTTGTAGCAGACCTCCGGCGTTTGGCCAGCCTCTGTAAGTTCACAGACGCCTGCAGGGGGGAGATGCTAAGGGACTTCTTTATCGAGGTATTGTTCATGCGGGAATTTTCCACAAGTTAATTGAGACCAAGGACTTGACCTTGGAAGCGGCGGCGTTGTTAGCTCAAACTTTCATGGCGGGGGAGGAAGAGACGAAAATGATTTACGCGCGCAATTCTGCCTCTAACGCGGCGATGCATCAGGGAGTCAACATCATCAATGCTACTCAGAGCCCCGCAGGCAGGTAGGGGCAGTCTGACATTTACCAGGCAGCAATAGATCCCAGAGCAGGATCTCAGTAGAGACAATGGCAGGCTGAACCGACATTCACGCCATCACAGTGGACAATGCGGCCCGGGATGGGGCCATTGACACTCACTAATAGGGTACTTAAGAGCAGTCAAAGGGACAGTCAACACAGAATGCCTGGCCATAGTCCCTTTGTCCCCAACAAAGGAAAGTTTAACTCATGCTGGAGGTGTGGGGGAAAACACTCAGCCAGATCTTGCAGATTCCAACATTTTGTCTGCAGAATCTGCAATCTCAGTGGCCATTTAGCTCGAATCTGTAGAAAACTTGCAACCAGACTGATATATGAGACAGAGGGACCAGAAGAGGGTTCAGTGAGGTAGGATGACTTTTGGGGCAAATCGATGGACGCCGAGGTTCAGCGGGTCCATGCGGCGAATATTCACAGTTCATACACCAAAACGCCACCAATGATGATGAGGGTTTTGTTGAACGGTATCCCAGTACGCATGGAGCTGGACACTGGGGCCAGCCAGTCACTCATGGGCATTCAGCAATTCGAGAAGCTATGGCCACTCAAAGCCAGTCGACCTAGATTAGAATGTATTGAGACACAATTACGGACTTACACCAAGGAAATCATTCCGGTGCTAGGCAGTGCAATGGTGGCTATCACACACAATGGGCTAGTGAACCAGCTGTCATTCTGGATTGTTCGGGCAATGGTCCCGCTCTGTTGGGGAGGAGCTGGTTAGCCGGGATGAACTGGAAATGGGGGGATGTTCACGCAATGTCCTCGGTGGAGCGAAGTTCGTGCTCACAAGTCCTACAACAATTCGATTCACTATTTCAACCGGGCATCAGGACTTTCAAAGGTACTAAAGTAGTGATACACATCACCCTGGACACCAGGCCAGTGCACCACAAAGCCAGAGCGGTGCCGTATGTGATGCGGGAAAAAAATCGAGAGCAAATTGGACCGGCATCATCTCGCCTGTTAAATTCTGCGACTGAGCGAGCCCCATTGTTGTCGTTCTAAAAGCGGATAGCTCTGTCAGGATCTGTGGCGACTACAAGGCCACCATCAATCGGGTGTCCCTACAAGACCAATACCCATTTCCAAGAGCGGAGGATCTTTTCGCCACACTGGCAGGCGGCAAGCTGTTCACCAAGTTGGACCTCACTTCAGCCTATATGACCCAGGAACTGGCCGACGAATCCAAACGACTGACCACCATCACCACGTACAAGGGACTGTTTGCGTATAACAGGTGCCCGTTTGGCATTCGATCAGTGGTCGCAATTTTTCAACGTAACATGGAAAGCCTGCTTAAATGCATTCCTGGAATGATCGTATTCCAGGACGACATCCTCATCACAGGTCGAGACACCGAGGAACACCTCCACAACCTGGAGGAGGTGCTACGCCGACTGGACCGGGTAGGCCTGCGACTCAAGAAGTCTAAATGTGTGTCCTTAACTCCTGAGATTGAGTTTCTGGGCAGGAGGGTTGCTGCAGATGGGATTCGGCCCACCGAATCCAAAACAGAGGCGATTCAACGAGCTCCCAGGCCCTGCAACACATCGGAGCTGCGTTCATTCCTGGGACTGTTGAACTATTTCGGGAACTTTCTGCCGAACTTGAGCATGTTGTTGGAGCCGCTACACGTGCTCCTGCGTAAGGGTTGCGATTGGTTTTGGGGGGACTGTCAGGAACGGGCTTTTGATCGGGCGCGAAACCTACTTTGTTCAAATAAATTGTTGACCCTGTACGACCCCTGTAAAAGTTTAGTTCTGACATGTGATGCATCGTCCTATGGGGTTGGGTGCGTATTGCAGCAGGACAATGCTGAGGGTCAGCTACAACCTGTGGCTTATGCCTCCAGGTCGCTCTCTCAAGCAGAAAGGCACAGCAGGGAGTCCGGGGCCCAGAGTCGGCGAGAGGTGCATGGAGAGACGTCGGGAGTCCGTTGGTGAGGCCTATAAAAGGCGTACTTGTGCAGCTACAGGGAGAAGGCAAAAAAGTAGAAAGAAACAGAAAGGTAATGTCACAGCCAAGGGGGTAAGTGTTTGGCTGGTGATTGGTGAGTAGTTTTTCTTTTTTCTCTTCTATAACAGTGAGTAAACTTTAGCATTGTTGTTGCCTATCTAAGAGTTAAGTCATGGCAGGACAGCTCGGTCACGTGTTATGCTCCTCCTGTACCATGTGGGAACTCAGGGACGACTCCAGTGTCCCTGACGACTACGTATGTGGGAAGTGTATCCGCCTCCAGCACCTGACGGACCGCGTTGCGGAGTTGGAGCTGAGGGTGGATTCACTCTGGATCTTCCACGATGCTGAGAATGATGTGAGTAGCACGTGTAGCGAGTTGGTCGTATCGCAGGTGAAAGGTCCACAGCCAGATAGGAATGGAAGACCAGCAGGAAGAGCAGTGCAAGGAAGGTAGTGCAGGGGTCCCCTGTGGTCATCCCCCTGCAAAACAGATACACTGCTTTGAGTACTGTTGAGGGGGATGACTCATCAGGGGAGGGCAGCAGCAGCCAAGTTCATGGCACCGTGGCTGGCTCTGTTGCACAGGAGGGCGATAGTGATAGGGGATTCAATTGTAAGGGGAATAGATAGGTGTTTCTGCGGCTGCAACCGAGACTCCAGGATGGTATGTTGCCTCCCTGGTGCAAGGGTCAAGGATGTCTCGGAGCGGGTGCAGGACATTCTAAAAAGGTAGGGAGAACTGCCAATTGTCGTGTTGCACATTGGTACCAACGACATAGGTTAAAAAAAAGGGATGAGGTCCTACAAAACGAATTTAAGGAGCTAGGAGTTAAATTAAAAAGTAGGACCTCAAAAGTAGTAATCTCGGGATTGCTACCAGTGCCACGTGCTAGTCAGAGTAGGAATCGCAGGATAGCGCAGATGAATATGTGGCTTGAGCAGTGGTGCATCAGGGAGGGATTCAAATTCCTGGGGCATTGGAACCGGTTCTGGGAGAGGTGGAACCAGTACAAACCGGACGGTCTGCACCTGGGCAGGACCGGAACCAATGTCCGAGGGGGAGTGTTTGCTCGTGCTGTTGGGGAGGAGTTAAACTAATATGGCAGGGGGATGGGAACCAATGCAGGGAGACAGAGGTAAACAAAAAGCAAAAGACAGAAAGGAGATGAGGAAAAGTGGAGGGCAGAGAAACCCAAGGCAAAGAACAAAAAGGGCCACTGTATAGCAAAATTCTAAAAGGACAAAGGGTGTTAAAAAAACAAGCCTGAAGGCTTTGTGTCTTAATGCAAGGAGTATCCGTAATAAGGTGGATGAATTAACTGTGCAAATAGATGTTAACAAATATGATGTGATTGGGATTACGGAGACGTGGCTCCAGGATTATCAGGGCTGGGAACTCAACATCCAGGGGTATTCAACATTCAGGAAGGATAGAATAAAAGGAAAAGGAGGTGGGGTAGCATTGCTGTTTAAAGAGGAGATTAATGCAATAGTTAGGAAGGACATTAGCTTGGATGATGTGGAATCTATATGGGTAGAGCTGCAGAACACCAAAGGGCAAAAAACGTTAGTGGGAGTTGTGTACAGACCTCCAAACAGTAGTAGTGATGTTGGGGAGGGCATCAAACAGGAAATTAGGGGTGCATGCAATAAGGGTGCAGCAGTTATAATGGGTGACTTTAATATGCACATAGATTGGGCTAACCAAACTGGAAGCAATACGGTGGAGGAGGATTTCCTGGAGTGCATAAGGGATGGTTTTCTAGACCAATATGTTGAGGAACCAACTAGGGGGGAGGCCATCTTAGACTGGGTGTTGTGTAATGAGAGAGGATTAATTAGCAATCTCGTTGTGCGAGGCCCCTTGGGGAAGAGTGACCATAATATGGTGGAATTCTGCATTAGGATGGAGAATGAAACAGTTAATTCAGAGACCATGGTCCAGAACTTAAAGAAGGGTTACTTTGAAAGTATGAGGCGTGAATTGGCTCGGATAGATTAGCGAATGATACTTAAGGGGTTGACTGTGGATGGGCAATGGCATACATTTAGAGACCGCATGGATGAACTACAACAATTGTACATTCCTGTCTGGCGTAAAAATAAAAAAGGGAAGGTGGCTCAACCGTGGCTATCAAGGGAAATCAGGGATAGTATTAAAGCCAAGGAAGTGGCATACAAATTGGCCAGAAATAGCAGCGAACTGGGAAAAATTTAGAACTTAGCAGAGGAGGACAAAGGATTTGATTAGGGCAGGGAAAATGGAGTACGAGAAGAAGCTTGCAGGGAACATTAAGATGAATTGCAAAAGTTTCTATCGATATGTAAAGAGAAAAAGGTTAGTAAAGACAAACGTAGGTCCACTGCAGTCAGAATCAGGGGAAGTCATAACGGGGAACAAAGAAATGGCGGACCAATTGAACAAGTACTTTGGTTCGGTATTCACTAAGGAGGACACAAACAACCTTCCGGATATAAAAGTGGTCAGAGGGTCTCGTAAGGGGGAGGAACTGAGGGAAATCCTTATTAGTCGGGAAATTGTGTTGGGGAAATTGATGGGATTGAAGGCCGATAAATCCCCAGGGCCTGATGGACTGCATCGCAGAGTACTTAAGGAGATGGCCTTGGAAATAGCGGATGCATTGACAGTCATTTTCCAACATTCCATAGACTCTGGATCAGTTCCTATCGAGTGGAGGGTAGCCAATGTAACCCCACTTTTTAAAAAAGGAGGGAGAGAGAAAACAGGGAATTATAGACCAGTCAGCCTGACATCGGTAGTGGGTAAAATGATGGAATCAATTATTAAGGATGTCATAGCAGCACATTTGGAAAGAGGTGACATGATAGGTCCAAGTCAGCAAGGATTTGTGAAAGGGAAATCATGCTTGACAAATCTTCTGGAATTTTTTGAGGATGTTTCCAGTAGAGTGGACAAGGGAGAACCAGTCGATGTGGTATATTTGGACTTTCAGAAGGCTTTCGACAAGGTTCCACACAAGAGTTGGGGGTCTGTCACCTGTGGTGATTCCGGCCTGTCCGGGCTGACCGCAGGGACTGTGCATTCTTCTGATTGCTCTTGTTGCTTGTTCACTGGCGGTAGTGTGAGCTCCATCTCATGGTCTTCTTCAGGTTCCTCCGTGTCGATGCTGAACCTTTTTTTTACTTGGTCCAGATGCTTACGGCATATCTGGCCATTGTTGAGTTTTACCACGATGACCCTATTCCCCTCTTTGTCAATTACAGTACCCTCAAGCCATTTGGGCCCCATGGTGTGATTGAGGACGAATACAGGATCATTTATTTCTATACATCTCCCCCTTGAATTTCAGTCATGGTACTCGTTTTGTAACTTACGCTTGCCCTCAACTATGCGGTCAGGACTGGGTGGATGAGGGACAACCGAGTTTTGAGTGTCCATTTTATGAGTAGCTCTGCGGGCGGGACCCCCATGAGTGAGTGCGGGCGGGATCTATAGGCCAGCAGGGGGCGCGGTAGGCGGCATTGTAGGGAGGGTCCTTGAATCCTGAGCATACCTTGCTTAATGATTTGGACCGCACGTTCCGCCTGGCCATTGGAGGCCGGCTTGAACAGCGCAGTCCTGACGTGGCTGATGCCGTTGCCCGACATAAACTCCCGGAATTCATAGCTCGTGAAACATGGGGCATTATCACTAACCAGGATGTCCGGCAAGCCATGAGTCGCAAAGATCGCACGTAGGCTTTCCACGGTGGTGGATGATGTGCATGAATTCAGGATGATGCACTCGATCCATTTCGAGTACGCATCGACTACAATGAGGAACATCTTCCCCATGAACGGGCCTGCGTAGAGAACGTGAATGCGTGACCATGACTTGGTGGGCCAGGGCCACGGGCTGAGCAGGGCCTCTCTGGGGACATTTTGCAGCTGGGCATACATCGTGCACCTGGGAACATAGTGTTCCAGGTCTGAATCAATTCCAAGCCACCAAACGTGTGACCGGGCAATGGCCTTCATCATCACAATGCCTGGGTGCTCGCTGTGGAGTTCCCTGATGAAAGCCTCCCTGCCCTTCTGGGGCATGACTACCCAGCTGCCCCACAGTAGGCAGTCGGCTTGGATGGAGAGCTCATCCATCCGCCTATGGAATGGCCTGACCTCCTCAGGGCATGCTCCGTGTGCGGGCGCCCAATCCCCAGTCAGGACACATTTCTTAATCAAGGATAGGAGGGGATCTCTGTTTGTCCAGATTTTGATCTGGCGGGCTGTGATGGGGAGCCTGCACTGTCAAAGGCATCGACAGCCATGACCACCTCAGCGCTTTGCTCAGCTGGCCCCTCGGTGGTGACCAGTGGGAGCCAGCTGAGTGCGTCAGCGCTGTTTTCAGTGCCGGGCCGGTCCGGATGGAGTAGTTATAAGCAGTTAGCGTGAGGGCCCACCGCTGTATGCGAGCTGATGCGTTGGCATTGACAGCCTTGCTGTCTGACAACAGGGATGTTAATGGCTTGTGGTCCATCTCTAATTCAAATTTCCTACCGAAGAGGAACTGATGCATTTTTTTTACACCATAGACACATGCAAGCGCTTCCTTCTCGACCATGTGAGCTGCGAGGAGGATGCTATGAGGCTGCAGAGTGACTTGGATAGGTTAGGTGAGTGGGCAAATGCATGGCAGATGAAGTATAATGTGGATAAATGTGAGGTTATCCACTTTGGTGGTAAAAACAGAGAGACAGACTATTATCTGAATGGTGACAGATTAGGAAAAGGGGAGGTGCAACGAGACCTGGGTGTCATGGTACATCAGTCATTGAAGGTTGGCATGCAGGTACAGCAGGCGGTTAAGAAAGCAAATGGCATGTTGGCCTTCATAGCGAGGGGATTTGAGTACAGGGGCAGGGAGGTGTTGCTACAGTTGTACAGGGCCTTGGTGAGGCCACACCTGGAGTATTGTGTGCAGTTTTGGTCTCCTAACTTGAGGAAGGACATTCTTGCTATTGAGGGAGTGCAGCGAAGATTCACCAGACTGATTCCCGGGATGGTAGCACTGACCTATCAAGAAAGATTGGATCAACTGGGCTTGTATTCACTGGAGTTCAGAAGAATGAGAGGGGACCTCATAGAAACGTTTAAAATTCTGACGGGTTTAGATAGGTTAGATGCAGGAAGAATGTTCCCGATGTTGGGGAAGTCCAGAACCAGGGGTCACAGTCTAAGGATAAGGGGTAAGCCATTTAGGACTGAAATGAGGAGAAACTTCTTCACCCAGAGAGTGGTGAACCTGTGGAATTCTCTACCACAGAAAGCAGTTGGCCAATTCACTAAATATATTTAAAAGCCATATCCCCGTTCTAGAAACATCGAAACATAGAAAATAGGTGCAGGAGTAGGCCATTCGGCCCTTCTAGCCTGCACCGCCATTCAATGAGTTCATGGCTGAACATGCAACTTCAGTACCCCATTCCTGCTTTCTCACCATACCCCTTGATCCCCCTAGTAGTATGGACTACATCTAACTCCTTTTTGAATATATTTAGTGAATTGGCCTCAACAGCTTTCTGTGGTAGAGAATTCCACAGGTTCACCACTCTCTGGGTGAAGAAGTTTCTCCTCAGCTCGGTCCTAAATGGCTTACCCCTTATCCATAGACTGTGACCCCTGGTTCTGGACTTCCCCAACATTGGGAACATTCTTCCTGCATCTAACCTGTCTAAACCCATCAGAGTTTTAAACGTTTCTATGAGATCCCCTCTCATTCTTCTGAACTCCAGTGAATATAAGCCCAGTTGATCCAGTCTTTCTTGATAGGTCAGTCCCGCCATCCCGGGAATCAGTCTGGTGAACCTTCGCTGCACACCCTCAATAGCAAGAATGTCTTTCCTCAGGTTAGGAAACCAAAACTGTACACAATACTCCAGGTGTGGCCTCACCAAGGCCCTGTACAACTGTAGCAACACCTCCCTGCCCCTGTACTCAAATCCCCTCGCTATGAAGGCCAACATGCCATTTGTCTGCTGTACCTGGTGACAGAGCCCCAACTGCGGCGCTCCACGAGGGAGCGTAGACCACCTGAAAGACTAAACCTATGATCCCAGTAAGACTTTGGGGGGGGGAAGGTGATGTCATGTTTGTAACTGCAATGTAACACCACTGTGTTACTGTATACACTCAACTTAGATGCACACCTTGACCACAGGGGGTGAACTTGTGGGAGACACTCCTTACCTGATCTCACAGGTATATAAAGGGAGGTCCCTCGCAGGGTCATCACTTCTGGAGTCCTGTAATAAAGAGTTAAGGTCACAGAGTGGCCTTGTCCCTGGAATGTGCCTCGTGTGGTTTCATGCTGTGGAGTAAGGATTTTACAGATAGAGTGGATAGGAAGGATCTGTTTCCCTTGGCAGAGGGGTCAACAACCAGTGGGCATAGATTTAAAGTAATTGGGGGGCAGGTTTAGAGGAGATATGATGGAAAATTTCTTCACCCAGAAGGTGGTGGTGGTCTGGAACTCACTGTCTGAAAGGGTTGTCGAGGCAGGAACCCTCACCACATTTAAAAAATACTTGGATGTGCGCCTGATTGTCTGGTGGTTGGGGAGGAGCGTGGGATTCCATTGGGAAGGCCTTCTCTTCCCGCTGCTGCGAAGCTCGCTCCCATCCTCCAGGTTCCCACGCAGAAGATGCAGTCACGTGTGAGCGCTCAGCCAATCAGGTACAGTATTACACAGCTTTCCCATTGATAGCAATGGGAACTCCGTATCTATTACTATTAATGAGAAAAAAAACAAACACACTAAACACATATAATAAAAATAAAAAACACACCTCATATAATTAAAATTAAAGTTAATAAACATCTTAGAAAAAACATTTTTTTCCAAGTTTTTAAAAAGTCTTTTAATTATGGTTAAAAATAAATGTAACGTCGTAGGCAGGGTTTTAAAAAATAATATGTGTTTCTTTAATTTTATTTTATTATATTTGTGTATGTTTTAAAACTCTTACATCAGTAACAGTACGCTATGCGCCTGCTTTTATCAGGCGCAAGAGTTTTGAGAACATTTGCTGGGCAAGATATGGGTAAATCCCGCAATCTTACCCATGTGAATGTCCTCGCTCCCGAGGTGCGGGAGATCTGTCGAGCTGGAGCATGACAGATCGGAAAAACCTGTTTTTAGCGCATGCGCATTGTGCGCTGTGAACCGGTTTTTGCAATGCCTTCCCGGGTCCGTGCACACTCTGTACGGACCTGGGAGGCCGCAATTTCCACGCCAATAATAACTTTTATTTATATAGCGCCTTTAACGTAGTAAAGCGTTCCAAGGCACTTCACAGCAGTGTTACCAGACAAAACAGATACATTTGACACCGAGCCACAAAAGAAGAAATGAAGGCAGATGAACAAAAGCTTGGTTAAAGAGGTAGGTTTTAAGAAGCATCTTAAAGGAGGAAAGAGAGTTAGAGAGGCGTAGAGGTTTAGGGAGGGAGTTCCAGAGCTTAGGGCTCAGGCAGCTGAAGGCACGGCCACCAATGGTTGAGCAGTTATAATGAGGGATGTTCAAGAGGCCAGAATTTGAGGAGCACAGACATCTTGTAGGGTTGTGAGGTTGAAAAAGATTACAGAGATAAGGAGGATCAAGGCCATGGAGTGATTTGTAAACAAGGATGAGAATTTTGAAATTGAGGCATTGTTTAACTGGCAGGTCAGAAAGTACAGGGGTGATGGGTGATCATGCCTCAGTGTGAATTAGTACACAGGCTGCTGAGTTTTGGATGACTTCAAGTTTTCGTAGTGTGAAATGTGGAATGTGGCCAGGAGTGAGTTGAAGTAATCAAGTCTAGAGGTAACAAAGGCATGAATGAGGGTTTCAGCAGCAGATGAGCTGAGGCAGGGGCGGAGGTGGGCGATGTTACGGAGGTGGAAAAAGTCAGTTTTAGTTATGCCGCGGATATGTGGCTGAAACTCATTTCAAGGTCAAATATGATGCCAAGGTTGCGAATAGTCTGGTTCACCCTCAAATTAATGCTAGGGAGAGGGATGGAATTGGTGGTTAGGGAATGCAGTTTATGACGGGAACTAATGATAATGGCTTTGGTCTTCCCAATAGTTAATTGGAGAAAATTTCTGCTCATCCAGTACTGGATGTCGAACAAGCAGTCTGACAATTTAGATACCAAGGGGTCGAGAGAAGTGGTGGGGAGATAGAGCTGGGTGTCGTCAGCGTACATGTGGGAACTAACTCCGTGTTTTCGGATGATATCGCCAAGGGGCAGCATATAGATGAGAAATAAGAGGGGGCCAAGGACAGATCCTTGGAGAACACCAGAGGTAACGATACGGGAGTGGGAAGAGAAGCCATTGCAGGACATTTTATGGCTATGATTAGATAGATAAGAATGGAATCAAGTGAATGCATTCCCACCCAGCTGGACATTGGTGGAGAGGCGTTGGAGGAGGATGGAGTGGTCAACCGTATCAAAGGCTGCAGACAGGTTCAGAGGACGAGGACGGATAGTTTACCTTTGTCACACTCACAGAGGATGTCATTTGTGACTTTGATGAGAGCCGTTTTGGTACTGTGGTAAGGGCAAAAACCAGATTGAAGGGATTCAAACATAACATTGAGTTCCGGGAAAGATGGTCACGGATCTGGGAGGTGGCAACACGTTCAAGTACTTTTGAGCAGAATGGGAGTTTGGAGATGGGGCACTAGCTAGCAAGCAAAGTGGGGTCGAGGAATGTTTTTTTGAGGAGAGGGGTGATGACAGCAGATTTGAAGGAGAGGGAAACAGTACCTGAGGAGAGAGAACCGTTAACAATGTCGGCTAACATGGGAGCCAGAAAAGGTGGTCAGCTGTTTTATGGGAATCGAGTCAAGGGAGCAGGAAGTGGGTTTCATTGACAAGATGAGCTTGGAGTGATCAAGAGGGGAGATCAAAGGGTAACACGAGAAAAATGTGAGGTCAGGGCTAGGGCTGGTGGGAGCCTCAGATAAAGTTTGGCCCTGTGGGCTAGGGGAAGAAAGGGAACTCGCAGAGGCAGCTGATCGGATGGTCTCAATCTTTGAGACAATGAAGTCCATGACCTCCTCACACTTGTTGTTGGAGGTGAGTGTGGTGGAGACAGGGGAGAGGGCTTTAAGGTTAGCAGTGGAGAACAGTAGCCCGGGGTTACTTTTGCAATCCAGAATGATCCTGGAATAGTGAGCAGTTTTTGTAGACAAGAGTAAGAACGATAATGTTTTATGGGTTCGAACCAGATCTGGTGGTGAATGGCTAAACCAATTGTCCGCCACATCCATTCAACTCTGTGCTCTTTTGACTTGAAGGAGCGAAGATGACGACTGTACCAGGGGGAATGGCCAGTGTGGGAGAGAGAATCTTTTTAATAGGGACTAGGTCAACTCTGGACTGTTGTGTTTATATCCCTGTTGGCTGTACACCCTGAAAAAGACTTTTGAAATACTGTAACGCAGGATGGCTGGCCTGGATTAAGAAGAAACCTGTTGCTGGGACAAACACGTGGGAGCAGACCTCTCCCACAGAAACTGGTGAGAGAAGCTGGGTCTGTTCAAATGTTAATTTCAACACTGGCCTGACGGCAATCAGTGATGTCAGAGCTGGGTGCTCTTAGGAAGGCCAAGGGACTATTTTGTGTGTGGAGCCAGGCTGTCTAGGGAAGAGAGCAAGGTGCTCGGACAAGACTGACACCTGCATTGTCTCCACAACAGTCCAGCAATCAGGACTGATGGGCCATTTAATACTACTCGGGAAGCTTTTGGACATCGACCGGCTGGCTTTGTTCAGACCCCAGCACATTGCGAAATAAGCCTGAAGAAGCCAGAAAGGTTCCGTGAGGCAACAGAACCATCCAAATCCGACCAGAATTGTGTATTACAGCAGTATAATTGTCAAGCGTTTTGGAAGCTCGATCTTCGTTCTAGCGAATCCTACATGAAGGCACATTTGCCCACCCCTCGAGGATAAGGACCAAGAGCAAAGCCTCGGTTCTCCAACCCGACGGACTTCAACTTCAACCTGAATCTGGCATGCTTCAGCCAAGCACAGGGCCGTGGAGTTGAACCGCTGAGGAAGGACCAGCACGCAAGGAAAGGCGGATTGGGAGTGAATTCAACCGTTGCACACCCACCAACCAGTCCACGAACGTGTGTGAGGGGATGTCAGTGTGCCCTAACCAAACCAGAGGGGGGGGTTTAGAGTTAGGTGGGTACTGGGAGGGTTGCTCTGTTGTAAGGCTAACAAGGGAAGTGCAGTGTTTTACTGGGTATTACTGCACTGTGGGGTCTACTCCACAAGTATCTGGCGAGTGGAGTGGAGGTGTTGATTCATTGTAATAAACCTTGTGTGATTTTGAACTCGAAACATTGGTCCGTGTCTCACTATAAGATCATCCGTTGTAACTCTTTTCACCCGACCATAAGGACAGGGTTAGTGTGCTTGCTATAAGCGGGTATTAAATCATAAACAGCAGACTGGATAACTGTGAGAGACCTATTGGCACCAGTCTCTGCGGAAAACCAACCTGTAGCACAGCAAGCAAGGCAGGGCCGATCACTGCCAAGTAAAAACCCTTACGTATTTGGACCCTATGGCGAGACCACCGGTAATGGTGAGGGATGGTTAAGCAGATCGGTGGCTGCAGAAATGTCATTGTTAAAAGAAGGTCAAAGGTTGGACTGTTCGAGTTGATAAGTGCAGTCGTAAGAGAGTTAGCAGAGTGTTTTTTCCGGGGTCGGATGCAGAAAGAAGTAGTTTTGAATTGGGGAAGATGATGTCGGTGGAGAAACGATACAAAGAAATGGTCAGAGATGGCTTTATCTTTCATTGACACAGTTGGAATAGCGAAGCCACTAAAGGTTGCAAGTTCAAGGGGGTAGCCGTGAATATGGGTTGAGGAGGTTACATGGAGGGAGAGATTAAGGGAGGACATGAGGGTAGTGAATTCAGAGGAGAGAGAGCATGATGAATTGAGATGGAGGTTGAAGTCACCGAGGATGAGAAGTCATTAACAAAGCAGTTAATAAAGTATATGGGATCCTGGGCTTTTATAAATAGAGACATAGAGAACACAAGCCAGGAAGTTCTGTAAACCTATATAAAACACTAGTTCACCCACAGCTCGAATATTGTGTCCAATTCTGGGCACAACAATTTAGGAAGGGTGTGAAGCGTTTGGAGAGGATACAGAAGAGATTTGCTTGAATGGTTCCAGAAATGAAGTATTATTTACGTGGATAGACTGGAGAAGCTGGGGTTGTTCTTGTTAGCATTCAACCTCCTTCCTTCAGTGATTCACAACAACACGCTTCATTAAGCATGAGACATTTGCTGGTGGAGAATATGGAACAGACTTTATTGATACCGAGTTTGAGTAATCGAGTTAACTAGATGCAGAGAGAGCAGCATTTCGGATCCTGTATTTGTCAAGCGTTCTGAAGACCTGTTGAAAACCATGCTCCTTTATACACCATATAATGCCTTCATCAAAGATAAGAGTTCGTGACGTATCTGTTCCCAAATCTTTGAAGACAGCCTATTCAAGTAATCAGTTGTATTTGTTTACTTCAAACCTACTTCCCTGAAACAAGACTTCCTGACATGGCTATTCTTAAATCCTTGGACTAATAGGCTTTATTACGCGTTATCTTTCTCTACTTTAGTTAATGAATCCCTCTACCCTTATTTACTACTCCAGCCACTGAAGTTATACATTAAGCACTCATGGCTGACATCATTACTGTCACTTATTTCCTTGCACAAGCACTTCTCGTGTATAATACTCAGACACTAAAAGCATAATGCAAGCCATGTATTCCTCTCATAACACTTCAAAGCCATCCTGTTTATCTCGGAAAGCCTGTTGTTCTAAGACACAAGGAAGTTATTAACCCTTAACTCCCCAAGGTGGCCAACAGTTCTCCTTAGAGTAGAGAAGGTTAAGAGCAAATTTGATCGAGGGTTTTAAATTGTGATGGGTTGAAATAGAGTCGATAAAAGCTAAACTGTTTCCAATGGCTGAAGTGTCAATAATGAGAAGGCACAGATTTCAGGTGATTGGCAAAAAAAACAGAGGCGATACAAGGGAAAACATTTTTATGCAGCAAGTGGTTAGGGTTTAGATTGCACTGCCTGATAGGGTGATGGATACAGAGTAAATAGTAGCTTTGAAAAGGAAATTGGAGAAATACTTGAAGGAGAATAAATTGCAGGGATATGGGGAAAGAGCGGGGCAGTAGTATTAACCGGATTGCTCCTCAAAAGAGGCCAAACAGCCTCCTTCTGTGTCGTACTGTTGCATAATTATATGATTCTCGGAGTGTGGAGAATGTGGAATTCACTACCACATGGAGTGGTTGAGACGAATAACATAGTTAATAATAATAATAACGTTTATTTTTATAGCACCTTTATTGTAGTAAAATGTCCCAAGGCACTTCACGACAATTTTACAACAGATATTGACCATTGAGGGAAAGAGAGAAAAAGAGTGAGAAGGAAGCGTAAAAAGAGGTTAAAGGCTCGGATCTGAAGTGGCAGCCAAAATGCGCATGCAGATAGACACAGGCAAAAAAAACTATTAAAAAAAATTCAAATGACATTGTAAATAATACAATAAGGAGTATACAATAGTAAAATCAGTATAATAAAGATGAATTATAATTAAACTACATTAAATAATATATATCATAATTATAAATTCAGTTAAAATTAGAAAATCAGCAATTGAAGAAAATTAAATCAGTTATTAGCTGTCTTTAAGATTCATTACCTGACCAATGATTCAATTAATCTGGAAGAACCCATCTATCCTCCATCCCTCTGATGTCATAATTTTATTACTTTTTATTTCTCATTTTGTCCTATTGATAGGACCTGTAATAGCTCCAGGCTCAAGCTGCCTCCGTTGTCAGGAAGATGCTAATGTTTAAATCTCCCTCCAGCTGTTCCAGGCTCGTGCTGCCTCCATTGTCAAGGAGAGGCTGATGTTTAAATCACTCTCCAGCTGCTCCAGGCTCAAGCTGCCTCCGTTGTCAGGGAGATGCTGATGTTTAAATCTCCCTGCTGCTGCTCCAGGCTCAAGCTGCCTCCATTGTCAGGGAGGAGCTAATATTTAAATCTCCCTCCAGCTGCCTCCATATTTAAGGGGAAGCTAAATAAGTACACGAAGGAGAGTGGACACATTTCTTGTCCCATTCCAGAAAATTGAGCACAAAATCTAGACTGACACTCCAGAGCAGCACTGAGGGAGTGCTGTAGTGTTGGAGGTTCCATCTTTTGGATGCGATGTTAAACTGATGCCCCGTCTGCCCAATAGGTGGTTGCAAAGAGATAGGATTCAACAACCAAAGGGATTCATCATGGCTGATGGCAACTGGCAGACTTTAGCACTGTCACCTGCATTTTTAGACTGCTGAAACAGGTTCAGGTCCACCCACTTTACATCCCTTTCCCCACACCCCTGCTCCATCCTCCCTGCTGCATCCCTCTTTCACTAAATCTTTGTCCAGTACAGGTCAGTGTGTGTCCTCTTGTGCCTATCTCTGTGGAGCTCTGACATTAACATAAGGAAAATAGAATTTAAGAGAATTTCACCAGCTTCATACATAGATTTTTGAAAGGGGCAGGACAAGTAGAGAAGGCTGTTAAAAAAGAATATGGGATTCTGGGCTAAACCTTTCTAAATCACTGGCAAGTCCGAGCTGGCATACACTGTTCAATTCTGGGCCCCACACTTTAAGAAGAATGTTAAGGCCTTAGAGAGAGGGTGCAGAGGAGATTTACAAGCATGGTACCAGGGATGAGGGATTTCACTTATGCCGAGAGACTAGAGAAGCTAGGATTGTTCTCCTAAGAGCAGAGAAGATTAAGGGGTGATTTGATAGAGGTGATAGAAATTTTTGATGCAGTGAGTTGTTGTGATAGGGTGATGGAAGCAGATTCAATAGTAACTGTCAAAAGGGAATTGGATACACACTTGAAAAGGAAAAAACTTACAGGCATATGCGGAAAGGGCACGGGAGTGGGACTAATTGTAGAGCTCTTTCAAAGAGCTGGCACAGGCACGATGGACTGAATGGCCTCCTTCTGTGCTGTAAAGTTCTATGATTCTCTACTATGGAATATACATTGTGTTGCCAGATGAATTTGAATGCTACCTGAAGTTAACAATGGGACAATTTTTTGGAGCATCCTTGAGCGTAAAGTCCCATGGGGATGCCGATGGATATTGTCTTTTGGGAGAATCTTTTCCCTGGCCCTCTCCTCACAATAGGATGTTGATTCAAATATCTGTGTTTTCTTGGTTGGTTTTGAATAAGCTTTTAGCTTCTACCAGGTGTGCCGAAGAGCTGTAACATTCGATTAAAGTGGCTAATGTTGGGGCGAGAGAGGTAGTCTGTTTGTTTTGGAAATGGTGGCCCTGATGTTCCTGGGGGAGGGCAGATCTGGAGGTGGTGCTGAGTGGGTCACCTGCCATTGTCCTTGACCCTGGTGTAAATCCGGGCGTCAAAGTAATTTGAATATTCGGGGTGGGTGCCCACTATGAGGAGGGAGGGATTTCATTCTGGCAATTTCTAAAATTATAAATGAGGAGGTCCTCTCATGCCACTTTAGTTAGAAATAACCTGCATTTAGATAGAATAGTTCACATCCCTAGGACATCCCAAAGCACTTCACAGCCAATGGCGTACTTTTGAAGTGTAGTCACTGGTTTGTAGGTAAAAACAGCAGCCAATTTGCGCACAGCCAGATCCAACAAACAGCAATGAGATGAATGACCAGATAATCCATTTTACTGATGTAGGTTGAGGGTTAAATGTTGGCCAGGACACCGGAGGAACTCTCTTTGAATAGTGCCATGTCTAGTCGAGTAGGCCTCAGTTTAATGTGCTATCCTCCGACAGTGCAGCACTCCCTCAGCACTGCACCTAAATTATGTGCTTAAAGTCCTGGAGTGGAGCTTGAATCCATGACCGTCTGACTCAGAGGGATGAAGTGCTACAACTGAGCCAGCCCGAATCACTCTGAGATTAACTGCATGCTGATTGCATGGACATTCATAGTGCCTAAAGTGCAAAATATGTTGGAGTTGGGTTCCTCACCTGTCCCCCACATTGGCAGCTGCCATATTGCCCTCTCCGGCCCTTGGCATTCCAAGACTGATGACTTCAGATCTGAAGAAATAGTGTGTAGTGATAAGGCTAGATTTTCAATCAGTGTTATTTTTCACACAGGCATCAATCCATTGTAAATAAATAGACTAGCACTGATCTCGACCGTTGAGACATTTTCTTCGGTAATGATGATGCAGATTTGTGGCTTTTATAGAATAGAGAAAATCACGGAACATGATCCCGGAAGCAATGATAAAAGTCACCAAATATTTCATAATCATCTGAAAGTCAAGGAACTGAATTTGACATGTTCAGTCACTATAAACCAGAGGGGCTAAAAATAAATGGATCCGTGGAATGTAACTCCCAAAATACTGGCAAAAATCCCACAATCCCCACACATAAGCAGAATTTGACTTATCTGCTCAGCATAATCCAGAGATCATGATCGCAAAGCCTTTTTCAAGTCCTTGAAACCACATATCTCACCTAGCTAGCTTTACAGTCTGCTGTTTCAAGTTTTGTGTCTGTAGAAATATGAAATCATTTCCTGAAGGTGTGAGTGCAAGTGGAGAAAGCCATAAAATACCAATAGAATTCTGAGTATTTTTCAGGTTGTAACTAGCAGAATAGATTAGGGTGAACCAGTGGATGTAGTTTATTTGGATTTTCAGAAGGCATTCGATAAGGTGCCACACAAGGGGCGAGATTTTCTGCGATTTTGCGACTGGGTTTTTGCCGCGATTTGACCTTTCGCGGTGAAAACCCGGTCAGCGAGATCCTCGGGAACCTCTGTAAGGGCGGGGGGGATTGGGGTGTGTGGTGGTCTCTATGAGGGGATCAGGTTCCCTTCTGACCAACTTGAGTGGTTTCAAATCGCTTCCCGTCCCTTGAATTCTGTACTCTGGATTTATGTGGGAGGTGGGGGGGTGTGACAAAAGTGCAGAGGACACTGGTTTGGTGCAAAGAACTTTGGTTTTATTACAGTCAAAGTAATACAGGCTTATTACTCTCGTAAGAAACTACACGGCCAAACTTACAATCACTCTAATAAAGAACAATATAAGGAAAGGTACACGGCCAAACTTACTATCACTCTAATAAAATACCATACACTACACATTCAAAGGGGGTTGCAGTAAAATTATACTTCCCACCTCCCAATACCTAATTCTAGCTAGATTAGACTCCAGGACGGCAGGGACTTATGCTTACCAATCCTTTTGATAGTTAATGGTAGATGGTGATGTTCTTCCTTCCTTCAGGACTTCAAGACTTCGAGACTGGAGAAGTTAGGTTTACAAGTGTCAGGTTGGTTTCTCTCCTTGTCTTGATGAGGTAGTAGCGACCACCTCTCTCCCACACTCTCTCTGTCTTCCTCTTCTTGTCTCTCCTCTCTGTTGAAAACAGTGGCCAGTTGTACGATTTCAGTGTTCTAATCTTGCCACCAAATCTCTTCACAATCCTTTGTATAATTTTGGCGGGCTTGGTTCTTCTTTGTAATATTTTGTCGGGCTCGTTAAAGTTGATATGTCTTGGGTGGGTTGATGTTCGAAAAACTGTTTCCTGATGGAAATATTAGCTTGATAATTGCAATGTCCTTTTGCGCTCAGTCTTTCGCATACAGGCTGGATTGGGCCTCTTTGTGATGTATATGCTGAAAATGGTTTGTCCAGACCCATGTTGATGGGGAGCTATCTCTGGGTGATACTTGTGATGGTAATGTCTTTTGTGGAGGAAGATTTTCAAATACTCATTCTTCCAGACAGGTTAACTCAGTCCTCACACCCAGACAGTTCCAATAACAAGTGGGCTTCTTTTGTTCCCTAGGTCTGCCCACAGGCTTGAATTTGTCTTCTAAAAGTTCATAATTCTATTAAAATTCGTAGGTTCTTCCATAAGCACTTTAGAGTTCCAAACTTTTCGGTAGATAGTCCCAAATTAAATTTCCTTTCGAATGAGCCCAAACACAGGGGGGGTTCTGGTGAATTTTGCTCTCTGCAGTCCCCCCTGTTGATACTCTACACTCCTTGAGTGTTAATCAAGGTAAGCAAAATTCCTGCATTTATACGAGCTAAACATTACCTGCATCCCCCGTTGAAATGCAATGCAATATACAGGCGAATACAGTCATTACAATTCGGTTATCGCATAGAGGGGGTATGATGTCCCTCTTTTACTCGGTTTTCACAGTAAAATGACGGTATACAGTCATACACAACTTTAAATAAAGTAAAATAAGAACACATAGTAACACATTCTCAAATCGCATAAAAGGTCCATAGTCAAACATGTTTTAAGTTCAGTACGATAAAGGTACATAGTCAAAACATTTAAGTAACACTCTTACAACACTCGCGATGTTGTGGTTTACAGCAGGTAAATCAAACATAAATTAAACATGGTAGTGTGGTGTCACCCCTCCCTGCGCGATTCCCAAGTTTGGCCAAGGAGCGTACAGCACCCTTTGGTGCCTGACCTGACGGCCTCTGCGTTTCACTCGGCAAGTGAGACACCATAAGTAAAGTATAATCGTGAGTTGACAAATAACTAAAGTGTGGGAAGCGATTCGGATCCAGACTGGGACCTCTATATTTCTGAAAAGGTCCCACCAAGGCGGAATGGTGATCGCGAGAATCTTTTCCCCTATCTCAATGGTTTTCTGTTCTAGAGTATAGAAGTGTTTTTGTGAGATAATTACAGCTTGTAGCAGAGCGGTAAGATGTTCGGGTAGAGGGGGAATTGCATAGCCAAAATGTACAACATAATCCTGCAGGTTTGTAATGTTTTCCTTCACAGTGAGGTGGACAGTGGAGGGTTCAGGAATGGGGACAATCTGTTCCTGGGCCACTTGAACTGATGCCTCAGGTTTGAAGCAAAAACTGTCACTTACCGGACACCAGAAGTGTCCATGTTGGTAGTGGGTTGCACTGGTGGTGACACACTATGTCCCAGCCCCTATGTATGCTATCTGTGGAGGGACCTGGTCTTGTGCCATTACCTCCATGGTACAGCTAATAGGCTGTGTGCCAGCAGCTTTAAACCCACACTGTGACTTTGAATGAGCACTCAAGTACTGGAGACACAGTATTACATGTGCACCCCGGCTCCGGCACCCGGAGAGGTCAGCACCCATTACAGCGAGCTCCCACTTTATGACATAGGGTGGGACCGCTGCGAAACGAATGTGTGCACCTCCCTGAATAACTCCAATGTTCTCCACCCGGTATACCGGTGCGGGTCGGGCTGTCCCACCCATGACTGGCATCCTTAGTACTATTCCCATAATAGTGTGGTAGATTTCCCACAGTCTACTGGGACAGGGTAGGCTTCAGAGGCTAGGCGGAGCTGGAACGGGCTTAGTGAATTACTGTACGGGTGGAGGGCTGTGAGGTGCTTGTTCCTGATCCAAGAGGGGACTACACCTCATTTTAAATCCTCCAGGTTGTTACGGCCCTCACCCAACAGCCATGCCCCATACAATACGCACACCTCGTTCTGTGCAGCCTGGTCAGAAGTGTTTCTATCCTCCCGTATGAGTGCATTCACTGTCTGTGCATGTTTTTCCAGCTCAGCCACTATTTCTTTTAAATGGACCGTCATAGCCTGGTCCTCGTGTAGTTCTGAACCTACTACTGTGTTCTCCTGTTTCAGGATTGTTCTCAATTGGTTCTTTAAACCATTTATCTGTGTTTGTAGTGCTATGTCATCTAGGCTATTTATTACAGAGGATGATGTATTGTAGGTAGTGATTCCCCTTCTAGGTCTCCCCAAGCCCACGGTGTCCCTAGCGTTTAGGGTGTATAGGTCTGCTTTGTCTACCTTTCCAAAGTCCAACTCATAAAATTTCTTGAACATGTATCTAAGTCGGGCCTGGTATAGCAGCTCTGGTTCCTTCGGACACCATGCAGGTAGGTGTACCTCGGGTAAGGTTTAGTAAGGTGTACCTCGGGTAAGGTTTAGTATTACTGAAGCTACTGCATAATGTACCCCCTGGTATAACACCTTTTCGGCCAGTACCAATACTAATCCGTTCCCAGGTCCCTTGGTGGTGGTAGCACACCTTTCTATTACTGTGCGTATTGGCGGGGTTGTGGGCAGGGGTTTCTTAATGTGTGCTCTTAGTTCGGTGGCATTAATTGGGAGTGGGGTGTGTGGGACCGTGCACCCGTGTAGGCTAGAATCCCACCCAATCCCTTCCCCTTCATCTTGCCATTTCCTGGTGAAGGCGATCGATATGCTGCGGGACAAATACTTTCTGATCCCCAAATGGAAACATAAATTCCTTGTTCGGATTCCCACCATTTGTCCTAACACACTGTTACTCCTCCCCGTGTCCCTGTGATGGTGTGGTACGTATCATTACCGAGTCTTTCCCCGTCCGATTCCTGGTCCCATGCATCCTTGCTGAGTTTTCTGAGCCACCACCATCTTCCCAGGGGAATCTTTCCTTTGCAAATCAAACACACACGCTTTCCCTCTGTAACACTGACTCGGGCAGCGATGATCCGCATCCTGGGGCATGGAACTGAGGCCTCCCCGTAGGTAAAACCTTCCTGGCTGGAGTAGCGGGTAGAATTAGATCCCAGCCACCCTGGCCATCTTCCCTCGAGGGCGTAAACGGCGAGTTCTTCCACGTCTCGGGGGCCACCCCCGGCGGTTACGATCGGCGCTCTCCCCCCTGAACATCCGTAAATGAGGAATTCTTCCACGTCTCCTCGGTCGCCGCTGCCCATCCTTATCAGGACAAGCAGGAACAGGATCCTTTTCATGCTGCTCTCACTCCTGTAGGGGCACATAAAACATATTGTCTAGCCCTGAGAAAGTTCTCTGGCTTGACAAAGATGACCGAGTTCCAATTTGGGCTCATAGTCTTTAATTGACTGGCTGTCTTATTCAGTTCCTTGTGGACTGATGTCTGCTTTTACCTTTATCTCACAGTCGTTCTGCTTGTTATCTCACCGGTGCTTCCTTAACAGCCATACCGGTAGATTCTTCTTACTCCCGGGTATTACCCGGCCTGTGCTTCTTTTAACAGCTGCACAGGTAGATTATTTTCCTTTCCCCAGTTAACTAATACATATATACTTACCATTACACAGTTAAATCTTACACTATTCTAAACTTATTCACTAACCATCCTTAAATTCATATTGCGAAACATCCTTAATTCACATCGCTATATATGTACACCTGCCACCCGTCTCCGGGTGGCCAGGTTAATTCCTGCCTTCTCTTTTTCTTCTTCTCCCGCTGGGTGTCCAGCGAGGTAGATGATAGGTCGGTCTGCACCGTCTAACCCTAAGTACCCTGACCAGAGGTGGGTTCGAGTCCCACACTGTCGGGGGAACGTCCCCTCCAGTGCTGCAGCACACCGCTCCTTTGGGGGTGGCTGCCTGGTTCGTTTCTTCCCCTGGGGGGTCTGCCTGGTTGAGGGCTACGGGCTGGGGACTCTCACTTGGTGGCTGTTCCACCGCTATCTCTTTTGGAGGTCCCTTGTTGCCCGAGGCCAGTAGGCTGGGTGTCCCTGCTCGCGGGCTGGTCTCTGACCTTAGGTACCCTTTTTGTGGCTGGTCCCTCTCCCGGGGCTGAACCATTGAAATCGGAGCGCTGGTGACCACGGTGTCTTTAGCCGTGGTGTGCGGGGAGTCCTCCTTAAGGCTCCGGCTGCTGGAGGTGCGTCTGAGTCACAAATGATTGGGGGACGGCTCCTCCAGTAACATAGTCCACCGCCCCTCTAGGTGCAGTCTGTGGGTCTGCCACGTCCCCTGTGGGATCTCCACAGTCGCGGGTTGTTGGCTGGGGGTCCTTTCTTTAGCACAGTTTAGGGTTTTTGGCTGTCCCTTACGTTTAGCTGCTGCCCCGGGGTTGAAAAGTTTGCACTGATTTATATGGAACCACTTTGTATGGCGGGGCAATTTTACGGCATAGACCATGGGGCTTGCCTTGTCGACAATGTGGTACGGTCCCATGTACAGTGCCTCAAAGACCCCTACTCCAGCGTAGTTCCTCACCATGATCTGATCCCCTATCTCCCACTTGTGGTGCTTGCGGGGCTCTAGCAGCAGTCGGTTGCTCCGATGCTGTTTTCCCATGTTGTTAGCAGCCTGCTAGTGAATCTGTTTAAGGTGTTCAAACAGATTCCTGACAAAGCTATCCTGGCTTGCTTCCTTAAGCTGACCTTCCGTGAGTACCGGGGCTAACACATGGGTGGGGGTTCACATGGCTCTACCAGTCATGAGCTTGTACGGGGAGTACCCCGTGCTCTTTGACTGGCTGGCCTGGATCCCCATGAGGACCAGTGGTAGGACCTCTACCCATCCTTTGAGTGAGTCCCCTGTCTCTTTGCGCAGCCTTTCTTTGATAGTGCGGTTTAACCGCCCCACAGGCCCGGATGACTGCGGGTTGTGGGCGAAATGCCATTTCCCTTTGATGCCGAGTACCTTAAGGGTCTCCTGCATCACCTGCCCGGAGAAGTGACTCCCTTGGTCAGACTCCACGTATTATGGTAGTCCCCATCGAGAGAACACTTCTCTGACCAGGATCCTGGCTGTTCCCAGGGCAGTGGCTGTTCGGCATGGGAAGGCTTCCACCCATTTAGTGAATACGTCCACCAACACTAGGCAGTACTTGTAACCTCCCTGGGCAGTGGGTAGGGGCCTGATGTAATCGATCTGGATCGACTGCCAGGGTCCCTCTACCCTCCTGATATGCCCCATAGACACCTTTCTTTTCTGGGGGTCGGGGTTGTTGGCCGCACACACCAGACAGCTAGCACAGAACTCGCGGACGTCTTCCCTGAGTCCCGGCCTCCAACCTGCCTGTTCCACTCGTTGCCAAGTGGTCTCAGGTCCGGGGTGTCCTGCTCCTGGACCCTCGTGGGCCAGCTGGAGGAATTCCCTCCAGTGTTGTTACGGTATTAATCATTGCTCCTCCCTGAACAGCATGCCTTCTTTAATGGCAATTGCTGCGGTGCTGTACAGGCCGTCTATCCTTTCCCCTTTCGCTAGCGTGTTCAGGACAGTTTTGAGGATGGGATCTTGGGTCTGAACTGTTGTTAGATCCAGGAGCAAAGCTATCCCGGCCTTCCCTACCGTCTCCATCCTGCCCCTGACTGCTGCTATGGGTCCTGAGTTGTACGGATCCCAGAGCTTGCCCGTGCGGGCCCCTTACTTGGCTAACATGTCAGCCTGCTGGTTTCACTCGCTACGGGCTTCTGTGGTGGAATGTGCCTTCACCTTATGTATGTAAATATTTCCCTCCTCCCCCACGGCTTTCATGATCTTTTGCAGTAGGGGCTTAATTGCCAGGGGTCTCCCGTCTGCGGATGTGTATCCATGGCTGGACCAAATAGCCAGGTACTCCGTACACGAATTGCATGTGAACATCCTGTCCGAGCAAATCGTGTATGGGGTAGGGAATACTTCGGGGTGTGTGACTATGTACACCACCGCAGACAGTTCAGCATGCTGGGCACTCATAGTACTGGGGAGTTTAATTACCAGGGCAATGCCTGCCTCGGGATCATAAACTCCACAGCCTGTGAGTCGTTCACCCGCAGATACAGTACTTGAACCGTCCACATAGATCTCTCGGACTGTGGGGTGTAACCCAGCCTGAAAGCCAATGTTAATTTCCCATACCCCTTCTATGGAACTGTCCCTGGATAAATCATGTTGGCTGCGAGTCTTGGCTCACAGAGACCCTTTACCCGTAGGTCCATTTGAGAGAGGAGCAGGGTCCAACAAGCAATGCGGACACTGCTCACTGTCCCGTCCTTGATTCTCCCGTCCAGGAGCATTTAAGTGTACGTATGGTGGGTAAGGAGTGTGATAGGGGACCCCCCTCTGAAGATCAGTGATCTTTTCACAGCCCAGTGAGTGGCTAGAAGATGCCACTCACAGTTGGAGTATCCCTTCTCCACGTCCGTGAGTATCCTGGAAGAGTAGACCACTGGCCTCAGCCGGCCGTGCCGCTCTTGGAGCAGTACTGTGCTCAGGCTGTCCCCACTGGCTGCTACCTCCAGGAAAAACTCTTTACCCCCATTGATAGCCCCTAGAGCTGGCGCGGTCTGCAGGTCTTTCTTGAGTTGGATAAATGCTGCCCCACAACCTTTGTCCCATTCCCACTCCACTCCCTTGTGTAGGAGTCGGAGCAGAGGGGCTGCGGTGGCTGCATAATCCTCAATGAAATCTCTGCAGTACTCGGTTAGACCTAGAAAAGATCTTACTCCTGTTACTGTGTTGGGGACAGGTAACTTCTGCACTGCTTCCCTCCTAGCTTTGTCAATGGCTCCCTCCCCAGCGTGTACAGCCAATCCCAGGAATTTTACTTCCTTCTTGCCGATCTGTGCCTTCTTGGGATTAACTTTAAATCCCTCTTCTTTCAGCAGTTCCAGCAGTTCAGCCAGCAGTGGGCCATGCTCCTCCCCCTCATCGGTGAACAGGAGCAGGTGATCCACATACTGTGAGCTGCTAGTGTCCGCTGAAGCTCTTTAAATACACTGATGGAAAATATTGGGGCTGTTAAGGAAGCCCTGAGGGAGACAATTCCAAATATATTGCTGTCCTTTAAAGATAAAAGTAAACTTGTACTGATCTTCCCTTCTTATAGGTATGGACCAGAACCCGTTGGAAATATCCAGCACCGTGAAGATGTTCGCGGAGGCTGGGATACTTCCAATGAGGTCGGCGACAGCAGCAACCGTGGGTGCACAGGCGGGGATGTTACGGTTGAGTACTCGATAGTCCACTGTGGCTCTCCAGGAGTTGTCCGGTTTCCTAACCGGTCACAATGGAGAGTTCACATGGGTAGCTATTGGTCTCAATACCCCCTGTTTAACCAGCGAACCCAAGGCTGTTTCCATGTCTGCCTCCACCTCCCTGGGGAAGTTGTACTGTTTCTGTGGTTGGGTCATGGGGTCCCCATCTATACTAACCTCGACCCCATTTATTCTCCCACAGTCATGTTTGTGAGTGGCAAAAGCTGCAAGGTTTTTCCTCACATACTCTTAATATTCTATCGGGGTGTTACTGACCAGTGATTCAAGGTCGTAACCCTCCATGGTGCACACCGTCCCTTTTCCCTGTTTTCCTGGGATAACTATCACCTCACTCTCTTGTCCTGTACAGACTGACCCCCAAATACAGTGGTTTCTTAAATCCACTAGGATCCCGTGGCCTAGGATGAAGTCAGATCCCAGGATCCCTCTCCCTTACTGCTCCCACTTCATCAGGACACAAGTCCACTTAATGTGGAGCGTACCTAAATGAATGGAGAGCGGAACGGAGAATGAGCCAGTCTGTTCAGTGCCTGTGAAACCCACCAAGCTGTAGGGGACCCCGTTAGACAGAGATGAGGGGGCGGGGTTAGCTGCATAGACAAGGGTGCTTGAGGCACCGGTGTCCAGCAGGTAAGTCCCTTTCACCTTTTCCACTTCCATCTGAACGGTCGGTCTCCCCCACGCATCATACTCGAGGGCACACAGGTGGACAGGCTCTGCCTGTACTAGTCACGGTTTTGGTTGGGAGAGGGCAGATGGGATCTCGGTACTGGTGATGGTGGCTACCTTTCTAGGGCCATCTAACATGGCTCAGAGCTCTGTTAAAAAGGTCTCAAATGAGTGAGGAGGGACTGGCTTATCTGTCTCAGTCTGTTGGGCAGCGGTTGGAGAATTCTTTCTTGCGCTATTCTTCCAAGGATTTTTACAATCCTTTCTCCAGTGCCCACTCTTTCTGCACCCAAAGCAGGTACGTTTTGTATCAGAGGAGTTGCTCCCCTCGTGGCGTCATTCCCGCTTGTCTTGGTTAGGTCGGATTTCGTGAACCTTTCCCTTTTGTGGGTGCTCTTCTGTCCCTCTGCCGTTTCTGTAAGCTAGGGTCAGTTGCCTAAGCACTCCCTGTTCGGTGGCTTGGGGATCTCTGGGTCGAACAAGGCCTCAGCCTTGGTTCAGATTCGAGGAAAACAGTTAGCTACTCGGCTTTGGAGCCAGTGTGCTAATTCGTCCAGGTTTAAGTGATCTCTGTCTATGTCCCCACTACAGGCGCTTTTGTACACCGGCCTCAGTCGGTCTGCGAAAGCCTGTGGGGTTTCTCCTGTGAGCTGCACCGTTTTCTCTACTCTAGAGAAGGGACTCCCGTCATTGCAGCCCATAGCTTCTAAAATGTCTTTCTGGACAACAGCAAGTGTTTTCTGTCCTCTTTTGCTCTCAGTAGAGATAGACTGGTACAGTTTGCTGTCTAGAGATAGGAGAAGCATCTTTGCCATTTCTGCATCATCGCACCCATTATATCCCCTGTCTGTTCCACCTCCACAAAGTGAACCGAGGGGTCTCCCTTTGAAGTTAGCTTTCCCAGGTGGCTTATCATAGCCCTAAGCTGGTGGGGAGTGTGGGGGACCACAAACTGACTTTCCAGGGGCCCTGGACCGCCATTAAGGGTGGGCGAGCCAAACTTCTGTTGCCGGACCGGGCACATTGGCCCTGGTTCTGGCTCTCCCTGTTCTGGCTCACCTCCCTCTCCTCCCTGCGGCCAAGCTGAGCTGAAACTCGGTGCTACAGGTGGTGGTGGTTCACTATCCCTGTCCGCCCTGCAACTAATTTGCCCCTCCTGCTGCTGAACCGGTGTAGTCACCGGTGCCACAGATTGTGACCAGATAGTTTCTTCCTTCTCTTCCAGGTTTACCTGGGGTGTACCTGGGCTTATTAGGCATACCATGCCTTTTGCCTTGGACAGAGCAAGGTTTAAACTTTTAATTTGTTGCTGGCAGGGACCGTGGTCTCCCGATTCAAACCCATTAGTGCTAGCTACTTTATACGCTGCTTGCACATCTTTTAATCTTTCCTGGAGCTCTTTTACTTGTAGGGCGAGGCGAGTGCTTTCCTCCCTCAGTGACTTTTCATTACTTTTGGCCTCGGTAACCTGACATTGAAAATAGTCCTCACTGTTTTTAAACCTTTCCATCATTTGGGTCCTTTCCTGTTTTAGCTTACGGAGTTCTCCTGGTAATCTTTCTTCTGACATAACCCTTTCCTGGTAGCTCTCTGCGTATTCCCATAACTCTGCCTGCAATGTTTCATTCATTCTGTCTAGTAATTGGACCTGTCGCTGTAGACAGACCAACCAAATTGCCTTCTCCACTGCTTCTTTGTAACCTTTACTTGCTGTCCACTGGGCTGCAGCATCAGCCGGATGCTCAGCGCGCAATCGACTAAAGACCCATTCATTCCTTCGTTACATTCACTTTCTTAAACACATAGGAGGAAATCCTCTCTTCCATTTTGGTTCTTTGCCCCATACTAGCACCCTCTCATCACGCCCCATGTACTAGAGTCCTGCCGCAGTCGCCATTTTGTAAGGGGGGTTTTGGGGTGTGTTGTGGTCTCTATGAGGGGGTCAGGTTCCCTTCTGACCAACTTGAGTGGTTTCAAACTGCTCCCCCTCCCTTGGGTTCTGTACTCTGGATTTATTTGGAGGGTGTGACAAAAGTGCAGAGGACACTGGTTTGATGCAAAGAACTTTGGTTTTATTACAGTCAAAGTAATACAGGCTTATTACTCTCATAAGAAAATACGCGGCCAAACTTACAATTACTCAAATAAAGAACAAGACAAGGAAAGGTACAAGGTCAAACTTATAATCACTCTAATAAAGTACCATACACTACACATTCAAAGGGGGTTACAGTAAAATTATACCTCCCACCTCCCAATACCTAATTCTAGCTGGGTTAAACTCCAGGGCAGGGACTTATGCTTACCAATCCTTTTGATAGTTAATGGTAGATGGTGATGTTCTTCCTTCCTTCAGGACTTCAAGACTTCGAGGCTGGAGAAGTTAGGTTTACAACGGTCACACTGGTTTCTCTCCTTGTCTTGATGAGGTAGTAGCGACCACCTCTCTCCCCCACTCACTCTCTCTCTCTCTCTCTCTCACTCTCTCTCTTCGTCTCCTCGTCTCTCCTCTCTGTTGAATACAGTGGCCAGTTATATGATTTCAGTGTTCTAATCTTGCCACCCAATCTGTTCACAATCCTTTGTATAATTTTGGCGGGCTCGTTAAAGTTGCTATGTCTTGGGTGGGTTGATCTTCGAAAAACTGTTTCCTGATGGAAATATTAATTTGGTAATTGCAATGTCCTTTTGTGCTCAGTCTTTCTATACAGGTTGGATTAGGCCTCTTTGTGATGTATATGCTGAAAATGGTTTGTCCAGACCCATGTTGATGGGGAGCTATCTCTGGGTGATACTGTGATGGTAATGTCTCTTGTGGAGGAAGCTTTCCAAATACTCATTTTTCCAGACAGGTTAACTCAATTCTCACAACCAGACAGTTCCAATAATCAAGTGGGCTTCTTGTGTTCCCTAAGTCCGCCCACAGGCTTGAATTTGTCTTGTAAAAGTTCATAATTCTATTAAAGTTTGTAGTTTCTTCCACAAGCACTTTAGAGCTCCAAACTTTTCGGTAGATAGTCCCAAATTAAATTTCCTTTCGAATGAGCCCAAACACAGGGGGGGTTCTGGTGAATTTCGCTCTCTGCACCTCTTTGCGGCGGCATTTCCATGTACCACCGGGGAGAGGTGTACCGATGTGCAACGCCGCGGATTGTGTTACCATCGTACTTTCGGCACTCTCCCGACCCGTACGCTGCACCCAGAATACTAACAGGGTCAAACCTGTTGGTGCAGCCCTGCCAGCAGCGATAAGTATGAACACCTGCAAAAAGGTAAGCTAAGGTTTTTAATTTTTAATTAATTTTCAGTGATTTAGTAGGTAAGGGCTATTTGAATGTTTTGTGAATGTTTTTGAATGTTTTTTGCAATTGTTTTTCCCCCTCCCAAGACCTCACTCGCAGTGCTACCGGCCCCAGACTAAGGTTGTCAAAACTCACGGTTTGCGGCGCAAATCTTTACCGATGTGCATAAAGGCCGAAAGTTAGGTGTAAAAACGGAAGCGCAGCAAAAATTCTAATTTTGGTGTAAAACTACCGTTTTTGCCGAAAATGAAAATCTAGCCCAAGGGGTTAAAGCATAAGAACATAAGAAATAGGAGCAGGAGTAGGCCATATGGCCCCTCGAGCCTGCTCCACCATTCAATACGATCATGGCTGATCTGATCATGGACTCAGCTCCATTTCCCTGCCTGCTCCCCATAACCCTTCACTCCCTTATCGCTCAAAAATCTGTCTATCTCCACCTTAAATTTATTCAATGACCCAGTCTCCACAGTTCTATAGGGCAGAGAATTCCTTAGATTTACAACCCTCTGAGAGAAGAAATTCCTCCTCATCTCAGTTTCAAATGGCGACCCCTTATTCTTAAACTATGCCCCCTAGTTCTGGATTTCCCCATGAGTGGAAACATCCTCTTTGCATCCACCTTGTCGAGCCCTCTCATTATCTTATATGTTTCAATAAGATCACCTCTCATTCTTCTGAACACCAATATAGGCCCAACCTACTCAACCTATCTTCATAAGTCAACCCCCTCATCTCCGGAATCAACCTAGTGAACCTTCTCTGAACAGCCTCCAAACAAGTATATCCTTTCTTTAATACGGAGATCCAAACTGTTCGCAGTATTCCAGGTGTGGCCTGACCAATACACCGTCCAGTTGTAGAAGGACTTCTCTGCTTTTATACTCTATTCCCTAAGCAATAAAGGCCAACATTCCATTTGCCTTCCTGATTAATTGATTATTTCCACCCATAGGTGAAACTAAAACTAGGAGACATAGTCTCAGAATAAGGGGCCGCCCATTTAAAACTGAGATGAGGAGGAATTTCTTCTCTCAGAGGGTTGTAAATCTGTACAATTCTCTGTCCCAGAGAGCTGTGGAGGCTGGGACATTGAATATATTTAAGGTGGAGATAGACAGATTTTTGAGCGATATGGGAGTAAAGGGTTATGGGGAGCGGGCAGGGAAGTGGAGCTGACTCCATGCTTAGGTCAGCCATGAACTTATTGAATGGTGGAGCAGGCTCGAGCAGTCAAATGGCCTACTCCTGCTCCTATTTCTTATGTTCTTATGTACCTGCATACTAACTTTTTGTGTTTCATGCACAAGTACCCCCAGGTCCCTCTGTATTGCAGCATTTTGTAGTTTCCATTTAATTAATAATTTGCTTTTTTATTTTTCCTGCCAAATTGAATAACCTCACACTTTCCCACATTTTACTCCATCTTCTAAATGTTTGCCCACTCACTTAACCTGTCTCTATCCATTTGCAGATTTATTGTGTCCTCCTCACAACTTGCTGTTCTACTCATCTTTGTATCATCAGCAAACTTGGCTACATTACACTCAGTCCCTTCATCCAAGTCATTAATATAGATTGTAAATAGTTGAGGCCCCAGCATCAATCCCTGTGGCACCCCACTAGTTACTGTTTGCCAACTGGAAAATGATCCATTTATCCTGACTCTCTGTTTTCTGTTAGTTAGCCAATGTACGATCCATGCTAATATATTAGTCCCAATCCCATGAGATCTTATCTTGCACAGTAACTTTTTATGTGACACCTTATCGAATGCCTTCTGGAAATCCAAATACACCACATCCACTGGTTCCCCCTCATTCACCCTGCTCGTTACTTTGTCAAAGAACTCCAGCAAATTTGTCAAACATGATTTCCCTTTCATAAAACCATGCTGACTCTGCTTGACTGTGTTATGATTTTCCAAATGTCCTGCTAATGCTTCCTGAATAATGGACTCAAGCATTTTACCATTGACAGATGTTAGGCTAACTGGTCTATAGTTTCCTGCTTTCTGTCTGCCTCCTTTTTTAAGTAGGGGCATTACATTTGGGGTTTTCCAATCTGCTGGGACCTCTCCAGAATCCAGGGAATTTTGGTAAATTACAACCAATGCAGTCATTATCTCTGCAGCCACTTCTTTTAAGACCCTAGGATGCAGGCCATCCCGTCCAGGAGACTTGTCCGCCTTTAGTCCCATTATTTTACCAAGTTAATTTTCTTTAATGATAGTGATTGTTTTAAGTTCCTCCCTCCCTCGATTATCTATTATTGAGATGTTTTTAGCATCTTCTACCGTGAAGATCGATACAAAATGTTTGTTTAAAGTCCCTGCTATTTCCCTGTTCCCCATTATTAAGTCGCCAGTCTCATCCTCTAAGGGACCAATGTTTACTTTAGCTACTCTCTTTTTATATACCTGTAGAAGCTCTTACTATCCGTTTGTATATTTCTTGCTAGTTTTCTCTCATACTCTATCTTCCCTCTTTTTATAATTTTTGTTGAGTTATGAAATATTTCCTTAAATGTCTACCACTGTTTAGAAACCGTCTTACAATTTAATCTATTTTCCTAGTCCACTTTAGCCAACTGTGCCTTCTTACCTTTGTTATTAAACAAAATTAGGGCTCATGGGATTGGGGGTAGTATGGACTGAGGATTAGTTAATGGACAGTT
Organism: Pristiophorus japonicus; assembly: GCF_044704955.1. NCBI lineage: Eukaryota > Metazoa > Chordata > Chondrichthyes > Pristiophoridae > Pristiophorus > Pristiophorus japonicus. The sequence continues at coordinate 298,842,693 of NC_091979.1, read as the reverse complement.
GACAGAGAGTAGGAATAATCAGGTCATTTTTGGGTTGGTAACATAGAAACATAGAAACATAGAAAATAGGTGCAGGAGTAGGCCATTCGGCCCTTCTAGCCTGCACCGCCATTCAATGAGTTCATGGCTGAACATTCAACTTCAGTACCCCATTCCTGCTTTCTCGCCATACCCCTTGATCCCCCTAGCAGTAAGGACCTCATCTAACTCCTTTTTGAATATATTTAGTGAATTGGCCTCAACAACTTTCTGTGGTAGAGAATTCCACAGGTTCACCACTCTCTGGGTGAAGAAGTTCCTCCGCATCTCGGTCCTAAATGGCTTACCCCTTATCCTTAGACTGTGACCCCTGGTTCTGGACTTCCCCAACATTGGGAACATTCTTCCTGCATCTAACCTGTCTAACCCCGTCAGAATTTTATATGTTTCTATGAGGTCCCCTCTCATTCTTCTGAACTCCAGTGAATACAAGCCCAGTTGATCCAGTCTTTCTTGATATGTCAGTCCCGCCATCCCGGGAATCAGTCTGGTGAACCTTCGCTGCACTCCCTCAATAGCAAGAATGTCCTTCCTCAGGTTAGGAGACCAAAACTGTACACAATACTCCAGGTGTGGCCTCACCAATGCCCTGTACAACTGTAGCAACACCTCCCTGCCCCTGTACTCAAATCCCCTTGCTATGAAGGCCAACATGCCATTTGCTTTCTTAACCGCCTGCTGCACCTGCATGCCAACCTTCAATGACTGATGTACCATGACACCCAGGTCTCTTTGCACCTCCCCTTTTCCTAATCTGTCACCATTCAGATAATAGTCTGTCTCTCTGTTTTTACCACCAAAGTGGATAACCTCACATTTATCCACATTATACTTCATCTGCCATGCATTTGCCCACTCACCTAACCTATCCAAGTCGCTCTGCAGCCTCACAGCATCCTCCTCGCAGCTCACACTGCCACCCAACTTAGTGTCATCTGCAAATTTGGAGATACTACATTTAATCCCCTCATCTAAATCATTAATGTACAGTGTAAACAGCTGAGGCTGTAAATAGTGGGGTACCACAAGGATCAGTGCTTGGGGACCAAATGTAATATATCCAAGTTTGCTGATGACACAAAGCTAGGTGGGAATGTACGTTATGAGGAGGATGCAAAGAGGCTTCAAGGGGATATGGACAAACTAAATGAGTGGGCAAGAACATGGCAAATGGAATATAATGTGGGGAAATGTGAAGTTATCCACTTTGGTAGGAAAACAGAGACACAGAGTCTTTTTTAAATGGTGAGAGTCTGGGAAATATTGGTGTTCAGAGGGACCTGGGTGTCTTTGTACACAAATCAGTGTACAGCATGCAGGTACATGCAGGTACAGCAAGCAATTAAGAAAGCAAATGGCATGTTGGTCTTTATTACAAGAGGATTTGAGTATAAGAGTAAAGACTGCAATTATATAGGGCTCTGGTGAGACCACACCTGGAGTATTGTGTACAGTTTTCGTCTCCTTACTGAAAGAATGATATTCTGGCCATAGAGGGAGTGCAATGAAGGTTCACCAGACTGATTCCTGGGATGGGGGGATTGTCCTATGAGGAGAGATTGAGTAGACTAGGCCTATATTCTCTAGAGCTTAGAAGAATGAGAGGTGATCTCATTGAAACATACAAAATTCTTACAGGGCTTGACAGGGTAGATGCAGGGAGGATGTTTCCCCTGGCTAGGGAGTCAAGAACCAGGGGTCAGAATAAGGGGTCCGCCATTTAGGACTGAGACGAGAAGAAATTTCTACACTCAGAGGGTGGTGATTCTTTAGAATTCCTCACCCCAAAAGACTGTGGAAGCTCAGTCGTTGAGTATCTTCAAGACAGAGATTGATAGATTTTTGGATATTAAGGGAATCAAGGGATATGGGGAGAATGCAGGAAAGTGGAGCTGAGGTCAAAGATCAGCCATGATGTAATTAACTGACAGAGCAGGCTCAAGGGGCCGAATGGCCATCTCCTGCTCCTTTTTTTTATGTTCTTTATAAATGGGTAAAGAAGCAATGACACATTTCTACAAGCAGTGATTAGGCCACAGTTAGAGTACTGTGTGCCTCACCAACAAAGGACATTAAAGCCATAGAATATCGTCATGTTCATAATAAAGTAATGTAACCGAGTACTGTAGATGTGAGTAAGTGTGACCTTAGCTCTTTTATCCAAACTTCAGAGTGTTGGTACAGCATGGGAGGCCTGCTTATATACAGTGCTCCCAAGGAATTCAAGGATCCTCTGGGACTCCAACAGGTATGCCCTCTGGTGGCAGTATGATACAGCTTGCACAGAGTTGCATACATAACATCACACCCTCCCAAAGTCAACAGTACCCTTATTTACAGGGTGAGACGATCTGGAACTTTTCGCTCCCTTGTCGATCGTCTCGGTACAAATGCAGGTGTGGGTGAGTTGTTGGTCTGTCACTGGGCTGCTTGGCAGCTGGTCTTGCTGGGCTGCTGGGGATGGTGAGTTCAGCTTCGTGGTCAACCGTGATATCGGTTACCACTTGTGTGTGTGTTGGAGGGTCGAAGTTGGTGGTGTCCTCTTCGGGTTGCTCGTAGCTGTCTGTGAATCGCAGTTTGGTTTGGTCCAAATACTTTCTGCAAGTTAGTCCATTAGCAAGTTTGACCTGAAAACACCCAACTCCTTTCTTTGGCTATGACAATGCCAGCAAGCCATTTGGGACCATGTCCATAGTTGAGTACAAATACAGGGTCATTGATGTCAATATCGCGTGACAAGTTTGCGCGATCATAGTACATGCTTTGTTTGTGCAGCATGTCCTCGACATGATCATGGAGATCAGGATGGACAAGAGAGAGCCTTGTTTTGAGCGCCCTTTTCATGAGGAATATGGCTGGGGGAACCCTGGTGAGCGAGTGGGGTCTGGTGTGGTAGCTGAGCAGCACTTGGGACAGGCGGGCCTTCCGACACACGTTTCAAGCTTTGCTTGATGGTTTGGACTGCCCGTTCTGCCTGGCTGTTGGATGTGGGCTTAAACTGGGAAGATGTGACATGCTTGATCCCATTGCGGGTCATGAATTCCTTGAATTCAGCTCTGGTGAAGCACAGCCCATTGTCGCCGACAAGGACATCAGGCAGGCCGTGTGTGGCAAACATGGCTCGTAGGCTTTCGATGGTGGCAGTGGATGTGCTTACAGACATTATTACATACTCAATCCATTTTGAATAAGCATCCACAACAACCAAAAACGGGCCTGCAAAGTCAATGTGGATCCTAGACCACAGTTTGGAGGGCCATGACCACACACTTAGCGGTGTCTCCCTGGGTGCATTGCTCAGTTGAGAGCAAGTGTTGCATTGGCACACGCAAGACTCCAAATCTGAGTCGATGCCGGGCCACCACACATGGGAACTGGCTATAGCTTTCATCATTACTATGCCTGGGTGGGTACTGTGTAGGTCGCATATGAACGTTTCCCTGCCTTTCTTAGGCAAAACCATGTGATTACCCCACAAAAGACAGTCCGCCTGTATGGACATTTCGTCTTTGTGCCGCTGGAACGGCTTGATCTCCTCATGCATCTCCGCTGGGACACTGGACCAGCTCCCATGGAGGACACAGTTTTTCCACAAGGGACAGTAAAGGATCTTGGCTGGTCCAGGTCCTCCATGTAATGGGTGACTTTTCATTTTCAAATGCATCCATCACCAAGAGCAATCCACAGGCTGTGCCATTTCCATCCCGGCGGTGGGCAACGGTAGCTGACTGAGAGCATCAGCGCAGTTCCCTGTGCCTGGTCTGTGGCGGAATACATAGATATATGCAGACAGCGTAAGCACCCATCTTTGGATGCAGGCAGAGGCATTGGTATCAAACCCTTTGCTCTCTGAGCATAGCGATATGAGGGGCTTATGGTCAGTTTCTAACTCAAATTTGAGACCAAAACAAACATTGTTGCATTTTTTTCACCCTGTAAACGCATGCCCAGTTTCTTTTTCAATCATGCTGTAGTCCCTTTTGGCCTTGACAAACTCCTGGATGCATAGGTGACCGGTTGCAATGTTCCCAATTCATTTGCTTGTTGTAACACACACCCGACCCCGTACGAAGACGCATCACAAGCTAGCACTAAACGTTTACATGGGTCATACAGAACAAGCAGTTTGTTGGAACATAACAGATTTCTGGCTTTCTCAAAAGCAGCCTCTTGTGATTTCTCCCATACCCAGTCATCTCCCTTGCGTAGCAACACATGTAGAGGTTCTAGCAAGGTGCTTAACCCGGGTGGGAAATTACCAAAATAATTGAGGAGTCCCAGGAACGACCGTGGTTCTATCACGTTCTGTGGTCTCGGCGCATTCTTGATGGCCTCCATCTTGGCGTCGGTGGGTCTGATGCCATCTGCCGTGATTTTTTTTGATGCCGCCTGCCGTGATTTTTCTCCCTAAGAACTTGACCTCTGGTGCCAGGAAAACACACTTTGAGCATTCCAACCTGAGTCCCACGCGATCTAGCCAACTTAGAATCTCTTCCAGGTTCTGCAAGTGTTTGATGGTGTTCCGACCTGTGACTAGTCCTGGAAAACCACGGTGCGCGGAACCAACTTTAGCAGGCTCTCCATGTTCCTTTGAAAAATTGCCGCGGCCGATCGAATCCCAAACGGACATCTATTGTAGAGGAACAGACCTTTGTGCGTGTTAATGCAGGTGAGGCCTTTCGAAGATTCCGCCAGCTACTGCGTCATGTATGCCGAGGTCAGGTCCAACTTGGTGAACATCTTTCCTCCAGCCAGGGTCGCAAATAGGTCATCTGCCTTGGGTAGCGGGTATTGGTCCTGTAACGAAAAACGGTTAATCGTTACTTTATAGTCCCCATAAATTCTGACTGGGCTATCATCTTTGAGAACCGGAATGATCGGACTGGCCCATTCGTTGAACTCCACCACCGCGATGATGCCTTCTCGCTGCAGTCTGTCCAGCTCGATCTCTACTTTCGCTCGCATCATATATGGCACTGCCCGTGCCTTGTGGTGGATGGGTCGTGTACCGGGAACCAGGTGGATCTGCACCTTCGCCCCCGAGAAAATTCCGATACATGGCTCAAACAATGACGGAAGCTTGCTCAGAACCTGGGCACATGAGACCTCGCCGATGGACGAAAGTGCTCGGATGTCGTCCTAGTTCCAGCGGATTTTTCCCAGCCAGCTTCTGCCAAACAGTGTGGGGCCATCTCCTGGTACAATCCATAGTGGGAGTTCATGCACCGCTCCATCATAGGAGACTTTCACTGCTGCGCTGCCAATTACAGGGATCAGCTCTTTAGTGTAAGTTCTTTGCTTTGTGTGAATGGGGCTCAGCTTGGGCCTGTGTGCCTTGTTGCACCACAGCCTGTCGAAGACCTTTTTGCTCATGATGGACTGACTTGCACCCATGTCCAGTTCCATGGATACTGGAATTCCATCCAGTTCAACTTTTAGCATGATCAGTGGACATTTCGTGGTGAAGGTGTGTACCCCGTACACTTCTGCCTCCTCGGTTCGAATCCGACATGGATCGGTCTTCCTCTGCAATGTGGTGGTTTTCAGGGTTTGCAGGGTTTGCAGCTCGTCTGGAGGTGTCCCATTGTTCCACAGCCTTTGCACACATAGTGTTTGAAGCAGCATTGATGGGCTCAATGATCACATCCGCAGCGCCAACAAGGTGTTAACTGCCTCGCATTAACGTTTGATGGTGAACTCTGGGTCATTTGAGGTCGTGCAGCTGCAGGCGTGTACGTTCTGCCATATGCATTCCTGCCTGAAAACAACGTTACTTTGTGTACAGTACTTGCCGAAACCTCTTTATGCTGCAAAATTTGTTTGGTGTTTTCGCTGGTGGATGTAAATACCTGGGCTATCGTTATGGCTTTGCCCAGGTTCAGTGTTTCAACAGTCAATAGTTTGCGAAGGTTAACCTCATGGTCAATACCAAGCATAAAAAAGCCTCTTAGCATTTGCTCAAGGAATCCATCGAATTCGCAATGTTCTGCAAGGCGCCTTAGTTCGGCAATGTAACTCGCCACTTCCTGGCTTCAGACCGTTGACATGTGTAAAATCGATACCTTGCCATCAGAACGCTTTCCTTCTGATTTAGGTCTCCCAGACCAGGGTACATAGTTCTTCATACAATTTGGTTGTTGGTTTCACCGGAGCTAGAAGATTCTTCATGAGACCATAGATTGTTGCCCCACAGACGGTGAGGAGAATCGCCCTTCATTTTGCAGCATTCTCATCCCCTTCCAGCTCGTTGGCCACGAAGTATTGGTCGAGTCTCTCCATGAAGGCCTCCCAATCATCCCCTTCTGAGAATTTCTCCAGGATACCAACTGTTCTCTGCATTTTCACGTGATTGTTCGTTATCTCATCGCCAGTTGTTATGTTCATAATAAAGTAATGAAACTGAGTACTGTAGACATGAGTAAGTGTGACCTTAGCTCCTTTATTCAAACTCCAGAGTGTTGGTACAGCATTGGAGGCCTGCTTATATACAGTGCTTCCAAGGGATGCTGGGATCCCTTGGGATGCCAACAGGTATGCCCTCTGGTGGCGGTATGATACAGGTTGCATAGGACTGCATACATAACAAATATAGTGTAGGTTCACCAGCATGCTGACAGAGTTGGCAAGCTATAGTTGTAAGAAGAGAGTAGAGATACTGAGACTAATTCTACTGGAACAAAGAAAGCTAAGAGGAGAATTAATTCAGTTTTTTAATGATATTTCATACAGTAAATAGGGAAAGACTTTATTTTTGGTTGAGAAGTCAGGGATGAGGACTAGTCAATTTAAAATAGTCATTCAGAGAGTGGGAAGAGGTTGGGGAACATTTCATTATGCAGAGGGCTGTTTCAACCTTTCAAATCAGGTTTCCATTTCAGCCGCAGCACTGTAATAGCCCTTTTATAAAAGTCATAAATGACATTTTATGTGTCTGCGACCATGGTGAACTATCCCTCCTCATCCTTCTCGACCTGTCAGCAGCCTTTGATAAGGTTGGTCACATCTTTCTTTTCCAATGCCTCTCTTCCATTGTCCAGCTGAGTGGGACTGCCCTTGCCTGATTCCATTCCTATCTATCCAGTCGTAGTCAGAGAAGCTCCTGCAATGGCTTCCCTTCCCACTCCCGTACCATTACCTCCGGAATCCGGCAAGCATCTATCCTTGGTCCCCATCCTATTGCTGATCTACATGCCGCCCCCTCGGTGACATCACCCAAAAACGTGTATTCCAAATGTACGTTAATGACACTCTTCACCCTTGCACTACCTCTGTGGTGTCAGAGTGCTTACCTGACATGCAGTCCTAGCTGAGCCACAATTTCCCCCAGTTAAACATTGAGACCGCCACAAACTCCATGCCCTAGCCACCGATGCCTACTCACTCCTTCTCAGGCTGAAGCAGACTGTCCCAAGTAGAACTTTCTTCCCCATATAGTTTCCAGTACAAAGACTGCCTAGTTCCACCTCTGTAACATCACCTGTCTTTGCCCCTGCCTCAGCCCTTCTGCTGTTGAAACCCTTAACCTTTGTCACTTCCAGACTCAAATATTCCCCAACGCTCCCCTGGCCAGCTGCCCATCTTCCACCCTCCGTAAACTTGAGTTCATTCAAAACTCTGCTGCCTGTATCCTAACTCATGCCAAGTCCAGTGCACCTCTGTGCTTGCTGAACTACATTCGCTTCCAGTCCAGCAATGCCTCGATTTTAAAATTCTCATCCTCATGGCAACATTCTTCCATGGCCCCTATCTCTCTAACCTTCACCAGCCTTACAAGCCAGTGAGAGCTCTACGTTCCACTAAGTATGACCTCTCGTGTATACCCACTCCCTTCGCTCCACCATCAGCTGTCTGGAACTCTCCGCTAAACCTCTTCTCCTCTCTACTTCTCCTCCTTTAAAATGCTCCTTAACACCTACCTCTTTGAACAAGATTCCCCTCCTAATATCTTCTTCTTTGGCTCGATGTCAATCGGTATCAAACTGTCTGCTTCCACGCCTGTGAAGTGCCTTGGGACGTTTTATTATGTTCAAGGTGCTATATAAATGCAAGTTGTTGTTGGAGCATAGAATGATTGGTCACAGGGAGTGGGTGAGGCAGAGGCCATTGCATCATTTAAGGGAAAATTGAATAAATATTTGGAGCAGCGAAAGCTACAGGGCTAAAAGAGAGCAGGGCAATGAGACATGTTTTGGATTGCTGCATGGCCTCCTCTGAGCTGTAAACTTCTATGAATGTATGTATGATTGTACAGTATAGGCTTTCAAACTGGGGTCTATGAGGGAATCCCATACACCTCCAACACCGTCAGGTTTTATACTTTCTGTTTCTGTTGATTAATGTCGTCCTCACCACTTAAAACCTCCATGTTTAAAATGGGCAGTCGCTTATATTGTAGGAAATAACCCTTATCCATTTCATTAGTATCAATTTCAAAGTTACTGCATCTTAAGTGCTTTGTTTATTTTGGGCAGAAACAGCTCAGAGTGCAAGAACAAACATGAGTAAATTTAATGTTAGCCGTTGCTCAGTGGGTAGCAAACTCGTCTCGAAGTCGGAAGGCTTGAGGGTTCAAAGCCCACTGCAGAGACTTGAGCACAAACTTCAGGCTGACACGCCAAAGCAGTGCTGAGGGAGTCTGTCTTTTGGATGAGCCGTTAAACCCAGGCCCCGTCTGCCCTCTCAGGTGGACGTAAAAGACCTCATGCCAATATTTTGAAGAAAAACAGGAGCGTTTTCCCCGGTGTCCTGGCCTATATTTATCCCTTAATCAACATCACTAAAACAAATTTTTAGGTCATTATCACATTTTTCTTTGTGGGAGCTTGCTGTGCACAAATTGGCTGCCACGTTTCCCACATTACAACAGTGACTACACGCCAGAAGTACTTCATTGGCTGTAAAGTGCTTTGGGACGTCCGGTGGTCGTGAAAGGTGCGATATAAATCCAAGTAATTCTTTTTCTTTTCTATTACACATCGTTAATGTCCAATTACCCTTTGTGTATTTAAGCCCTTCTCATCCCCTTTAAATGGTATGGAATCAGTTTGTAAACTGACTGAAGTTTAAATAGAGCTTCAGGTCGGAGTGGAGCTACACAAAAGGAACATTCCTTTTGATTACTGAAATAACGTTGCCCCCATTATACCGGCCATCGCGTATAAGCGGGCAAAACACGTCCGCACAAACGTGGCACTTCGAAGTGGTGGAGACTGCACCCCTTTATTATAGCACTGCATGTGGGCCCAATGGGAGAAGGGAGTCAAGGTCTGGCTTGTGGCCAGAGCCTCCAAGGTGCCTTCTAAGACTTTAGCACTAAATGACAAAAATGCTTATTGTTACTGTCATGTATCTTACATTATTATATATGACTGTATCCTAACATGCTATACATGACTGTAATAAGATATGATCTGTAACCACCAGCATACCTTACCACCAGGGGTGCACTTGCAAGAGACAGGTATATAAGGACAGGTCTCAGGCAAGTGCAGCATTCCAGAGCTGTGAAATAAAGGTGCAGGTCCAGAGTGACCTTGACTTCACTACATGCCTTGTGTGAATCTGTACTGAGGGGACAGGACTTTACAGTGGCGACGAGTTACGGGATTACAGAATTCACAGAATGGCGAACAACGGATCAGATGAAAAGTACAATGCGGGAGACAATTGGGAGGACTTTATAGAAAGGCTCCAGCAAAGTTTTGTAACCAAAGACTGGTTAGGCGATGATAAGGCAGACAAGAGAAGAGCCCATCTCTTGACCAGTTGTGGCTCGAAAACATAAGCTTTAATGAAGGATCTGTTGGCACCTGAGAAACCAGCAAGCAAGTCGTTTGAAGAAATGAGCACACTGGTAAGAGACCATCTGAAGCCAACGAGCAGCCTACACATGGCAAGACACAGGTTCTACAACTTCAGACGCTGTGTGGGCCAGAGCATACCCGACTTTGTGGCGGAACTTCGGAGATTGGCTAGTTTGTGAGTTCTCTGATGAACTGAGGAGAGAAATGCTGAGAGACTTTTTCATTGAAGGAATAGGCCACGCAGGCATATTCCGAAAGCTCATAGAGACCAAGAACCTGACCTTAGAGGCAGCAGCACTGGTTGCACAGACATTCTTGGTCGGGGAAGAAGAAACGAGTTTGATTTACAATGCAGGTACGACAACTAACGAAATATCGCAAGAAGTTAACAGCACGAAACAAGCTGCTATCCCCACACACAGACAAAACCGGGAGAACAGGCTCTCGACAGCAGGCAGAAGCCATCAAGGGCCACAGGAACGGCAGTTCACACCTCATCAACCCACAATGCGAGCAATCAACTACAAACTGAGAGAAGCTCAAGAGAAATCAGCCAGACGCAGCTCATTTTTTGGGAACACTTTGAACAATGGAACAAGTCTGTGCTGGAGGTGTGGGGGTGGGCACTCGGCAAGGGGATGTCAATTTCAGCAGGCTGTTTGCAGGAACTGTGAATATACAGGGCATTTGGCCCGCATGTGCAAAAAAACGGCAGCTCGACTGGTATATAAATCGGATGGGTCGAAAAGCGGACCAGAAGATGGTGGGGACAGTACCCGGGACACCGATGTACAGTGGGTCAACACAATTAATGGCCGCTGCTCCTACAACAGAACGCCTCCTATAATGATGAGGGTCCAACTCAACGGGATATCTGTCAACATGGAGATAGATACGGGAGCGAGTCAATCTCTCATGGGCGCTCAACAATTTGAACAACTGTGGCTACATAAAAGAGACAGACCAAAACTCACAAGGGTCGACACCAAACTAAGGACTTATACCAAAGAAATCGTACCAGTCCTCGGCAGCGCCATGCTCTCTGTCACACACAAAGGGACAGTGAACCGACTTCCCCTGTGGATTGTCCCGGAGACCCCCCAGCACTGCTGGGGAGAAGCTGGCTGGCAAAACTAAACTGGAAATGGGATGATGTCCATGCCATGTCATTCGAGGAACGGACCTCCTGCTCAACACTTATAAAGCGATTTGAACATCTCTTTCAGCCAGGGGTGGACACTTTCAAAGGGCCAAAGTCAAAATCTACATCACACAGGATGCTAGACCGGTCCATCACAAGGCCAGAGCTGTACCCTATGTGATGAGGGAAAAGATTGAACACGAACTAGACAGACTTCTGCCGGAAGGCATTATATCACCTGTGGAATTTAGCGACTGGGCAAGTCCCATCGTCCCAGTCATGAAGCCTGATGGATCCGTACGAATCTGTGGGGACTACAAATCTACCATAAACAGAGTTTCCCTACAGGACCAGTACCCGCTGCCCAGAGCGGAGGACTTATTTGCCACATTGGCTGGAGGTAAACTTTTCTCAAAACTAGACCTCACATCTGCGTATATGACGCAAGAATTGACCGAGGAATTCAAGCTATTCACCACCATCAACACACATCGAGGCCTTTTCATGTACAATCGATGCCCATTCGGCATCAGGTCGGCAGCTGCCATATTCCAGCGCAACATGGAGAGTCTGTTCAAGTCCATCCCGGGGACGGTTGTATTTCAAGACGACATACTTATCACGGGCAGGGACACCGACTCCCATCTCCGTAATTTGAAGGAAGTACTAAAGCGGCTGGATCGGGTAGGTCTACGAGTCAAGAAATCCAAGTGCCTGTTTCTCGCGCCCGAGGTTGAATTTTTGGGCAGAAGGATTGCCGCTGATGGAATCCGCCCAACAGAGTCCAAAACAGAAGCAATTTGTCTGGCATCCAGGCCCCGGAATGTCTCAGAACTGCGCGCCTTTCTCGGGCTACTCAATTACTTTGAGAACTTTATGCAGAACTTAAGCACGCTGCTGGAACCTCTCCACATGCTACTCAGGAAGGGGTGCGATTGGTTTTGGGGAGACGCCCAGGAACGCACCTTGAATGAGGCACGCAACCTTCTGTGTTCCAACAGTGTTTTCTTTGATCCAGGTAAAAAGCTAGTTCTCACACGCGATGCATCAGCGTATGGGGTCGGGTGCGTTTTGCAACATGTCAATAGTGCGGGCAAATTACAACCCATAGCTTATGCCTCCAGGTCACTTTCGCGGGCGGAGCGAGGGTACGGAATGGTAGAGAAGGAGGCGCTCGCATGCATGTACGGTGTCAAAAAGATGCACCAATACCTTTTCGGAACCAAGCTCGCGTTAGAAACCGACCACAAGCCCCTCACGTTCCTCCTATCCAAGAGCAAGGCAATAAACGCCAACGCCTCGGCGCGAATTCAACGGTGGGCACTCATGCTGGCGTCCTACGACTATACCATAAGGCACAGACCAGGCACAGACAACTGTGCCGATACGCTCAGCAGTCTACCCCTGGAGACCACGGAAGGATCTGACGAACAGGACTGTGAGATAGTCATGGCAACCTTTGAGTCCACAGGTTCGCCCATGACGGCTCGCCAAATCAGAGCCTGGACGTCCAGCGACCCCACGTTATCTTTAGTAAAAAGATGTGTCCTAACCGGTGACTGGGCAGAGGCTCGCGATGCCTGCCCCGAGGAATTAAAACCCTTTCACAGGTGCATGCATGAGCTATCACTACAAGCAGACTGCCTGATGTGGAGCAGCCGAGTAGTCATGCCTCTGCGAGGCAGAGAGGCATTTGTCCGGGAGCTCCACCGCGAGCACCCAGGGATCGTTCTCATGAAGGCCATAGCCAGATCCCACATCTGGTGGCCTGGTATAGACGCGGACTTGGAGCTCTGCGTCCGAAGGTGCACCATGTGTGCCCAACTCAGCAATGCCCCCAGGGAGGCTCCACTGAGCCCCTGGCCCTGGCCTACCAAACCGTGGCCTATTCATGGGCAAAATGTTCCTCGTAGATGCATTTTCAAAGTGGAGCGAATGCACCATTTTAAACTCGAGCACAGCCTCACAACCATGTTTGCAATGCACGGAATCCCTGACATATTGGTCAGTGACAATGGTCCGTGCTTCACCAGCGCAGAATTCCAAGACTTTATAATTGACCACGGCATAAATCACATCAAGACGGCACCCTTCAAGCCGGCCTCCAACGGCCAGGTGGAGAGAGCAGTGCAAATCATTAAACAAGGCATGCTTAAAATCCAAGGTCCCACGCTGCAGGGTCGCCTGTCGCGATTGCTGCTGGCATACAGATCTCGTCCTCACTCACTGACTGGGATCCCCCCCGCGCAACTGTTGATGAAAAGGACTTTAAAAACAAGGCTCTCATTAATCCTCCCAGACTTGCACGAAATCGTTGAAGCAAAGCGCCGTAAGCTGACTGAGTACCATGACAGAAATTCGACGGGGAGATGGAATGAGATAGGGGACAAACTGTTTGTAATAAACTATGGCAGGGGTCCCAAATGGCTTGCAGGGACAGTAACGGGCAAGGAAGGAAACAGGCTACTGGTAGTACAAATGGACAATGGCAAAACCTGCCGGAGGCATGCAGACCAAGTCAAAAGCAGATTTACCAACAACACTGTGGAACCAGAGGCAGGCTCCAATGTGGAACTCGCACCACACCTGGTGGACAGACAGAGGGAACAACCTGAGGAAAGGGAAATCCCAACAAACAGCCCAGGCGAGTCAACAACAATCACACCAATCGAAACAGACAGCCCAGGCGAGATACCAGCAACTACACCCAAAGAAAAACAGACACCAAGGCAAACAACTGAACCACAACTCAGACGCTCCACGCGAGAGCGTAGACCACCTGAGAGACTGAACCTATAAAGACAATAAGACCTTGGGGGAGGGTGATGTCATGTATCTTACATTATTGTATATAACTGTATCCTAACATGCTATACATGACTGTAATAAGATATGACCTGTAACCACCAGCATACCTTACCATCAGGGGTGCACTTGCAAGAGACAGGTATATAAGCACAGGTCTCAGGCAAGTGCAGCATTCCAGAGCTGTGAAATAAAGGTGCAGGTCCAGAGTGACCTTGACTTCACTACATGTCTCGTGTGAATCTGTACTGAGGGGACAGGACTTTACAGTTACAGTGTTCGAAGCATATTTTAGTCCAACTGAGTTTACAATGAGGATAGGTCTGTTTTTTAATTAAATAGATTAACTGATAAATGGATTGAAATTATTTGGATTTTGGAATTTGTGCAATTAGAACTGAGGGAGTGGCTAAGGAACTCACTGGCCCTGAAACTCCGTCCTCGCTGGGTCTGTACGGAATCCGTACGCACGCGACGAGATCTTGCAAAAGCCAGTTTTTAGCGCGTACTGCACATGCGCCAAAAAACGGCTTTTCTGCTCTGTTAGGATTTCACTTGACAGATCCTTCACATCCCCTCAGGAAGGACATCCGTGCGGGCGAGATTGCGTTACTTGCCCAACTCTTGCCCAGCGAATGTCCTTCAAACTCTTGCGCCTGGTAAAAGCTGGTGCATAGCCTACAGTTACTAGCGTCAGAGTTTTAAGACATATAAAAATAAAATTTAACAACACATTTTTACGTTAAAAACCCTGTCCACTGAGGTAAGTTTATTTTAAACCCTATTAAAACACTTGAAAAAAATTCAAAACATGTACTTTTTTCGAAAACATTTAAATAACTTTAATTTCAATTAATGTTAAATATGTGAAGTTTTTATTTTATTTTTTATGTTGTGTTTGGGTGTTTTGGGGGTTATTCTCATTCATAGTAAAAGGAACTCGGAGATATGGAGTTTCCATTATTATCAATGAAAATACTGTACCGTGATTGGTTGTCCAGTCCCACGTGACTTCAGCTTCTGTGTCCGTACCCCCAAGACCGGAATCCAAAGTATCTCCGGGACCACTAGGTACTTTCGCAGAGAAGTTTCGGGTTGGAGGCATTCGTCTGAAGGAAGCTTTCAGACCGGAATTTTAGGCCCACTGATTTGCTGAGTGAGTCCTCTGCTGGATTATTGTCGGTGTCTACAATCGTGACACAAGACAATGGGTTTTTTGACAATGAGAGATGGTCAGAAAATGGGCTTACTGCCTTAAGCTTAATCAGTTATAGCTAATTCTGAGTGTAGTTTGCTTGGCCTGGCAGGCTCAGCTGCACTGAGAGAGAATGTGCCTGAAAGGTAAATGAGAATAAATGCAGTTCACTTGATTGGCATCCCATCCACCACCTTCAACATTCACTCCCTCCACCACCGGCGCCCCCTGGCTGCAGTGTGTACCATCTACAAGATGCTCTGCAGCAACTCGTCAAGGCTTCTTTGGCAGCACCTCCAAAACCCGCGACCTCTACCACTTAGAAGGGCAAGGGCAGCAGGCGCATGGGAACACCATCACCTCCAAGTTCCCCTCCAAGTCACACACCAGCCTGGTGTGGATATATATCGCCGTTCCTTCACTGTTACTGGGTCAAAACCCTGGAACACCATACCTAACAGTACTCTGGCAGTACCTTCAGCACATGGACTGCAACGGTTCACGAAGAAGGGTCACCACCACAGATAGGCACTAAATGTTGGCCTGAGTAGCAAAACCCACATCCTGAGAATGAACGAGAGAATGTGTGCAGCATGTGCGATGTTGGATATTTTTATCAATTAATTCTCAGGATTTGTGCATTGATGGCAAGGACAGCATTTACTGCCCCTCCCTAGCTGCCTTGTAATGGTTTTAATGCAACTGAGTGGTAGCGGCTGACCATTTCAAACAGGCAGTCAACCATACAATTACATAATTTACATAAATTACCTCATGATCGTAAACAAAACTGCCTGTTTCTGCTGGTGTGGGACTGGAGTCACATGGAGTTAGACCAGGTAAGGATCACAGGTTTGCATCCCTAAAGGACATGAGTGAATCTGTTGGGTTTCCATGACAATCTGACAGCTTCACAGTCACTTTTGCTGATCCCAGCATTTTATTTTCTGTGAATATAGGGCCCGAATTTGATGAAGGACCCCGCCCGCCCAAGTGCCGTCCAAAGGACCACCGATGGCAGCCGATGGCCCCGACGGATCTTTGGGTGGGGTTTTCATCATCTCGAAGGTCAGCGGGCGGCAAATCTGCAGCATATGCTGCCAATCTGGGCGGCAGCCAGCGGGAGGTCTTATTCTCGGTGGCAGAGGAGCTTGCCACCCAAGTGCTGCGAAGGATGGAGTCAGGCCCACGGAGGGTCGAACAGCTGAAAATTAAAATCATCAGAAAAAAAAAATCCATCAGAAGACCTTCAGGGGACATCATTCAGGTAAGTCGCTGTGAAAAAAATAAGTTAAAAATGTTCACTAACCTTTTATCAGGACCTTCATACCTGCCGTCGGGGACAGACCAGCCTCCTCGCTGCGCTCCACCCTCGTTCTGGTGCCGACTCCTGCCCGCGTGACTATGGCATCTTAGCGGCCGGGAGTCCACTTACGCCACTCAGCTGACGTCAGTGGGCGGGTCCCAGCGGCTCTCCCCTCCTGCCCGCTCCAGCCCAAATGGAAAGTGGCACTGGGCAGGACCCGAAGAGGCAGTCGGCAGCGTGGGCAGTGTGGGCCGTGTGGGCAGTGTGGGCAGTCGGCAGTGTGGGCAGCATGGGCAGCGTGGGCAGCGTGGGCAGTGTGGGCAGTCGGCAGCGTGGGCAGTCGGCAGTGTGGGCAGCGTGGGCAGCGTGGGCAGTGTGGGCAGTGTGGGCAGCATGGGCAGCGTGGGCAGTGTGGGCAGTGTGGGCTGTGGGCAGCATGGGCAGCGTGGGCAGTGTGGGCAGTCGGCAGCGTGGGCAGTCGGCAGTGTGGGCAGCATGGGAAGCGTGGGCAGTGTGGGCAGTGTGGGCAGTCGGCAGCGTGGGCAGTGTGGGCAGTGTGGGCAGTCGGCAGCGTGGGCAGTCGGCAGCGTGGGCAGTGTGGGCAGCGTGGGCAGTGTGGGCAGTGTGGGCAGTCGGCAGCGTGGGCAGCGTGGGCAGTGTGGGCAGTGTGGGCAGTCGGCAGCGTGGGCAGTGTGGGCAGTGTGGGCAGTGTGGGCAGCGTGGGCAGTGTGGGCAGCGTGGGCAGTGTGGGCAGTGTGGGCAGTCGGCAGTGTGGGCAGCATGGGCAGCGTGGGCAGTGTGGGCAGCGTGGGCAGTGTGGGCAGTGTGGGCAGTCGGCAGTGTGGGCAGCGTGGGCAGTGTGGGCAGCGTGGGCAGTCGGCAGTGTGGGCAGCATGGGCAGCGTGGGCAGTGTGGGCAGCGTGGGCAGTGTGGGCAGTCGGCAGCGTGGGCAGTGTGGGCAGTCGGCAGCTTGGGCAGCGTGGGCAGTGTGGGCAGTGTGGGCAGTCGGCAGTGTGGGTAGTGTGGGCAGCGTGGGCAGTCGGCAGCGTGGGCAGCGAGGGCAGCGTGGGCAGTGTGGGCAGTGTGGGCAGTCGGCAGCGTGGGCAGTGTGGGCAGCGTGGGCAGTGTGGGCAGCGTGGGCAGCGTGGGCAGTCGGCAGTGTGGGCAGCATGGGCAGCGTGGGCAGTGTGGGCAGCGTGGGCAGTCGGCAGCGTGGGCAGCGTGGGCAGTCGGCAGTGTGGGCAGCGTGGGCAGTCGGCAGCGTGGGCAGTGTGGGCAGCGTGGGCAGTCGGCAGCATGGGCAGTGTGGGCAGCGTGGGCAGCGTGGGCAGTGTGGGCAGTGTTGGCAGTCGGCAGCGTGGGCAGCGTGGGCAGCGTGGGCAGTGTGGGCAGCGTGGGCAGTGTGGGCAGCGTGGGCAGTCGGCAGCGTGGGCAGTGTGGGCAGCGTGGGCAGTCGGCAGCGTGGGCAGCGTGGGCAGCGTGGGCAGTCGGCAGCGTGGGCAGTGTGGGCAGCGTGGGCAGTCGGCAGCGTGGGCAGTGTGGGCAGCGTGGGCAGTCGGCAGCGTGGGCAGTGTGGGCAGTGTGGGCAGCGTGGGCAGTGTGGGCAGTGTGGGCAGTGTGGGCAGCGTGGGCAGTCGGCAGCGTGGGCAGTGTGGGCAGCGTGGGCAGTCGGCAGCGTGGGCAGTGTGGGCAGCGTGGGCAGTCGGCAGCGTGGGCAGTGTGGGCAGTGTGGGCAGCGTGGGCAGTGTGGGCAGCGTGGGCAGCGTGGGCAGTGTGGGCAGCGTGGGCAGTCGGCAGTGTAGGCAGTGTGGGCAGTGTGGGCAGTGTGGGCAGCGTGGGCAGTGTGGGCAGTGTGGGCAGCGTGGGCAGCTTGGGCAGTGTGGGCAGCTTGGGCAGTGTGGGCAGTGTGGGCAGTCGGCAGTGTGGGCAGTGTGGGCAGTGTGGGCAGTGTGGGCAGTCGGCAGTGTGGGCAGTGTGGGCAGTGTGGGCAGCGTGGGCAGCGTGGGCAGTGTGGGCAGTCGGCAGCGTGGGCAGCGTGGGCAGTCGGCAGTGTGGGCAGTGAGGGCAGCGTGGGCAGCGTGGGCAGCGTGGGCAGTCAGCAGTGTGGGCAGTGAGGGCAGTGTGGGCAGCGTGGGCAGTGTGGGCAGTGTGGGCAGCGTGGGCAGCGTGGGCAGTCGGCAGTGTGGGCAGTGAGGGCAGTGTGGGCAGTGTGGGCAGCGTGGGCAGTGTGGGCAGCGTGGGCAGCGTGGGCAGCGTGGGCAGTGTGGGCAGCGTGGGCAGTCGGCAGCGTGAGCAGTCGGCAGCGTGGGCAGTTGGCAGCGTGGGCAGCGTGGGCAGTCGGCAGCGTGGGCAGCGTGGGCAGTCGGCAGCGTGGGCAGCGTGAGCAGTCGGCAGCGTGGGCAGCGTGGGCAGTGTGGGCAGTGTGGGCAGTGTGGGCAGTGTGGGCAGTGTGGGCAGCGTGGGCAGTGTGGGCAGCGTGGGCAGTGTGGGCAGCGTGGGCAGCGTGGGCAGTCGGCAGCGTGGGCAGCGTGGGCAGCGTGGGCAGTCGGCAGCGTGGGCAGCATGGGCAGTGTGGGCAGTGTGGGCAGTGTGGGCAGCGTGGGCAGTGTGGGCAGCGTGGGCAGCGTGGGCAGCGTGGGCAGTGTGGGCAGTCGGCAGCGTGGGCAGTGTGGGCAGCGTGGGCAGCATGGGCAGCGTGGGCAGTTGGCAGCGTGGGCAGTGTGGGCAGTGTGGGCAGCATGGGCAGTGTGGGCAGCGTGGGCAGTCGGCAGCGTGGGCAGCGTGGGCAGCGTGGGCAGTGTGGGCAGTCGGCAGCGTGGGCAGTGTGGGCAGCGTGGGCAGCATGGGCAGCGTGGGCAGTCGGCAGCGTGGGCAGTGTGGGCAGTGTGGGCAGCATGGGCAGTGTGGGCAGCGTGGGCAGTCGGCAGCGTGGGCAGCGTGGGCAGTGTGGGCAGTCGGCAGCGTGGGCAGTCGGCAGCGTGGGCAGCATGGGCAGTGTGGGCAGCGTGGGCAGTGTGGGCAGCGTGGGCAGCGTGGGCAGTGTGGGCAGTCGGCAGCGTGGGCAGTGTGGGCAGCGTGGGCAGCATGGGCAGCGTGGGCAGTCGGCAGCGTGGGCAGTGTGGGCAGTGTGGGCAGCATGGGCAGTGTGGGCAGCGTGGGCAGTCGGCAGCGTGGGCAGCGTGGGCAGCGTGGGCAGTGTGGGCAGTCGGCAGCGTGGGCAGCATGGACAGTGTGGGCAGCGTGGGCAGCGTGGGCAGCGTGGGCAGTGTGGGCAGTGTGGGCAGTGTGGGCAGTCGGCAGCGTGGGCAGTGTGGGCAGCGTGGGCAGTGTGGGCAGTGTGGGCAGCGTGGGCAGTGTGGGCAGTGTGGGCAGTGTGGGCAGTCGGCAGCGTGGGCAGTGTGGGCAGCGTGGGCAGTGTGGGCAGTGTGGGCAGTGTGGGCAGTGTGGGCAGTCGGCAGCGTGGGCAGTGTGGGCAGTCGGCAGTGTGGGCAGTGTGGGCAGTGTGGGCAGCGTGGGCAGCATGGGCAGTGTGGGCAGCGTGGGCAGTGTGGGCAGTCGGCAGCGTGGGCAGTGTGGGCAGCGTGGGCAGTGTGGGCAGCGTGGGCAGCGTGGGCAGTCGGCAGCGTGGGCAGTGTGGGCAGTGTGGGCAGCATGGGCAGTGTGGGCAGCGTGGGCAGTCGGCAGCGTGGGCAGCGTGGGCAGTGTGGGCAGTCGGCAGCGTGGGCAGTGGGCAGCGTGGGCAGTGTGGGCAGCGTGGGCAGCGTGGGCAGTGTGGGCAGCGTGGGCAGTGTGGGCAGCGTGGGCAGCATGGGCAGTGTGGGCAGCGTGGGCAGTGTGGGCAGTCGGTAGCGTGGGCAGTGTGGGCAGCGTGGGCAGCATGGGCAGTGTGGTCAGCGTGGGCAGTGTGGGCAGTCGGCAGCGTGGGCAGTGTGGGCAGTGTGGGCAGCGTGGGCAGCGTGGGCAGTGTGGGCAGCGTGGGCAGCGTGGGCAGTGTGGGCAGCGTGGGCAGTGTGGGCAGCGTGGGCTGCATGGGCAGCGTGGGCAGTGTGGGCAGCGTGGGCAGCGTGGGCAGCATGGGCAGCGTGGGCAGCGTGGGCAGCGTGGGCAGCGTGGGCAGTGTGGGCAGCATGGGCAGCGTGGGCAGCATGGGCAGCGTGGGCAGTGTGGGCAGCGTGGGCAGCGTGGGCAGTGTGGGCAGTGTGGGCAGCGTGGGCAGTGTGGGCAGTGTGGGCAGTGTGGGCAGCGTGAGCAGTGTGGGCAGCGTGGGCAGTGTGGGCAGCGTGGGCAGTGTGGGCAGCATGGGCAGTCGGCAGCGTGGGCAGCGTGGGCAGCGTGGGCAGTGTGGGCAGTCGGCAGCATGGGCAGTGTGGGCAGTGTGGGCCGTGTGTGCAGTGTGGGCAGTGTGGGCAGCGTGGGCAGTGTGGGCAGTGTGGGCAGTCGGCAGCATGGGCAGTGTGGGCAGCGTGGGCAGTCGGCAGCGTGGGCAGTGTGGGCAGCGTGGGCAGTCGGCAGCGTGGGCAGTGTGGGCAGCGTGGGCAGCGTGGGCAGTGTGGGCAGTGTGGGCAGCGTGGGCAGTCGGCAGCGTGGGCAGTGTGGGCAGCGTGGGCAGTGTGGGCAGTCGGCAGCGTGGGCAGTGTGGGCAGCGTGGGCAGCGTGGGCAGTGTGGGCAGCGTGGGCAGTGTGGGCAGTGAGTCCATCAAATTCGGGCCCATAAATTCTCAAACTGCCATGGTGGGATTATGAACTCATGTCCTCTGGCTTATTAGTCCAATCCTATGGATTGCTGGTCCAGTAACATAACCGCTACATCACCATACACTGATATGCTGCATTTGCAATGTATTCAGGAGTACAAATACATGAAGGCCACATAAAAGGTTACTGCACAAGATAAAAGTTCACGGGGTTGGGGGTAATATATTAGCATGGATAGAGGATTGGCTAACTAACAGAAAACAGAGAGTCGGGATAAATGTTTCATTCTCGGGTTGGCAATCAGTAACTAGTGGGGTGCCACAGGGATCAGTGCTGGGACCCCAACTATTTACAATCTATATTAACAACTTGGAAGAAGGGACTGAGTATAACATAGCCAAGTTTGCTGACGATACAAAGATTGGTGGAAAAGCAATGTGTGAGGAGGACACAAAAAATCTGCAAAAGGACATAGACAGGCTAAGTGAGTGGGCAAAAATCTGGCAGATGGAGTATAATGTTGGAAAGTGTGAGGTCATGCATTTTGGCAGAAAAAAATCAAAGAACAAGTTATTATTTAAATGGAGAGAAATTGCAATGTGTCGCAGTACAGCGGGACCTGGGGGTACTTGTGCAAGAAACACAAATGGTTAGTATGCAGGTACAGCAAGTGATCAGGAAGGCCAATGGAATCTTGGCCTTTATCACAAAGAGAATGGAGTATAAAAGCAGGGAAGTCTTGCTACAGTTGTACAGGATATTGGTGAGGCCACACCTGGAATACTGTGTGCAGCTTTGGTTTCCATATTTATGAAAGGATATATTTGCTTTGGAGGCATTTCAGAGAAGGTTCAACAGGTTGATTCCAGAGATGAGAGGTTGTCTTATGAGGAAAGGTTGAGTAGGTTGGGCCTCGACTCATTGGAATTCAGAAGAATGAGAGGTGATCTTATCGAAACGTATAAGATTATGAGGGGGCTTGACAAGGTGAATGTTGCCACTGATGGGGGAGACTAGAGCTAGGGGGCATAATCTTAGAATAAGGGGCCGTCCATTTAAAACAGAGCTGAGGAGAAATTTCTTCTCTCAAAGGGTTGTAAATCTGTGGAATTCGCTGCCTCAGAGAGCTGTGGAAGCTGGGACATTGAATATATTTAAGACAGAAATAGACAGCGTAAAGTCCTGTCCCCTCAGTACAGATTCACACGAGGCATGTAGTGAAGTCAAGGTCACTCTGGACCTGCACCTTTATTTCACAGCTATGGAATGCTGAACTTGCCTGAGACTTGTCCTTATATATCTGTCTCTTGCAAGTGCACCCCTGGTGGTAAGGTATGCTGGTGGTTACAGGTCATATACTATTACAGTCATGTATAGCATGTTAGGATACAGTTATATATAATAATGTAAGATACATGACATCACCCTCCCCCAAGGTCTTATTGTCTTTATAGGTTCAGTCTCTCAGGTGGTCTACGCTCTCGAGTGGAGCGTCTGAGTTGTGGTTCAGTTGTTTGCCTTGGTGTCTGTTTTACTTTGGGTGTGGTTGCTGGTATCTTGCCTGGCCTGTCTGTTTTGATTGGTGTGATTGTTGTTGACTCGTTTGGACTGCCTGTTGGGATTGCCCTTTCCTCAGGTTGTTCCCTCTGTCTGTCCACCAGGTGTGGTGCGAGTTCCACATTGTAGTCTGCCTCTGGTTCCGCAGTGTTGTTGGTAAATCTGCTTTTGACTTGGTCTACATGCCTCCGGCCATTTGTCCATTTGTCCATTTGTACTACCAGTAGCCGGTTTCCTTCCTTGCCCATTACTGTCCCTGCAAGCCATTTGGGACCCCTGCCACGGTTTAGTACAAACACTTTGTCCCCGATCTCATTCCATCTCCTCCTCGAATTTCTGTCATGGTACTCAGTCAGCTTATGGCACTTTGCCTCAACGATTTCGTGCATGTCTGGAAGGATTAATGAGAGCCTAGTCTTTAAGGTCCGTTTCATCAACAGTTGTGCGGGGGGGATCCCAGTCAGTGAGTGCGGACGAGATCTGTATGCCAGCAGCAGTTGCGACAGGTGACCCTGCAGCGTGGGACCTTGGATTTTAAACATGCCTTGTTTAATGATTTGCACTGCTCTCTCCGCCTGGCCGTTGGAAGCCGGCTTGAACGGTGCCGTCTTGACGTGATTTATGTCGTGGTCAATTATAAAGTCTTGGAATTCTGCGCTGGTGAAGCACGGACCATTGTCACTGACCAAAATATCAGGGATTCCGTGCGTTGCAAACATGGTTGCAAGACTCTCCACAGTGGTGGAGGTTGTGCTCGAGTTTAAAATGGTGCATTCGATCCACTTTAAAAATGCATCTACAACTACGAGGAACATTTTGCCCATGAATGGGCCCGCATAGTCTACGTGCACCCGGGACCACGGTTTCGTCGGCCAAGGCCAGGGACTCAGTGGAGCCTCCCTGGGGCATTGCTGAGTTGGCACAAATGGTGCACCTTCGGACGCAGAGCTCCAAGTCTGCATCAGTACCAGGCCACCAGACGTGGGATCTGGCTATGGCCTTCATGAGAACGATCCCCGGGTGCTCGCGGTGGAGCTCCCAGACAAAGGCCTCTCTGCCTCGCAGAGACATGACTACTCGGCTGCCCCACATCAGGCAGTCTGCTTGAAGTGATAGCTCATGCATGCGCCTGTGAAAGGGTTTTAATTCCTCGGGGCAGGCATCGCGAGCCTCTGACCAGTCACCGGTTAGGACACATCTTTTTACTAAGGATAACGTGGGGTCGCTGGCCGTCCAGGCTTTGATTTGGCGAGCCGTTATGGGCGAACCTGTGGACTCAAAGGCATTGATTGCCATGACTATCTCACAGTCCTGTTCATCAGACCGTTCCGTGGTCGCCAGGGGTAGCCTGCTGAGCGCGTCGGCACAATTTAAAACCGAGTTGAGAAGGAATTTCTTCTCCCAGAGAGTTGTGAATCTGTGGAATTCTCTGCCCAAGGAAGCAGTTGAGGCTAGCTCATTGAATGTATTCAAACCACAGAGAGATAGATTTTTAATCAATTAAGGGTTACGGGGAGCGGGCGGGTTAGTGGAGCTGAGTCCACGGCCAGATCAGCCATGATTTTGTTGAATGGCGGAGTAGGCTCGAGGGGCTAGATGGCCTACTCCTGTTCCTAATTCTTATGTTCTTATGTTCTTATGTCTGTGCCTGGTCTGTGCCTTATGGTATAGTCGTAGGACGCCAGCATGAGTGCCCACCGTTGAATTCGCGCCGAGGCGTTGCCGTTTATTGCCTTTCTCTCGGATAGGAGGGACGTGAGGGGCTTGTGGTCGGTTTCTAACACAAACTTAGCCCCGAAAAGGTATTGGTGCATCTTTTTGAAACCGTACACGCACGCGAGCGTCTCCTTCGCTTCCATTCCGTACCCTCGCTCTGCCCGCGAAAGTGACCTGGAGGCATAAGCTATGGGTTGTAATTTGCCCGCACTATTGACATGTTGCAAAACGCACCCGACCCCATTCGCTGACACATCGCACACGAGAACTAGCTTTTTACCTGGGTCAAAGAAAGTCAAAACACTGTTGGAACACAGAAGGTTGCGTGCCTTGTTGAAGGCGTGTTCCTGGGCGTCCCCCCAAAACCAATCGCACCCCTTCCTGAGTAGCACCTGGGGAGGCTCCAGCAGCGTGCTTAAGTTCTGCATAAAGTCCCAAAGTAATTGAGTAGCCCGCGAAAGGCGCGCAGTTCTGAGACATTCCGGGGCCTGGGGGCCAGGCGAATTGCTTCTGTTTTGGACTCTGTTGGGCGGATTCCATCAGCGGCAATCCTTCTGCCCAAAAATTCAACCTCAGGTGCGAGAAACAGGCACTTGAATTTCTTGACTCGTAGACCTACCCGATCCAACCGCTTTAGTACTTTCTCCAAATTACGGAGATGGGAGTCGGTGTCCCTCCCCGTGATAAGTATATCGTCTTGAAATACAACCGTCTCCAGGATGGACTTGAACAGACTCTCCATGTAGCGCTGGAATATGGCAGCTGCCGACCTGATGCCGAATGGGCATCGATTGTACATGAAAAGGCCTCGATGTATGTTGATGGTGGTGAGTAGCTTGGATTCCTCGGTCAATTCTTGCGTCATATACGCAGATGTGAGGTCTAGTTTTGAAAAAAGTTTACCTCCAGCCAATGTGGTAAATAAGTCCTCCGCTCTGGGCAGCGGGTACTGGTCCTGTAGGGAGATTCTGTTTATGGTAGATTTGTAGTCCCCACAGATTCGTACGGATCCATCAGGCTTCATGACCGGGATGATGGGACTTGCCCAGTCGCTAAATTCCACAGGTGATATAATGCCTTCTGGCAGAAGCCTGTCTAGTTCGTGTTCAATCTTTTCGCTCATCACATAGGGTACAGCTCTGGCCTTGTGATGGACCGGTCTAGCATCCTGTGTGATGTAGATTTTGACTTTGGCCCCTTTGAAAGTGCCCACACCTGGCTGAAAGAGATGTTCAAATCGCTTTATAACTGTTGAGCAGGAGGTCCATTCCTCGAATGACATGGCATGGACATCATCCCATTTCCAGTTTAGTTTTGCCAGCCAGCTTCTCCCCAGCAGTGCTGGGGGATCTCCGGGGCCAATCCACAGGGGAAGTCGGTTCACTGTCCCTTTGTGTGTGACAGAGAGCATGGCGCTGCCGAGGACTGGTACGATTTCTTTGGTACGGGTCCTTAGTTTGGTGTCGACCCTTGTGAGTTTTGGTCTGTCTCTTTTATGCGGCCAGAGTTGTTCAAATTGTTGAGCGCCCATGAGAGATTGACTCGCTCCCGTATCGAGCTCCATGTTGACAGATATCCCGTTGAGTAGGACCCTCATCTTTATAGGAGGCATCCTGTTGTAGGAGCAGCGGCCATTGATCGTGTTGACCCGCTGTACATCGGTGTCCCGGGTACTGTCCCCACCATCTTCAGGTCCGCTTTCCGACCCATCCGATTCGTATATCAGCCGAGCTGCCGTTTTTTTGCACATGCGGGCCAAATGCCCTGTATATTCACAGTTCCTGCAAACAGCCTGCTGAAATCGACATCCCATTGATGAGTGCCCACCCCCACACCTCCAGCACAGACCTGTTCCTTTGTTCAAAGTGTTCCCAAAGAATGAGCTGCGTCTGGCTGCTCTCTCTTGAGCTTCTCTCAGTTTGTAGTTGATTGCTCGCATTGTGGATTGATGAGGTGTGAACAGCCGTTCCTGTGGCCCTTGATGGCTTCTGCCTGCTGTCAAGAGCCTGTTCTCCCGGTTTTGTCTATTTGTGGGAGTAGCAGCTTGTTTAGTGCTGTGAACTTCTTTTGTTAGTTGTCGTACCTGCATTGTAAATCAAACTCGTTTCTTCTTCCCCTACCAAGAATGTCTGTGCAACCAGTGCTGCTGCCTCTAAGGTCAGGTTCTTGGTCTCTATGAGCTTTCGGAATATGCCTGCGTGGCCTATTCCTTCAATGAAAAAGTCTCTCAGCATTTTCCTCCTCAGTTCATCGGAGAACTCACATAAACTAGCCAACCTCCGAAGTTCCGCCACGAAGTCGGGTATGCTCTGGCCCACACAGCGGTCTGTAGTTTTAGAACCTGTGTCTTGCCATGTGTAGGCTGCTCGCTGGCTTCAGATGGTCTCTTACCAGTGTGCTCATTTCTTCAAACGACTTGCTTGCTGGTTTCTCGGGTGCCAACAGATCCTTCATTAAAGCATATGTTTTCGAGCCACAGCTGGTCAAGAGATGAGCTCTTCTCTTGTCTGCCTTATTGTCGCCTAACCAGTCTTTGGTTACAAAGCTTTGCTGGAGCCTTTCTATAAAGTCCTCCCAATTGTCTCCCGCATTGTACTTTTCATCTGATCCGTTGTTCGCCATTCTGTGGATTCTGTAATCCCGTAACTCGTCGCCACTGTAAAGTCCTGTCCCCTCAGTACAGATTCACACGAGGCATGTCGTGAAGTCAAGGTCACTCTGGACCTGCACCTTTATTTCACAGCTCTGGAATGCTGCACTTGCCTGAGACCTGTCCTTATATACCTGTCTCTTGCAAGTGCACCCCTGGTGGTAAGGTATGCTGGTGGTTACAGGTCATATCTTATTACAGTCATGTATAGCATGTTAGGATACAGTTATATATAATAATGTAAGATACATGACAGACAGTTTCTTAAACGATAAGGGAATAAGGGGTTATGGGGAGCGGGCAGGAAAGTGGAGCTGAGTCCATGATCAGATCAGCCATGATCGTATTAAATGGCAGAGCAGGCTCAAGGGGCCGTATGGCCTACTCCTGTTCCTATTTCTTATGTTCTAATGTTGTTATAAAGTGTCAGAGGCAATGTGAAGGGGATTGGGAGAGAGGGAATGTTGAAAGAGACGGGAACAAGAATGAATGAGAGAACGAGTGTTGGATACGGATTGCAGGTTTATGGAAACAATGCATCAGCACAGGTAATGGAGTTGGGTTCTTGCATGGTAAACTTGTAGTAACACTCAGTTGATCTGTGAGCGTACTGCTACATTACATTTCAAACTGGCTCTGTTCCGGCACACAGTTTTGTTCCCAAGTTCCTGAGTCTCGAAAGCTTGCTGGTGTCATGCAAGAAATCTCTGCTTTGATTGGATGGGGAGGTTATTCACCTGTCAGGACAGTTTAACAGTGGAATGTGTAAAATATTGCCATCAGGAAAGTTAGGCAGCGTAGACTTCTCTTTCTAGCCAGGAGTGAAAACATAACTCTCTCCAAGGTTATTTAAGGATGCGAGGAGAAAGCTTGTATCTTGCTTTATTAGTTTGGTCAGGTCTGGCTGAAAATGCCAAGTCACCCTGAGGCTCTCTTCGACACCTCTGAATGTAAATAGTGAAATATATTGCACTATGTTTTGGTAAGTTTAGGTTAGACTATAAACGATTGGGCTAATAACATGTAGTTGGTGCTTTTAACAATTAGTTTATCACTAATTTGAATAGATTCCTAATTACTTAGACTCTTTAAATATGTAGTATGTTAAATATTCAGAAGTATTTATTTTATTTCAAGAAATACTTTTTGGATTGGATAGGTTATGTTCTCTTATGTCTGACTTTGTGGATGGACAACCTTACTTGCTGAATGTCAACTAACGAGGAAGAAATCAATATTATTCAAATGGCAGGCCATCGCATCGAGACCATGTGTCCTCAAGGTATGGGAAGCTCAACATGTACAATGTGTGATACTGAAACATTCATGAGAAGTCATGTAAGAGCTGAAAAATGCAAAAAGCAAACAATTGAGACTGTTGCATTAATCAGAACTTATTACAATCCATCTTTCCCAATTTCCTCCTCTCCTCTCCTGAACCGGCTGATTCTTGTTGGGTTACAGTTCCTCATTATGGTCACATCCCGAGTCATCAAGCTACAGTACGCGGGCGACGCCTGCTTCTGTGCACACACAGAGGCTGAACTCCAGGACATAGTCGACATATTTACTGAGGCGTACGAAAGCATGGGCCTTACACTGAACATCTGTAAGACAAAGGTCCTCCATCAGCCTGTCCTCACTGAACAACACTGACCTCCAGTTGTCAAGATCCACGGCTTGGCCCTGGACAATGTGGACCACTTCCCATATCTCGGGAGCCTCCTATCAACAAAAGCAGACATTGATGACGAGATTCAACACCGCCTCCAGTGCGCCAGTGCAGCCTTCGGCCACCTGAGGAAAAGAGTGTTTGAATACCAGGCCCTCAAAACTGCCACCAAGCCCATGGTCTACAGGGCTGTAGTAATACCCACCCTCCTGTATGGCTTAGAGACATAGACCATGTACAGTAGACAACTCAAGTCTCTGGAGAAATAGCACCAATGATGTCTCCGCAAGATCCTACCAATCCCCTGGGAGGACAGACGCACCAACATTAGTGTCCTTGATCAGGCCAACATCCCCAGCATTGAAGCACTGACCATACTTGATCAGCTCCGCTGGGCAGGCCACATAGTTCGTATGCCAGACATGAGACTCCCAAAGCAAGTGCTCTACTCGGAACTCCTTCACGGCAAACGAGCCAAAGGTGGGTAGCTGCAACGTTACAAGGACACCCTCAAAGCCTCCCTGATAAAGTGCGACATCCCCACCAACACCTGGGAGTCCCTGGCCAAAGACCGCCCTAAGTGGAGGAAGTGCATCCGGGAGGGTGCTGAGCACCTAGAGTCTCATCGCCGAGAGCATGCAGAAAACAAGCGCAGGCAGCGGAAGGAGCGTCCGGCAAACCAGTCCCACCCACCCCTTCCCTCAACGACTATCTGTCCCACCTGTTGCAGGGACTGTGGTTCTCATATTGGACTGTACAGCCACCTAAGGACTCATGTTAAGAGTGGAAGCAAGTCTTCCTCGATTGCGAGGGACTGCCTATGATGATGATGAAGGTCACTTCTCAGGCCCTGCCCATCCTTCATGTAGCAGCCGAAGGAACTTGCTAAGAAGAAAGAGCATTGCGTTTATGTAGCACCCTTTCCTTCCTCGGGATCTCACAAAATGCTTCAGAGCCAGTGAATTAATTTTAAACTGCCGTCGCTCTTGTAATGTAAGCAAATGCGGGAGGTAATTTGTGCACAGCAAGGTTCCACAAACAGCAATCAGATGAATGACCAATTAATCTGGGGTTTTTTGGTGGTGTTGAATGGGGGTGCAATGTTGGCCAGGGCACCAAAAGAACCCCTTGTTCTTCTTTGATTCGTGCCATGGGGTGTTCTACATCCACCTACACAGGGAGGCAGAAAGACAGACGGCACCTCTGACAGTGTCGCACTCCCTCAGTATTGCATTAGCCTAGATTTCATGCTTGAATACTGGAGTGGGCCTTGAACCCTTGACCTATTGATCCAGTGGTGAGAGTGCTGAGTCGAACTAACAGTTGTGTATGAGCCTAGGCGATGGTAGGTTATTGAACCATAAAGATGAATGACCAGACTTCATCTGTTGGCTACAGTAGTCCAGCCACTATCAGCAGTGCAATGTCTGTGTTCCTACCTCAACAAAAAACCCGCGACCTAAAGAACAGGTGGTGGATGGAGAAAGCACAGGAGATTCAGCAGCTGGCCGACAGCCATGATGTGCGAGGATTCTTCACCATTGTCAAGTCCACCTACGGCCCAAACACCCAAGGCCACACCCCACTGCTGGCCAAGAACGGGGAAACACTCATCAAGGAAACCGAGGCAGTCAGGACCCGCTGGAAGGAGCACTTCAAAGATCTCCTTCACCGAGACTGTGCCTTTGACTCGAGTGTCCTCGACTCCAGCCCGCAGCATGCTACCCGCCACCACCTCAGCAAAACCCCAGCCCTGCACGAGGTAGAAAAGGCCATCCATCAGCTCAAGAACAACAAGGCAATGGGAGCACTTGGAATCCCCGTTGAGGCACTAAAGTATGGCGGAGAGGCACACTTGGCACAAATGCATGACCTCGTCTCTCTCATCTGGAAGAAGAGTATGCCGGGAGATCTCAGAGATGCAGTGATCATGACCATTTTTTAAAAAGGGACAGGTCCGACTGCAGCAACAACAGAGGGATCTCCCTGTTATCAACCATTGGGAAGGTCCTCCTGAACCGTCTTCTCCCTGTGGCTGAGGAGCTCCTCCCAGAGTCTCAGTGCAGAGCCCGTCCACTACACGGCACAACAGACATGATCTTTACGGCACAACAACTGCAAGAAAAATGCAGGGAACAGCACCAACCTTGTACGCTAAGTGAGTGGGCAAAAATTTGGCAGATGGAGTATAATGTTGGAAAGTGTGAGGTCATGCACTTTGGCACAAAAAATCAAAGAGCAAGTTATTATTTAAATGGAGAAAGGGGCCGTATGGCCTCTTCCTGCTCCTATTTCTTATGTTCTTATGTTCTTAATTGGCCCCTCAAGCCTGCTCCGCCATTCAATAAGATCATGGCTGATCCGATCATGGACTCAGGTCCACTTCCCTGCCCGCTCCCCATAACCCCTTATTCCCTTATCGTTTAAGAAACTGTCTATTTCTGTCTTAAATTTATTCAACATCTCAGCTTCCACAGCTCTCTGAGGCAGCAAATTCCATAGATTTACAACCCTCTGAGAGAAGAAATTTCTGCTCATCTCAGTTTAAAATGGGCGGGGTGGTCCCTTTTTCTAAGATTGTGCCCTCTAGTTCTAGTCTCCCCTATCAGTGGAAACATCCTCTCTGCATCCACCCTGTCAAGCTCCCACATAATCTTATATGTCTCGATAAGATCACCTCTCATTCTTCTGAATTCCAATGAGTTGAGGCCCAACCTACTCAACCTTTCCTCATAAGTCAACCCCCTCATCCCCAGAATCAACCTAATGAACCTTCTGTTTTGCCACTGTTCTGCCCATCTGACCAGTTCATTGATATGTTCCTGCAGTCTACAGCTTTCTTCTTCATTATCAACCAGACAGACGATTTTAGTGTCATCTGATGTGATCTCCGCTCCAGTCAGGAAACAGTCCAGCTGCTGCTTGAAGGCAGGCAAAGTGTCAGCACCCACCATACCAGCTGACAATATATTCCAAAGGCTCACTACTCTCCAGGAAAGGAAGAACTGCCCTGTTCCTACTCTTCCATAGTTTAAACTCATGTTCTCTGGTCCTCCCCAATCTGCTAAACTTCAATAATCTCTCAATAGGGATGGTATCCAACCCTTTAAATATTTTATCGACCTCTATCAGGTCACCTCCAAGTCTGCTCTGCTCTAAAGTAAATAGACCAAGATCGATCTGTGTAGCTGAGGTTCTTTAAGCTGGGAATCATTCTCATAGCTCCCTACTGGATCTTTTCCGAGGCCACTATATCACCCATCATGTGGGAGGACCAAAACTGGATACAGTATTGCAGGCTGATTTGCGAACTGTACCGTCTCAAAATGATGTTCTTTGATTTATACTGAATGGTTCTATTAATACAACCCAATACCCTGTTAGTTTTTGCACTCCTCTACCATCTTAACCTTTGCACAAATTTTGGTGCCACCTGCAAACTTACTGACCATACTCCCAACACAGTGTCCAGGTCAATAATAAAGACCGTGAAGTGTAGCGGGCCTCGAACCTAATCCTGGGGGACACCGCTAGTAACATGTCTCCAAGCTGAACCACATCCATTAACCTCAACTTGTTGGCTGCAAGATTGGAGCCAATTCCTAAGGCAGTGCTTCAAATTTTTATTGATATCACAAGCTTCAATATTGTGAAGTAACAGCGTGAGATACCTTATCAAAGGCTTTCTGAAAGGCCAGGTAGACAATATCGACTGCAATTCCCTCATCCATTACCAAAGTGACTTCCTCAAAAATCTCTATCAAAGCTGTTAGGCACGACCTATTTTTCCAGAGGCCATGTTGTGAATTTGCAATGGCCATTCCCTTTCCCAGTAATAATAAAGGGTATCTCTTACGAGCCCTTCTAGCACCTTCCCAGTTATGGATGTCAGGCTGATAGACCTGTAGTTCACTGACTTGGTTTGTCTCTTTTTTGAAAACAGGCACTACATGAGCTGGCTTCCAGTCTAAGGTAACTATTCTGACTCTATTGACCTACTGAAGATAAGGACAAGGGGCTGACAAAGCACCTGTCCTATCTTTTTTATCACCATTCTCCTATCCATCCTTCAGAGCTCCCATAGCTGTGAGCAGATGTGACTGATAAACCAATGTAGCATTCTGCCTGTGTTCTTTATGTCAAATAATCAACCGACACTCACTGTCAAAGCTCATATTTTACTGTCAGCCTTGGCTCAGTGGGCAGCACTCTCACCTCTGAGTCGATTGTGGGTTCAAGTCCCACTCCAGAGACTGAAGCACATAAATCTAGTTTGATGTGTCAATGCATTGCTGAGAGAGCTGTTGCACCATATTCCTGTTCAGGTGGATATAAAACATCCCATGGTACTATTCAAAGAAGAGCAGGGAGTGCTTTTGGTGTCTTGGCCAACATTCCAACATCACTACAACAGAGATTAACAGATCATTTTCCTATTGGCTCGGTTTTTCAAGATGGTTCAAGAGTCCTCTTGCTAACCATTAGGCCCTTAATGGCGGAAGTGTTGAAGCAAGTTATAAACAGGAAACTAAAGTTTCCTCGCGACACTTGTGTGAAACTTATATATCCAACAAAGAGGAAATTTGCATTTTAACACCTGTAAAAAGCTAAAGGATACATTAATTGCTGCCACACTCCCAGTGGAGAGTGGTGTTCAGAGGGAGCAGGGTTCAGGAATACAGCAGCAAAACGAGCACAGATCTGCAAGCCACACTTGTTTCAGGTGCATCTTTGTACTCGGAGTGCAGAATTGGATCATTTGTCCTTCGATATGTATAAATCCAGATGTTGAGCACCATTTCCAAGAAAAGCTTTGTTTCCCATCACCGCCCATTCACAGTATAGCACAAACCTCCCTTTGGCTGGCATAAAGACGGTTACGGCCATCGAAAGAGCATTCACGACACGGCCTGTCAGACTATTAAACAGCAAACGAATCCTTCCACAACTTCACACTGCTTTCCAAGGAAAGAGTGCGAAGGTATGACAACAATGTTGCAGGAAAACTACAGCCTGGAATTTGCAGTGGGTGGTATCAGCATTCGCCGTTATTATCCCACAGTTTAAGGATGTAGCGCATGTGTATCCTAACATGGAAATCCTGAAGTTGCGGTCAGTCACTCACCATCCCGCTCACCTACCGCCCTCCTCCTGCCCCCACCAAACCCCCACCCCCCCAAATCTGGCCATCAGTGTAATCCCGTAAAACTGATGAAAACTTGGGCTTTGCCACAGTAATATCACTGTTAAATACCCCATGATATGTTAGGCCTTGTTGGATTAGGTGTGACTTCGATTTCAACAGCATATTGACTGCTTTATGGCCCTGAATAACTAATTTACATTTTTTGGAGTGTCAAATTTCTCCATTATAATAAAAATTACAATTTTTAAGAACATTTATTTCCGGTTTACCATTTCCCCATTTGAGAGCCCGAATATTTTACTGGTTCCCTGTCTGTGAGAATTCTGCACTGCGATTGGCTGTTTCGGAAGCTTGTTGGCGTCACAGGAGATTCCCACTACACTACACTGATCGCAACTGAACATTGAAAAAGGCAAACTTCTCGGCACAGAGATCACAAGAGCCTTGTGGGAAGCTTTCTTCGGGCCCAGCAGCAGATGCCTCTGCTTCACTGCTGATTGCAAATCCCGGGCCGATGTGTTTTTATGAGTACAAAAGCAAAACTGCCCATCAACCATTAACCAAGCAAAACCAAGAGTGGTGCAGCAGAGGTGGTGTAAGAATTACTTGAACCAGACAGGCAGATGGTACTATTCTCTTCCCTGGAGAATTCAAAGGACAGAATGGAAAGTAGGCTGAAGCAATAGTGGTCTTGGTCAGTGTCTTTCATTCTATGGTAGGCTGTCTGCTACACTTTCGATGATAGGAGCAGGCTTTATTTAATGAATGTGTAAAAAGCTCTTGTACCTGATTGTGTTCTGCATGTGTTACAGTACAGGGTACAGGTATTTCTGTACTTGCACATTAGTGGACAGGCCTCCGATAGATCGCAGGTATCCATGACCCAAGATCTAATCAGTGGGCCAGTCTTTGAGTACATGTTGGAGAACCAACAATTCAGCTTCACTTGGACACCATACATGCTTCGATGAATGAAAGACTGAGAAAGATGGAGAAACATAGAAACATAGAAAATAGGTGCAGGAGTAGGCCTTTCGGCCTTTCGAGCCTGCACCATCATTCAATATGATCATGGCTGATCATGCAACTTCAGTACCCCATTCCTGATTTCTCTCCATACCCCTTGATCCCTTTAGCAGTAAGGGCCACATCTAACTCCCTTTTGAATATATCGAATGAACTGGTCTCAACAATGTTCTGTGGTAGAGAATTCCACAGGTTCACAATTCTCAGAGTGAAGAAGTTTCTCCTCATCTCGGTCTTAAATGGCTTACCCCTTATTCTTAGACTGTGACCCCTGGTTCTGGACTTCCCCAACATCGGGAACATTCTTCCTGCATCTAACTTGTCCAATCCCGTCAGAATTCTATATGTTACTATGAGGTCCCCTCTCATTCTTCTAAATTCCAGTGACTATAAGCCTAGTCAATCCAATCTTTCTTCATATGTCAGTCCTGTCATCCAGTCTGGTGGACTCCATGTCAATGATGAGTGCCTCCATCACTGTCATATGTCATGGATCAATAGCTGACTGTGGTAAAGGACATCATCGAGACAGGAGATAAGCAACATAGTGACTCCATTCCATAATACTCTCACTGCAACTATGTTTCAAAAGGGTTCTAATAATAATAGGGTTGAATAATCCTGGAGAGAGAGAATAGAGTTGACCTTGAGGGAAGGTTTTTCTGTCTGCATGGGGGTATGTTGCAGACCATCACCAGTGACCACATGCACAAAATGGAGCTGATTGAATTAGGTTGGGCTGTATCTATAGAGAAACTTATGGACATGAAGCAGGGAGGTGGGACTAAGCACAATTAATCTCTCAAAGAGCCAGCGCAGGCACAATGGGCCGAATGGCCTCCTTCTGTGCTGTAAGTTTCGATGATTCTAAGCGCATTAGGGGTACAGGCTTTTGAGAATATCACTAACCAAATGATGATTATCAGTCAGTGGTCTTATGGCCTTCGGGGTGTTAGGTTTTGATGCACAGTAGACCAAATGGATTGAAGAATCAGTGAATGTGAAGTACTGGTTAGTCCAAATAAATGTCTATGGAGCATTGTCTATCGTAGCCTTAAGGTAGACAGCTCAAGCCTGGTGGTAGACTTTGGTGGAGGAAATTATTTGGTGGACATGTATGGTGAAGCTGGACATGTCCATGAGGGTTCCTATGAACTCCAGATGCCCCAATGATAGGAGATTAATTGCTGACTGGTTAGAACATAAGAACATAAGAATTAGGAGCAGGAGTAGGCCATATGGTCCCTCAAACCTGCTCCGCCATTTTATACGACGTGCAGTGGTGATTCCATGGTCTTGTAATTAACACGTCCTCACAGTGTCACAATTCATTCCATTTCCTAATTGTTTTTGACAAGTTGGCAAATAGAACGCCCTGCTGGCACTAAAAGTTTAGACTCACCGGGGACACCATGGGTGAGAAACAGATAGCAGTGGTGGGATGAATACGGGGCGGCTATGAAATGGCCGGATCAATGCGGCCTGAATCCTGCCCAGTGGGTAGAGTTAAAATTGATTCCACATGTATAAGTTTGAAAACAAATTGTCTCTGACCTCAGCTGACTTGGGAGGAGGGCGATAAAGTGAATGAAAGCATCAAGCTGTTAAACTAGCACTGTGGAATTGCATAATTCAAAGTGAAAGTGACTGTGGTGAACCAATTGAGGTTTTCTTTGCAGCAGACAAATGCCTACAAGCTGTTCATCTGGGAAGCAGCTAAGACACTTGGATCAGATTTTATTTGGTATTATATGGGACAGTGTCAAATAGCTTCCTGAAATCCAGGTAGTTAACAGCCACTGTCTCTCCTCTATCTACTGAGTCTCTCATCTCCTCAAAGAAATCCAATAAATTGTCAATCATGACCTCCCTCTCTGAAAAGGATTGTCAGTGTGTGGTGGGGATGGGGGAAGGATCTGAGTGTGTGGTGGGAGACGGGAAGGAATGTGAGTGGGCGAGAGGAAGCGGTGTGTGTGGAGGGGGAGGGGAGTGAGTGTGTGGAAGGGGAAGGGTGTGAGTGGGTGAGATGCGAGTGTGGTGGGGAGGGGTGTGAGTGTGTGATGGGGAGGGGGAGTGAGTGTGTGTTGGGGAGGGGGAGCGGTGTGAGTGTGTGGTGAGGGAGGGGATTGAGTGTATGGTGAGGGAGGGATGTGAGTTTGTGATGGGGAGGTGAGTGAGTGTGTGGAGGGGTAGGGGTAGGGGTGTGAGTGTGTGGAGGGGGAGGGGGAGTGAGGGTGTGTTGGGGAGGGGAGTAAGTGTGTTGTGGGGGAGGGGGAGCGGTGTGAGTGTGTGGTGAGGGAGGGGATTGAGTGTATGGTGAGGGAGGGATGTGAGTGTGTGATGGGGAGGTGAGTGAGTGTGTGGAGGAGTAGGGGTAGGGGTGTGAGTGTGTGGAGGAGGAGGGGGAGTGAGTGTGTGTTGGGGAGGGGTGTGAGTGTGTGGAGGGGGAGGGGGAGTGAGTGTGTGTTGGGGAGGGGTGTGAGTGTGTGGAGGGGGAGGGGGAGTGAATGTGTGTTGGGGAGGGGTGTGAGTGTGTGGAGGGGGAGGGGGAGTGAGTGTGTGTTGGGGAGGGGTGTGAGTGTGTGGAGGGGGAGGGGGAGTGAGTGTGTGTTGGGGAGGGGTGTGAGTGTGGGGAGGGGGAGTGAGTGTGTGTTGGGGAGGGGTGTGAGTGTGTGGAGGGGGAGGGGGAGTGAGTGTGTGTTGGGGAGGGGTGTGAGTGTGTGGAGGGGGAGGGGGAGTGAGTGTGTGTTGGGGAGGGGTGTGAGTGTGTGGAGGGGAGGGGTGTGAGTGTGTGTTGGGGAGGGGTATGAGTGTGTGGAGGGGGAGGGAGAGTGAGTGTGTGTTGGGGAGGGGTGTGAGTGTGTGGAGGGGGAGGGGTGTGAGTGTGTGTTGGGGAGGGGTGTGAGTGTGTGGAGGGGGAGGGGGAGTGAGTGTGTGTTGGGGAGGGGTGTGAGTGTGTGGAGGGGGAGGGGTGTGAGTGTGTGTTGGGGAGGGGTGTGAGTGTGTGGAGGGGGAGGGGGAGGGGGAGTGAGTGTGTGTTGGGGAGGGGTGTGAGTGTGTGGAGGGGGAGGGGGAGTGAGTGTGTGTTGGGGAGGGGTGTGAGTGTGTGGAGGGGGAGGGGTGTGAGTGTGTGTTGGGGAGGGGTGTGAGTGTGTGGAGGGGGAGGGGGAGGGGGAGTGAGTGTGTGTTGGGGAGGGGTGTGAGTGTGTGGAGGGGGAGGGGGAGTGAGTGTGTGGAGGGGGAGGGGAGGGGGAGGGGAGGGGGAGTGAGTGTGTGTTGGGGAGGGGTGTGAGTGTGTGGAGGGGGAGGGGTGTGAGTGTGTGGAGGGGGAGGGGGAGTGAGTGTGTGTTGGGGAGGGGTGTGAGTGTGTGTTGGGGAGGGGTGTGAGTGTGTGGAGGGGGAGGGGGAATGAGTGTGTGTTGGGGAGGGGTGTGAGTGTGTGGAGGGGGAGGGGGAGGGGGAGTGAGTGTGTGTTGGGGAGGGGTGTGAGTGTGTGGAGGGGGAGGGGGAGTGAGTGTGTGTTGGGGAGGGGTGTGAGTGTGTGTTGGGGAGGGGTGTGAGTGTGTGGAGGGGGAGGGGGTGTGAGTGTGTGTTGGGGAGGGGTGTGAGTGTGTGTTGGGGAGGGGTGTGAGTGTGTGGAGGGGGAGGGGGAATGAGTGTGTGTTGGGGAGGGGTGTGAGTGTGTGGAGGGGGAGGGGGAGGGGGAGTGAGTGTGTGTTGGGGAGGGGTGTGAGTGTGTGTTGGGGAGGGGTGTGAGTGTGTGGAGGGGGAGGGGGAATGAGTGTGTGTTGGGGAGGGGTGTGAGTGTGTGGAGGGGGAGGGGGAGTGAGTGTGTGTTGGGGAGGGGTGTGAGTGTGTGGAGGGGGAGGGGGAGTGAGTGTGTGTTGGGGAGGGGTGTGAGTGTGTGTTGGGGAGGGGTGTGAGTGTGTGGAGGGGGAGGGGGTGTGAGTGTGTGTTGGGGAGGGGTGTGAGTGTGTGGAGGGGGAGGGGGAGTGAGTGTGTGTTGGGGAGGGGTGTGAGTGTGTGGAGGGGAGGGGGGTGAGTGTGTGTTGGGGAGGGGTGTGAGTGTGTGTTGGGGAGGGGTGTGAGTGTGTGTTGGGGAGGGGTGTGAGTGTGTGGAGGGGGAGGGGGAGTGAGTGTGTGTTGGGGAGGGGTGTGAGTGTGTGGAGGGGGAGGGGGAGGGGTGTGAGTGTGTGTTGGGGAGGGGTGTGAGTGTGTGTTGGGGAGGGGTGTGAGTGTGTGGAGGGGGAGGGGGAGGGGTGTGAGTGTGTGTTGGGGAGGGGTGTGAGTGTGTGTTGGGGAGGGGTGTGAGTGTGTGGAGGGGGAGGGGGAGTGAGTGTGTGTTGGGGAGGGGTGTGAGTGTGTGGAGGGGGAGGGGGTGTGAGTGTGTGTTGGGGAGGGGTGTGAGTGTGTGGAGGGGGAGGGGGAGTGAGTGTGTGGAGGGGAGGGGGTGTGAGTGTGTGTTGGGGAGGGGTGTGAGTGTGTGTTGGGGAGGGGTGTGAGTGTGTGGAGGGGGAGGGGGAGTGAGTGTGTGGAGGGGGAGGGGTGTGAGTGTGTGGAGGGGGAGGGGGAGGGGTGTGAGTGTGTGTTGGGGAGGGGTGTGAGTGTGTGTTGGGGAGGGGTGTGAGTGTGTGGAGGGGGAGGGGGAGTGAGTGTGTGTTGGGGAGGGGTGTGAGTGTGTGGAGGGGGAGGGGGAGTGAGTGTGTGTTGGGGAGGGGTGTGAGTGTGTGTTGGGGAGGGGTGTGAGTGTGTGTTGGGGAGGGGTGTGAGTGTGTGGAGGGGGAGGGGGAGGGGGTGTGAGTGTGTGTTGGGGAGGGGTGTGAGTGTGTGTTGGGGAGGGGTGTGAGTGTGTGGAGGGGGAGGGGGAGTGAGTGTGTGTTGGGGAGGGGTGTGAGTGTGTGGAGGGGGAGGGGGAATGAGTGTGTGTTGGGGAGGGGTGTGAGTGTGTGGAGGGGGAGGGGGAATGAGTGTGTGTTGGGGAGGGGTGTGAGTGTGTGGAGGGGAGGGGTGTGAGTGTGTGGAGGGGGAGGGGTGTGAGTGTGTGGAGGGGGAGGGGTGTGAGTGTGTGGAGGGGGAGGGGTGTGAGTGTGTGTTGGGGAGGGGTGAGTGTGTGTGGAGGGGGAGGGGTGTGAGTGTGTGTTGGGGAGGGGTGTGAGTGTGTGGAGGGGGAGGGGAGTGAGTGTGTGTTGGGGAGGGGTGTGAGTGTGTGTTGGGGAGGGGTGTGAGTGTGTGGAGGGGGAGGGGGAGGGGGAGTGAGTGTGTGTTGGGGAGGGGTGTGAGTGTGTGTTGGGGAGGGGTGTGAGTGTGTGGAGGGGAGGGGTGTGAGTGTGTGTGGGGAGGGGTGTGAGTGTGTGGAGGGGGAGGGGGAATGAGTGTGTGTTGGGGAGGGGTGTGAGTGTGTGTTGGGGAGGGGTGTGAGTGTGTGGAGGGGAGGGGGAGGGGGAGTGAGTGTGTGTTGGGGAGGGGTGTGAGTGTGTGTTGGGGAGGGGTGTGAGTGTGTGGAGGGGAGGGGTGTGAGTGTGTGGAGGGGAGGGGAGTGAGTGTGTGTTGGGGAGGGGTGTGAGTGTGTGGAGGGGAGGGGTGTGAGTGTGTGGAGGGGGAGGGGTGTGAGTGTGTGGAGGGGGAGGGGGAGTGAGTGTGTGGAGGGGGAGGGGTGTGAGTGTGTGTTGGGGAGGGGTGTGAGTGTGTGGAGGGGGAGGGGAGTGAGTGTGTGTTGGGGAGGGGTGTGAGTGTGTGGAGGGGGAGGGGGAGTGAGTGTGTGTTGGGGAGGGGGTGTGAGTGTGTGTTGGGGAGGGGTGTGAGTGTGTGGAGGGGGAGGGGGAGGGGGAGTGAGTGTGTGTTGGGGAGGGGTGTGAGTGTGTGGAGGGGGAGGGGAGTGAGTGTGTGTTGGGGAGGGGTGTGAGTGTGTGGAGGGGGAGGGGGAGTGAGTGTGTGTTGGGGAGGGGTGTGAGTTGACACTGTCACCAATGTCAGTTGTGCCACTCGACCGTCCGCTGACATCAGCGGACGGTTCCCGGCGGCTCTCCCCTCCCGCGCCTTCCCGTCCACCCCGAAAGTGGCACTGGGCGGAACTTCAGGGGGAATGGCAGTGGCAGTGGGCGGTGGGATGATGAATTTTGGCCCCCATATTTTGACTGCATCAAAGGAAAATGTCATAGATAAGACTGTAGGACGTATTCATTCTTCAAACCCTTTGAAACAGACCAATCATGTAAATTGTTTGACGTTCACTCCTCTCCTGATCTAACTGTCCTTAAACCCTTTGAAGAATAAGCTCTATCAACCATCATCTTTCCATACTATAGCTAATGGATACCCAAGATATTATTACCTTAAAACTAAACCATGGGTGACGTTAATACAGTCATGTATTTCCTTACACAAGCACTTTTTGTATCAGAAGACAAACCATGCTTTCTCCTCAAGAC
Source organism: Pristiophorus japonicus (assembly GCF_044704955.1). Classification (NCBI taxonomy): domain Eukaryota; kingdom Metazoa; phylum Chordata; class Chondrichthyes; family Pristiophoridae; genus Pristiophorus; species Pristiophorus japonicus. The sequence continues at coordinate 298,801,514 of NC_091979.1, read as the reverse complement.
ACTTCAAAGTCACCCTGTTTATATGTGAAAGACTGGTAAGCCTGTTGCTTCAAGACACAAAGAAGTTGCACTGTGAAACTTTAACTCCCCAAGAATTCCAACACATATCTCTCCAGTTGGCCAACGTATTCACCACTTTTTATTTCTTCTAGTGCATGGTCATATGGTGAGGTAGACTGTTTATACAGTATAATACTAGTTCATGGGTGCTAAACTATGTTTTAACTCTCATCCACCATTCATGATTTCCAAAGGTAGGTGTCCCCTTTTCAAAGTCAGCATTACACCATATCGTATACACTGTCAAATCATTTAATGTTAGGATTTTAAACTACAGAAATAATCCAAGAAAATGTTTACCTTTACTACAAGCAACTCTCGATTATCCATACACGGATCCAACGGAAAACCGTTGTAACAGGATTTTAAATTCAGTTACTAAGAAGTGAAAAGACAGCCCCAAATAATTTGGAACAATTTCCTTCCAAACACTGTGCTCATTTGTATTTGCTCATTCTCTCTGTCACACACACTCTCTCTCTCACACACTCACACATTCTCTCTCTCACACTCTCTCTCTCTCTCTCTCACACACTCTCTCTCTCTCTCTCTCTCACACACACTCACACATTCTCTCTCTCACACACTCTCTCTCTCACACACACTCACACATTCTCTCTCTCACACACTCTCTCTCTCACTCAGTGTAAAAGTCACCCTCCTCTGCCCTTGCTTTGCTGGTGTGTGTGTGTGTGTGGGTGGGTGGGTGCGCGTTGCTGCAGCCGCTGTCTCTCGCGGCCGCCGCTGACGTTGGGAACAGGGGCAGAGCCGGCACCGGGTTCCAGGCACAGAACCTGTACATGCCTGCTGGTAATGTCCATCTTTTGTTACTGTTTGTAGCTGATTGTATTGATTCATTAAAATGTTAATTATAAGTGTAAACTCGCCCTAACGATTCTATTCATTAAAGTTTTAACTTTAAAATGTCGACTCACCCTAATGGAAAAATCATTTACCCGGAATAGCCCAATCCCCGAGGGACCCGGATAATCGGGAGTTGCCTGTATTTCTCAAACTTAATCAGCCCCTAATTACCACTCTATGGGGTCAAGTTTCGGCCTGAGTTGCTCCTATTTTTTTGGAGCAACTAGTTTAGAATGGAGTACCTTAGAAATTGCAATTCTCGGCATTTCGTTTGCTCCAGTTCCAGTGAATTAGAACAATTTCATTTTAGAACAGATTTTTTTTTCAAAAGGGGGCGTGTCCAGCCACTTACGCCTGTTTTGCAAGTTTAGGCAGCGAAAACTTACTCCAAACTAACTTAGAATGGAGTAAATGTAGATTTTTGTATGCTCAGAAAAACCTTGCCTACACTTAGAAAATCAGGTGTTGGGAACGAGAGATGGGGGGGGGGGAGTTTACAAACATGAAACACATCACTTTTACAAATAAAGAGCCATCATCAATAATAAAAAGTAAGAAAATAATTAAAAATCAATCAATAAAAAATTACGTTTCTACTCACGGACTGCAGCATCGGGAGCCCTCGAACAGCGTGCTGGGATGGGGCCCCCCAGTGTCTCTCTCTCTCTGTCTCTGTCAGTGTCTCTCTCTCTGTCTGTCAGTGTCTCTGTGTTTCTGACAGTGAGGGATGGGGGAAGGGAGGGGGGAGGGATGGGGGAAGGGAGGGGGGAGGGATGGGGGAAGGGAGGGGGGAGGGAGTGGAGGAGGGGGAGAATGGGGGAGAGGAGAGGAGGGAGAGAGGGGAGAGAAGGAGGAGGGGAGAATGGGGGAGAGGAGAGGAGGAAGGGGGGCAGGCTGAACAGGCCCAGCTGACGAGAGGAAGCCGGGCTGAAGACTTCGGGCGGGGCCCGCCCCCAGCAAGATGCCGGGCAGGCGGGCCCCACCGAGAACGTGGAGGGAGGGGGAACGGCTGAACGGGACGGGGGGGGTGGGCGGACTGGACCTGAAGGGGAGGGCGGGGAGAGAGCCGGAACGGACCTGAATGGGAGGTGGAGGGGTGGGCACATGTGCAGAGGTCCCGGCTCCGCCCCCCACAGCTTGTGTTGCGCTACGCCAAGTCCAAAGCAGACTTGATCATGGTGGAGAATACCGAGGTAAATATTAGGCGTGCTTTTCGTTCTAGAAAGTCAGTGGACCTCTCGGAGGTGCGTGTTCTATGGGTCGGTTGAAACTTGGGCCCATGGAGTTATTTAAGGTTGTAATCATAGGAGCAGCACATAGCCATCTTAATCCATTTGCTCGTCTTGCTTAAGTTTAGCTTAATACAAACAAAGAATATCATAATACATTGTACAGAACACTACAGTTCACCAAATTATTAAGTAACCATGGACTTAAAAGATTCACCAGCTCTCCTTTAACCATTGTGTATCTTGTGGATATTCTCGCTAAGTAGCATTTCCCACTAGCTTCCAGTTATTCCAGTTTCACTGTGATCTCCACCCTAAATTTTAGAAATCCACATTCTATGTCCCTCTTTACTTTAATTTTGATCTCTCACATGGGTTCCACTGTATTGTTTCCAGATATTGTTTCATTAAAAATGTCAGTTTCTCTATGGAATGTGTGTCAGTCCTTGATTAAAATTTGTCTCACTCCCCGAGCCACATTAACCATTTCATGTTGTTCTGTTGTCAAATAACTGAGCATGTCTGAGAGCCATTGTTCAGTGCATCTTCACTGTGCATTTCTCCATGTTAGTTGCCTCATGTGCAACATATCACAGTTGCACACATCATTTCATACCACACTTGACAGCAGATGCAACCCATTCCTGGGCTTTAAATTATCATATCACAGGATTGGAGGTCTTTTCTCATCTCTGCCTGCATAATCCCAATGTCTAGATAGTGCAGGCTTAAAATACATTTTCCTCATTGTTCAGTATAGGCAAAGACACAAACACCTCAAAGGGAAACGTTTCAATTAAAGATTCTCACCTACACTTTCCTTTCTTAACTTCTTTTTTTGCATTTCAAAAGAAGACAAACCCAGACATCATCAATAAATGTCAGCTTGTGTCACACAGCTGCTCGCAGCTTTCAATTAAATTTTAAAAGCTTTTACCAAATAAAAAACCAAACTTACTTTTGCAAAGTCTTTGTGCCTTGAAAACTTAGAGATCCTGATCAATTCAATTCAGCAGATAAAAACATCACTATAAACGTTATGTGTAACAATTCTGTAGTACAATCCAACTACAGGATATCTTCAGATCATTATCATTAACACAGCAATAGCATTCATCCCTTTTTTCTCTCTTCTGGTCCACACATTCTAGTACCATTAAGATAAATAACCAATCACTTCAAAGCATTGAGTACTTGAAATTAGTCGGAAATTTAAAAGTGCCAATTTTTCATGCCTAGAACTAGAGACTTTCACGCAATTAATAACAACCAAATTTTTATCGTGCCCACAATAAAAGTCTGGTTTTCACAATTTAATAGGTTAGTTAACATCAATAGCTACAATTTAATTCAGATCAATATCGTAACTAACCAGGACCACTTGAAAAAGAGGACACAGCCACAGCCACAGTGAGAGTCACAAATGCTTTGTAAAGAAATATTAACATTCACACTGAAAGCAAATAAACTTTTGCACAACAGTAGGAAAGAGATGATCCCTTTTCACCTTTATTCCATTATAGACCATTTTCTCCTTTTTCAGGTAAACCAATTTTAAATTTCTATGTTTTCTATTGAATCCTATTCTGTACTGATTCAAAATCTCAAACACACAGTCCGTGTTATCTCTTGCACAGTTCTTAACACTTTCCTCTGGTATATGGTAGGGGTGTAACAAAATAGAGTAAAAGGTGAAGGGAATGCCAAGGATTCAGTCCCAATCCGTTTCTCAGATCACACTTTGGAACCACTATAACTGCTTCTCTCAACATTTCAACACCCATTTCGCATTCCTTTAGACATGCTTACAAGTCCAACATTTTAGCTTTTCACTGAGCATCTCATCTGTTCTGATACAGCCTATTACTACAGAAATTTTAACTGCTTCTGAGCAAGCTTCTCCTATTGCTTTCATCTCTAACAGTTGCTGTATCAGTTTATTATCCATGGCTTCCTTCGCTGAATTAATGAGCAACACTTCAAACTGTTCTTTCATTAGGCCAAGGCCACTGTGTGTTTGTTTCTGCTTCTGTTCCAGTTTCTGTATTTATTTCTGTTCCAGTTTCTGTATTTGTTTCTGTTCCAGTTTCTGTATTTATTTCTGTTCCAGTTTCTGTTTCTGTAAGCACACTTATTCCAGTGCCTTTTTTAAGTGCAGTCTGTCCACTTCAATGACTAAACTGCGCACTTTATCCTCCAATCCCTCTCTCTCATCATACTTTTGTGCCACAGCATTGTGACTAACCAGGAAAGAATTAGTAGCTTGCACAGCATGGACCCTGACTGCATCAAACTCCTTCTCTATTTCTGCCTTCAAGACGCTATTTCCAGCCTGTGTCTGAGCATACTTTCTCCACAAAGCGCATATACACAAAGCCCTTGCAGTCGGTATATTCTCTGTCTCCTTTCATTTCATTTCAGCTGAAACAGGAACATTTTCTGTTTACTATCCTTGTGTCTCTGCAGACACACATTTTCCAGTGCCTGTGCAATCTCTTCCCGCCTTCCATTTAAAATTTCCTTGGAAAAACTGTAAGGTCCCTTCTTACTTTTAATCCAGTCAGAAATTTTCAAAGGGACCAACCTGGTCAAGAAATCAACTATTTGGTCTGATTCCATCACACTCCCTAGATCGCGATTCCCAGGAGCTAGTCATACCCACTATCAATATTAAATCATATTCATTAGATCACGGCCCTAAATGTTAAACAACCTCCTTTCTCCTCTGGTTCACAACAGAACGTTTTGAGTAAGCACGAGACTTCGTAGTAGAGTATACAGAACAGACTTTATTGATACACAGTAAAGTTGATTGGCCTTAACTGTCAAACGTTGGGGCTGAAATTCACCGTCCCCAAAGGGACGGCAGAGTTTAGACGGTCGACCGGAAAAATCGATGGGCTGCCGCGGTCGGTTACTTTTCCCTCCCCGAGCCATATTCACCGCAGGGAGGATTTCAGCGGTGTTCACTTCCGCCAGAAACGGCGCGGTGAAGCCACAGTAAAGGAGGGTTTCCAGCGGAGCGGGAAGCAGCGTGCGGGCCGCTGGAAAGGCATTGCCACGGCAACATTCACCGAGGAAGAGGTCGGACTTTTCCCGGCAGTGCCTCCGCGAGGTTTTCAATGCTGTGATCAAATGCGACACCGCTTGGGCCCTTTGGTAGGTAAAAAGTTTTATTAGTTAGTATTGTTTATATTTCATTTTTCAGCATGCATCCCCAGTATTTATCTTTTCATGTAATTTTATTAATTGTTTTGTCTCCATTAAACCTGCTGAGTGCTGCTGAGTGCACGTACTGCTGGACCTTTGTACAACTTTCAGATCTGACTCTTTAGTGGAGTCCTGTGGGCTGCAGAGACCTGCTTGGCCGGGTTCACCCTGAGGATGGGAGGAGTGTTGGGAGGGCAACACCTGGTACACCTGGTCAGAAACAGGGCGGCACGCAGGAGAAGGTGTCACCATTAGCACCGTGCAGACAGGCAGCGGGCAAGGGAGGCAGCAGCCATGATTCATTCATTCTGTGCCAGACCAGTGTGCCCGCTGTCTTCACCGGCCCGAATCAGGTTTGCGGTTGGCTGCTTGGGGACAAGGGATATCCCCTGTCCACTTGGCTGCTCACTCCTCTGCGGAACCCCAGGACAGCGCCGGACCATGCATACAGTGACACTCATTGTGCCACCAGGTGCATCATCGAGCAGTGCATAGGCACCCTCAAGCAGAGATTCCGGTGCCTGGACCACTCTGGTGGCACCTTGCAGTACTCAATGGGTCTCCATAATCATCGTGGTCTGCTGCATGCTGCACAACCTGGCCATCATGAGGGGGCAGCCGCTGGAGGTCAAGCCAGCAGTACCACCTGAGGAGGGGGAGGAGGAGTCACAGGAGGAGGAGGAGTCACAGGAGGAGGAGGAGGAGGAGGAAGTACAGGTGGAGGATCCCCGTCGCCCCAGAGCTAGGAGGCGTTGGTCTATCGCCAACCTGGAATGGCCGGGTGCAGACTGGCCAGCACCCACCTGGGAGGGTGTGTCCTCACATATATGGAGGTGCCTGACACCTCCCCTTGTAAGGACTGTAAGCATTGAATCCCCAAGGATCTGGACATTGCGTTTTAATCCCCAAGGATTTGCGTTTTAATATGTTTCTCACCGCAGAAAAAGCTGGAAGCTGTTTATGGGAGGGGCACAGGTGCGGCTCCATGATGGACTTAGAATGATGTGCAGGGGTTCTGGGAAGACAATGGCCAAGCTAAGGCAATTCGTCGCAGGTGATGAGCAAATGGACTGTGTTTTGTTAAGCAATGTGAACTCGTCAAGTGAACTGATCAGTGATCGAGCCATTACCTGGATGAGGTACCAGAACAATAGAAAGCCATTAAGCCCAGACTGCTCGGAAGCAAAACCCATCACTGGAAAAACAGGAAACCTCGAAACAAAGGAAGAAACTTTAGACACACTCACAGGAAGCTCTCGAAACAAACTTTATACAGCCTGAAAAGGCAAACGAACTTGGAATATAAAAAAGCCCGTGTGGGTCACAGCTCTCTCTCTTACCTCGCTGCTTCACTACAAGAATCCAACCCTCCGTATGGGACAGAGAGAAGAAACCAGAAGAGACACCTTTTCATCGGAAAAAGCAGCGAGTAAGTCAGTGAATCGGTGAGCATTTCTGCACACACATCTTTTAAGATCACATCCATGATGTGAGGGAGTATCGTACACTCTCCCAACCAAATTCTTAGGGGTTTACAGGGGAGGTGTTTTATACGTGGGTACTTTGAGGTAGGGGCCTGTTAGACAGGCCAGACTGTGTATTGTATTGCATTTGTTTGTTTTACACACGAGGGTATGTGTAGTTTTACTGGGTGCAGGTATGTGTTTTAACTTTAATAAAGCATTGATGGTTGAGACCGAGGTATTTGTCCGTGACTTGTTCATCTGTTCTGTACAGTAATAATTCCCAGCGTTAGAACTATTGTAAAGTGGGGTGCTTCAAAAACACCTAAGAGAAACCACTTACTCCTCCCCTGCAATCTCCCTCCATGCATAATGTACTGCCTGTCTGCCAGGTCTCCCCACGTCAGGAAACTGTATTCATCTTCTGTTCTCCACACCATCCATCAGTGTCTCCAGCTCCATATCAGTGAAACTCTTACACCAGCCATCCTTCCAACCTCCTAACCCCCAGCCCCTTCGGGCCTTGCTGCAAACCCTGCTCTTTAAAAAGTTCAGAGGGCAGCTGGCTCATTAGAAACCCTTAACTGCAAGCTGAATTTCTTAGTGGTGATAACGCTTAAAGTAAGACAGCCAAACCACTGAAAAATCCACTTGGGAAGGGAACATTAGCACTAGAATCCATTTGTTCACATTTGGAGCTGAATATGGGGCGGCTCAGCCATGAAAATCTTTTGGTGCTGATGGCCACGAAGAGGTGGGGGGGAGCACCAGCTTTCCAGTGGGACTGAATTTCAGGCCCGTCATCTCTCCGTACTATGGTTACCCAAGATATGTTTATTAATTTAAAACATAACCTTAACCACTCATGGGTGACATCATTACTGTCAAGTATTTCCTCACACAAGCACTTTTAACATCAGAAAACAAGCCATGCTTTCTCTTCAAACCACCTCAAAGGCATCCAGTTTATATGGGAAAGCTGGGGAAGTCTGTTGCTTCAACCCACAAAGATGTTCAACTGTGAAACCTTAACTTCCCAAGAAGTCCAACATATGTCTCCCCAGGATGTCCAAAACACTGTGAGTGTGGGAGGGGGAGAGGTGGGAGTGTGGGAGGGGGAGAGGTGGGAGTGTGGGAGGGGGAGGGATGTGAGTGTGGGAGGGGGAGAGGTGAGAGTGTGGGGGGGGGTGGTGTGAGTGTGAGAGGGGGTGGGATGGGAGTGTGGGAGGGGGTGGGGTGGGTGGAGAGGGAGGAGTGTGAGTGTGGGAGGGGGAGGAGTGTGGGAGGGGGAGGAGTGTGAGCATGGGAGGGGAGGGGTGCGAATGTGGGAGGGGTGTGGGTGTGGGAGGGGGTGGGGTGGGTGGAGAGGGAGGAGTGTGAGTGTGGGAGGGGGAGGAGTGTGGGAGGGGGAGGAGTGTGAGCATGGGAGGGGAGGGGTGCGAATGTGGGAGGGGTGTGGGTGTGGGAGGGAGAGGGGTGTGAGTGTGGGGGGGAAGGGGTGTGAGTGTGGGAGGGGAAGGGATGGGAGTGTGAGAGGGGTGTGAGTATGGGAGAGGGAGGGAGAGGGATGGGAGTGTGGAGGGAGAGGGATGTGAGTGTGGGAGGGGAGGGATGTCAGTGTGGGAGGGGAGGGGTGCGAATGTGGGAGGGGTGTGGTTGTGGGAGGAGGAGGGATGTGGGTGTGCAAGGGGAAGTGGTGGGAGTGTGGGTGGGGAGAGGTGTGAGTGTGGGAGGGAGAGGGGTGTGAGTGTGGGAGGTAGAGGGGTGTGAGTGAGGGAGGGAGAGGGGTGTGAGTGTGGGGGGAAGGGGTGTGAGTGTGGGAGGGAGAGGGATGTGTGGGAGGGTGAGAGGTGGGTGTGTGGGAGGGGGAGGGGTGTGAGTGTGGGAGGGGGAGGGGTGTGAGTGTGGGAGAGGGAGCGGTTTGAGTGTGGGAGAGGGAGGGATGTGAGTGTGGGAGGGGGAGGGGTGTGGGAGGGGGAGGGATGTGTGTGTGGGAGGGGTGAGAGGTGTGAGAGGGGTAGGGATGTATGTGTGGGAGGGGGGAGGGTTGTGTGCGTGGGGAGCGGGAGGGGTGTGTGTGGGAGGTGGAGGGGTGGGTGTGTGGGAGGGGTGGGTGTGTGGGAGGGGAGGGGTGTGTGTGGAGTTGGAGGGTGTGTGTGTGGGAGGGGGAGGGGAGGGGTGGTGTGTGTGGGAGGGGGAGGGGTGGTGTGTGTGGGAGGGGGTGGTGTGTGTGGGAGGGGAGGGGTGGGTTTGTGGGAGGGGGAGGTGTGTGAGTGGGAGAGGCAGGGTGGGTGTGTGGAGGGAGGGGGTGTGTTGTGTGTGGGAGGGGGAGGGTTGTGTGCGTGGGAGGGGGAGGGGTGTGAGTGTGGGTGTGTGGGAGGGGTGGGTGTGTGGGAGGGGTGGGAGTGTGGGAGGGGTGGTGTGTGGGAGGGGAGGGGTGTGTGTGGGAGTTGGAGGGGTGAGTGGGAGGGGGAGGGGTGGTGTGAGTGGGAGGGGGAGGGGTGGTGTGTGTGGGAGGGGGAGGGGTGGGTTTGTGGGAGGGGGAGGTGTGTGAGTGTGGGAGAGGCAGGGTGGGTGTGAGGGGGAGGGTGTGTTGTGTGTGTGG